>NC_140998.1:91749528-92083045 GCF_052327205.1 Somniosus microcephalus | reverse complement strand
CATCCTCATAGAACTCCAATTGGTTTGGCAAACAGGATTTCCCATTCGTAAATCCATGTTGACTCTGCCCAATCTTACTATTAGTTTCTAAGTGCCCAGTTATTGCATCCTTTATAATAGATTCCAGCATTTTCCCAACTGCAGGTCTGCAGTTCCCCGCTTTCCCTCATTATTCTGGTTAATTTTCGCTGTACCCCCTCCAAGGCCAATATATCCTTCGTGGGGTGTGGCACCAGAAATGAGCGCAATACACCAAGCTGTGTCTAACCAGAGCTCTCTCGTGGAATTTATTTGAGGATGTAACTGGTAAAATAGATAAGGGAGAACCAGTGGATGTGGTGTATTTGGACTTTCAGAAGGCTTTCAATAAGGTCCCGCATAAGAGATTGGTGTGCAAAGTTAAAGCACATGGGATTGGGGGTAAGGTACTGACTTGGATAGAGAACTGGTTGGCGGACAGGAAGCAAAGAGTTGGAATAAACGGGTCTTTTTCCGAGTGGCAGGCAGTGATTAGTGGGGTACCGCAGGGATCAGTGCTAGGACCCCAGCAATTCACAATATATATTAATGATCTAGACAAGGGAACTAGATGTAATATCTCCAAGTTTGCAGATGACACAAAGCTGGGTGGGCATATGTGCTGTGAGGAGGATGCAGAGAAACTCCAGTATGATTTGGACAGGTTGGGTGATTGGGCAGATGCATAGCAGGTGCAGTATAATGTGGATAAATGCGAGGTTATCCACTTTGGTGGCAAAAACAGGAAGACAGATTATTATCTGAATGGCAATAGATTGGGAAAAGGGGAAGTGCAACGAGACCTGGGTGTCCTTGTGCACCAGTCGCTGAAGGTAAGCATGCAAGTGCAGAAGGCAAATGGTATGTTGGCCTTCAAAGCGAGAGGATTTGAGTGCAGGAGCAAGGATGTCTTGCTGCAGTTTTACAGGGCCTTGGTGAGACCACACCTTGAGTATTGTGTGCAGTTTTGTTCGCCTTATCTGAGGAAGGATGTTCTTGCCATGGAGGGAATGCAGCGAAGATTCACCAGACTGATACCTGGGATGGCAGGAATGACATACGAAGAGAGATTGAGTCGATTAGGCTTATATTCGCTGGAGTTTAGAAGAATGAGAGGGGATCTCATTGAAACTTAAAATTCTAACAGGACTAGACAGACTAGATGCAGGAAGGATGTTCCCAATGGCGGAGGAGTCCAGAACCAGGAGTCACATTCTAAGGATAAGGGGTATGCCATTTAGGACTGAGATGAGGAGGAACTTCTTCACCCAGAGAGTGGTGAACCTGTGGAATTCTGTACCACAGAAGGCAGTTGAGGCCAACTTCTTAAATATATTCAAGAAAGAGAGATATATTTCTTAAGGCTATAGGGATCAAGGGATATGGGGAGAAGGCAGGGACAGGGTACTGAATTTGGATGATCAGCCACGATCGCATTAAATGGCAGAATAGGCTCGAGGGCCCGAATGGCCTACTCCTGTTCCTGTCTCCTATGTCTCCTATGTTTCAATATAGGGGCATGATTAAGAAGTTTGCAGATGATCCAAAAATTGGCTGTGTGGTTGATAGTTTTCTGCAGTCTACAGCTTTCTTCCTCACTATCAATGGACTGGTCAGGTGGGCAGAAAAGTGGCAAATGGAATTCAATCCGGAGAAGTGTGAGGTAATGCATTTGGGGAGGGCTAACAAGGCAAGGGAATACACAATAAATGGTAGGATACTGAGAAGCGTAGAGGAACAGCGGGACCTTTGGGTGCATATCCACAGATCCCTGAAGGTAGCAGGACAGGTAGATAAAGTGGTTAAGATGGCATACAGGATACGTTCCTTTATTAACCAAGGCATAGAATATAAGAGCAGGGAGGTTATGCTTGAAATGTATAAAACACTAGTTAGGCCACAGCTAGAGTACTGCATGCAGTTCTGGTCACCACATTACAGGAAAGATGTGATTGCACTAGAGAGAGTACAGAAGAGATTTACGAGGATGTTGCCAGGACTGGAGAATTTTACCTATGAGGAAAGATTAGATAGTCTGGGGTTGTTTTCTCTGGAACAGAGGAGGCTGAGGGGAGACTTGGTTGAGGTGTATAAAATTATGAGGGGCTTAGATAGAGTGGATAGGAAGGACCTATTTCCCTCAGCAGAGAGGTCAGTAACCAGCGGCATCAATTTAAAGTAATTGGTAGAAGGCTTAGAGGGGAGTTGAGGAGAACTTTTTTCACCCAGAGGGTGGTGGGGTCTGGAGCTCATTGCCTGAAAAGATGATAGGGGCAAAAATGCTCAGCACAATTAAAAAGTGCTTGCATATTCACTTGAAGTGCTGTAACTGTAAGATTCGCAAAATTTCTACATTTCCCCAAAGATTATTATTAATGAAAGGGACCCTGTGTGGACATTTTAAAAACAAGGGTACCCAAGATGGTGTCCGTGCCTCGTGGCCGAAAGCCTGCAAGATTTTAAAAGCTTGGACTCTGTGGCACAAGCAGCTTGTGGGAAATTGAAACCCAAGCTGCAGTTTCTGTGAAGAGAGACTTTTGTATTTTGAAACCAGACAGGACTTTGAATATGTATTAGGCCAAATCAAAGACAGATTAAAACCCAGTTAGGCCTATATTTAAGGCCATCAAGCAGTTTGCATAAATAAACGGAAACAGCTTAGGGAAGCCATCGAGGCTGGACAGGCCCATTAAGATGTATTAATAACAAAACAACTCGGTTATCAGGTCAGTAGATGCGATTGCCGGCCATCTAACAACAGTTAGTTTAGATTGCTACGATTATTTAAACTAGCCCGCCAAGATTGGAACAATGAACTAACCTGATTTGGCGTGCAGATAAGGGTTATCGTGAAGAGTATAACTGGAGGCCCCGGGTAGCAATCTTTCTCTTGACTCTTGCTCTTGCCCTTGACTCTGCTCTCTGCTCTCATGGCTACGGCCTCTTGGGCTGCCACTCGTACTCATGCCCTGGCTTCGTGCTGGTTCTCTCTCCCCAGAGCAGATTTTAAGTAGCTAAGGACACCATACCAACTGCTAGGAAGGGGAACGAGACCCAAGTCCACAGCCATCCAGGACGCCCAGGCCGCAGAAAGGGGCGAGATGAAGTTGGGCAGGTAGCCCAGGACTCGTATATTAGTCCGACGAGATGAGACGAGGGGAGACGAAGAAGATAATAACTCGGTAAGGGCAGAGCAGGGCAGCGAAGAAAACGTACCGATAAGTAAACCAAGCGCCTAGTTATAAGCTGACGCTTGGGGAAGAAAGTCCTTGAGGACGGTGAAGACAAACACCTTGTTGAACAATGCGATAACGCAGGTGTCTACACCACAACGAATATACAGGCGTTTGATGCATGGCTAGTGTGATAAAAATGATAACTTCTGGGAAGTTATGTCATCACTTCCTGTGAACTATGAACTATGAACTGTGTACATACCTCACTTCCTGTCATATGTCACTTCCTGTTGGACTGGTATAAATACTGGTCTGTTCAGTATTGTAAGAGGCTTCTACCAGAGGCATGGTAAAGACCTCTCTTGTGTATATAGTGTGTTTATAAGTTACTTAAAGCTTACTTTAAAGTTACTTGATGGTAAGTCTCCTTTTTCTTACATCAGCTAGTAAAATCTAAACGGTAACGACTGGTGACTGTCTGATAAATATAACGTTACCGCCGACGAGCACTCGAGGGAGAAGAAGAGGAGAACCCATCGAGACAAGACGACGACAGTAGCGGAGGGGAGAAGGTGTGTCGCAGTAGCAGACCCAGCACAACACCCCTGAAGACCACGTGGCGATGGGGTACCTGGAAAGACCAGAAACCAGACTTCAAAACTCGCACTCGTTAACAGTTGGCTTTTATCTTTGGATTGGTGTGCATGAATTCTGGCCCCTCATAGCTTAATCTAGTTAGGTATAAGGGGTGGGATAAGGATAAGGGGATTGTTAAGATAGTTTGTTTTCCCTCGATGTGCCGTGTGTACCCCATTCCCTGTACAAGTGTAGTTATTTTGTATTTGCCTGTATTGTTATACCAGTAACTTCTCATAAGACTGTTAATCTTCCTTGTTGTTCAGTAAAATCTTGGTTTTTGCTTACATCCAATCCACCTGTCTACTCGAGTCTTTTCTGTATCACCGCCTGTACCTAAGTCCAGTGTCTAGAACCCAGGGGCGTGGGAGCGATTCGAACCACTCACAAACAGCCAGAGGCATAACTGACTGGGCGTATGCGCCAACCACACGTCACCCCCTACATAAACCTACAAGGCTACAGATCAAGAGCTGGAAAGTGGGATTAGGGGGGATAGCTCTTTTTGGGCAAACACCGACACTATGGGCACAATTTTGCCAGGCCCGAGGAGGCAGGTTTAAAGGTGGGTCAGGTGGGAAAGTTGCAAAAAATGATGGCGGGCTCCGATCCCGCCTCCAACCCACCTCTGAGCAACTTTCCCAAATGAGGGCTTGCAGACCCCGTTTCGGTCCCGCCTCCAAGAGGCAGGATAGGCCCTTAAGGCCTTTAACGACCATTTAAGTGCCTCTATAATGCCATTTTGAGAGGCCTTTCTGAGTTTAACACATTTCCCCCGTGCTGCACGTTTCCTCTGGAACACGCCAGTTAATCCTGGCAGGCTCACAAGTGGATTGTTTACTAACAGCTGCAGCTCCACCATAAAAAAAGAGTTTTCAGCAATCATCATTTGCAGGTGGCAGAACTTTGTTGTCTCAGGTCTGGGGGAACTTTTAGCAGGCCTACTCAATATTGTGGAAGTTTGGAGCCTGACACCCATCTCCAGTGTGACCTCCTGGGAAACCCCTCTCCCCACCTTGACTGAGCGCTTCCTCAACTGAGGTATATACCATAAGAATGGGAACCATTTATTTCCTTTCCTCCTGGACATCAGATTCGGATGAAGACCAGCCATGGCAGCAGCTGCACCAACAGCAGGAACAACAATAGGAGCGCCAACCTGCTGCTCACCCACCTGAAGCTGCACAGGCCAGAAGGTGCCAGCGCAGGGAAGGACCTCGCCACAGGAGATACCCCCAAAAGAGGGTTTACAGACAGAAGATCAGCTACCTCAACATGACTGAGCAGCAGTGCCAAAGGAGGCTCAGACTTTCGCGAGAGGTAGTGGGTGACATCTGCGCAATGCTGCAGCAAGAGCTGGAGCCCAGAGGAACAGGTGGGCACCCCTAACCAGTGGCTGTCAAAGTCACCACCGCACTCAACTTTTTTGCTTCAGGCTCATTCCAGGGATCAACAGCTGTAGGGTTTTCAAAATTCCCACATTCCCCAAAAGTTCTGGATAAAGGGACCCTGTATGGACAAGTTATTAAAAAGGGTACCCAAAATGGCTTCTGAAACCTCGTGACCAAAACTGACAGGATTTTAAAAGCAAGGCCCTGCAAAAGGCAGGCCCTGAAACGAAACCTAACATGCATGGATCTGTGAAAGACTTTGTAAAGCCAGACAGCTAGGAAAACACAGAATATGCATTCTTCATCTTGGAACAGATCAAGTCAGGATGGATCTAATCTTGAGACCATCAACTTTTGCATACATAATCGGTAACAGATCAACATGGCCACTGAACCAGGAAAACCCGATTAAGTTTCATAAATAACAAACAGCCAGGATATCGAAGCCATTAAACAAGGAGACAACCGCCCCAGAAGTCATTAAAGTAAATGACTGTAATCATTTTAGACGAGCCCGCCAAAAGTTAGACAAAGAACTGACCTGATTTGGCGCGCAGATAAGGGGTGAAGAACTGGGTATAATTGTAGGCCCACCGGTAGCGCTCGCTCTCTTACTCGGCCTCTTGCCCGCCCTCTTGCCTCTTGCAGAGGACACCCATTACAACACCGGGGGCCAAACGGGGAGAGAAACAAAACCGAATCGAGCACGCACAGGACACACAGGCCGCAAACGGGCAGACGAGACGAGACGAGACAAACGGTAAAACCGATAGGCAGAGAAGGGCAGCGAAAGATAAGTGTTGGGGGACAAACAGCCTAGTTATAAGCTGGCGTTTGAAGCATGGATAGTAAAGTCAATTAAGAATAAACTGGCGTTTGAAGCTTGGGTAGAAAAATCATATTAACGGTAAAAACTGCCAACCGAGCCCCAACTGCAGCGAAACCATTGGCGACCAAACCACCAGAAGAAGAAGACCCATCGCTGCAAAGTACCCAACGAAGACGTTAACAGAGGAAAATAAATTACAACCGGCTTGATCAACAGGTTTTGAATTGTCAAGGAAACCCCATTGGTGAGCATGAATTCCTGGCCCCTTAAAGCTTAATCTAGTTAGGTATTGGGGGTGGGATAAGGATAAGTGGATTTTTAATGTGTTTGTTCCCTCGATGTGCCATGTGTTCCCCATTCCCAAATAAGTGTAATTGTATATGCCTGTAATTATTTCAGTAATTCTCAGTAAGATTGTGTTTTATTGTGCCTTTAATAAAAATTGCGGTTTTCTTGCACCAAACCACTTGTCTACTCGATTTTCTGTATCGCCGCCTGTACCTAAGTCAGGTGTCTAGAACTTAGGGGTGTGGGAGTGATTCGAACTGCTCAGACAGTCAGGGGCAGAGCTGACTGGGCACACGCCACCCGCTACACAGCAGACATCAGCAGCATCTCCCAGGCGGCCGCACACACTTGCATCACGCAGGTAACCGATGCCCTCTTTGCAAACATGCACAATTACAACAACTTTCTTGTGTTCATTAATAAATAGACATTCTTATTATGAACACAGCTAGCTTTTGCTAGTTACTTTATTGAGCCCATGTAAACTAGGTACAGTATCTGTGGAGGCTTCCATCTTGACTGCTGCCTTCTGGGTAGCATAGTGCCTCATGGGTAATGTAGTCTTAATATATATACAGCTGGGTAGTGTAGTCTTATATACAGCTCTACACAGCTCTATGGCTCCACCTAGTGTCCACTATAGAATGACATCTTATTGATCATTACATCCCCCTTTCTTTGAGGTTTAACAAAATCAATATCAATCAACTTTCAAGAAAACAATAAAGATAATATCAGTAACACTTTTGTTAGTGCTCTATAAACATAAACATTTTCAAAGCAGTCAACACATTTTCAAAGCTTTACATTGTCCTCAAAGATGAAGTCTATCAGGCTTTTTTACATCACGTGTGGATCTTCTTAACATGGGTAAGTCTGATGTGTCTTCATAAGATTGTTCTGGCGGTGAATGATAAGATGCAGTTGCGGCATTGTCATCGATCTGCTCTTGTATAGATCGAGGTCTCCTTGCGATCTTTGCTTGAAGAGGGTTTCAGTGTTTCCTTCACTCTTCATGCCATAACTCTCAATGTAGTCAATGCACTCTCGAAAAACTGCTGGCAGCTGGATCCCATCATACAGCATAGTCCTCTCAGCAGCCTCAGCTAATGGAACACCAAAGATTGGCCTGAGGGAAGAAGGAGTATCCACCGGAACTGCTTCCTGCTCTAGTGCAGGCTTCTTCTTTTTCTTTTTCTCTTTCCACTGCTTAACAACATCTGCTGCGGTTATATCTTTGGACTTTTTCTCCTTGTGTTTTTCCTCTTTGTGCTTTTCTTCCTTCGGCTTCTCCTTGACCTTAAAGTCTTTTGCTTTCTTCTTGGAGAAACTAGGCTTTTTGAAGACATGGATACCCTTTGGCCTTTTCATCCTTGATGGGCTCTCTGCTTCATCACCTGAGTCATCTGGTCTGCTTATGGCACAGTTTATACGGTAGACTCTCTTGACCAGTTCTAAGTCTTCACAAGCTTTGTCACCTAGTATCGAATCAAGTCTTTCAGCCACAACAGAAAACATGAGATGATGCACTTTGTCTTTGACTGTCACTTTAAGTCTGCATACACCTAAGCTATCTATTTTCTGTCCATTACAGCTCTTCAGTAGTACTGACTTTTTCTGTATTTTGGGCTTTTCTTTCATATTTTTTATGTCACTCATACTGATTAAGTTTGCTTTTGCCCCAGTGTCCAGTTTCAATGTAACTAATGCTCCATTTATCTGCAGTGGGATCATCCATTTGTCCACTTTTACTGCATTGACTTTATGTTCAGCATTGTCCATTTCTGAGGGCTGCACATTTTCTGTATCTTTTTTGATATCGTCACATGACACCATTCCTACAAAAAATGTCTCACTTAAATCAGTGTCCTCAATCACATTAACTTGTTACCCTTTCGTTGTTTTTACTTTTGAAAAGCATTGTTTGGCAAAGTGATTCTTTCCATTACACTTTGTGCACATTTTTCCAAATGCTGGGCATTGTCTTAACTGGTGTTTGTAACCATAGCGTTTACAATTAAAAATTTCATCCTCCGATTGCTTTTCATTTCTGTTCTGCCCACGTTTCTTCCCCTTGTAGGACACAGCACTGACAGCAGCATTTTCACTCATTACAATCGCATCATTATTGATTTCACTGAAAGTCTTCGCGTGCTTTCGAGCTAGCTCACTGGCTTGGCATATTTTCACCGCATTTTCCAAATTTAGTTCGGTTTCTCTCAACAGACGTTCCCTGACATTTTTATTATGAATACCAAACACAATCTGGTCACGAATCATGGATGCTTTGAGCTCAGAGAAATTACATGTCTGTGCTTTCAGTTTCAGATCAGTTATAAAGCTATCAAAAGTCTCATTTTGTTGCTGTGTCCGAGAACGGAAGATATATCTTTCATACGTCTCATTCTTTTTGGGAGAGCAATGTGCATCCATTTTTTTTAGCACATCTTCTAATTTTTCTCTGTTCTCCGCTGGATTAAATACAAATGTATTAAATACCTCTATCGCCTGTGGGCCTGCAACCGTGAGCAGCAACACTACCTTCCTTGCATCTGGCTTCGTACCGAATCCGATGGCTGCAATGTAGAGTTCAAATTGTTATTTAAGAGTCTGCCAATTGTTGTCGATGTTTCCTATGAGTTTCAAATGCTCTGGTGGCTTCAAATTCTCCATGTCACTTTTCACAATTTTCAGCAGATCTTCACCACCCTGGTACCATCTTATGTTCATTAATAAATAGACATTCTTATTATGAACACAGCTAGCTTTTGCTAGTTACTTTATTGAGCACATGTGGACTGGTACAGTATCTGTAGAGGCTTCCATCTTGACTGCTGCCTTGTGGGTAGCCTAGTGCCTCATGGGTAATGTAGTCTTAATATTTATACAGCTGGGTAGCGTAGTCTTATACATACAGCTATATACAGCTCTACACAGCTCTACGGCTCCACCTAGTGTCCACTATAGAATGACATGTTATTGATCATTACATCCCCCTTTCTTTGAGGTTTAACAAAATCAATATCAATCAACTTTCAAGAAAACAATAAAGATAATATCAGTAACACTTTTGTTAGTGCTCTATAAACATAAACATTTTCCAAACAGTCAACACATTTTCAAAGCTTTACATTGTACTCAAAGATTAAGTCTATCAGGCTCTTTTACTTCACGTGTGGATCTTCTCAACACGGGTAAGTCTGATGTGTCTTCATGAGATTGTTCTGGCGGTGAATGACAACATGCATTTGCGGCATTGTCAGCAATCTGGTCTTGAATAGTCTCTTGTGTTTTTAGGAGGGAACGGCGGTTGCTCCTGAGAATCTGTCCTTCCTCAGTTCTAACAGTGTATGACCTTGGTCCGACTTCCTCAAGAACTGTAGCTTTCCTGTTCCATGCATCTGGATCCTGAATCCTGAAAACATCATCCCTTGTCAATGGTTTAGAGTTTTGGATGACTTGTCATAGTATGATTTCTGTTTCAGCTTTAACAGTTGAAGTCTCTGTCTCAGTTCCTCACTTTGCTGTTCTTTTGCATAGTAGGGTAGCGTGGTGCACAACTTGCGACCCATTAGTAGTTCAGCAGGTGAAGAACCACAGTCTAAAGGTGAGGCTCGGTAGCTCAGCAAGGCGAGATAAGGATCAGACTTGCTTTCTGTCACTTTCTTCAGTAGCTGCTTGAGAACCTGAACACCTTTCTGTGCCTTACCATTTGACTGAGCATACAAAGGACTGGATGTGATGTGCTGAACGTCATAATGTGCTGCAAACTGTTGCCACTCCTTACAGTTGAAGCACGGACCATTGTCACTAACGGCAATCCTGGGAATTCCATGTCCGGCAAAGATGGATTTCACATGCATTATGACACTGCTTGCTGTGGTGCTTGAGAGCAGTGCCATCTCAGGATAGTTAGAATAGTAGTCAATCACTATTAGATAGTCTTTACCATTTAAATGAATAAGGTCCATACCAACCTTTTGCCATGCTGCTGTTGGTATGTCAGCTACTATCATTGGTCCCTTTGCTTGTTTGTTTTGGTGTTTCTGACATGTCTCACATTTGCCTATCATGTTCTCAATGTCCTTATTTATGCCAGGCCAATAAACAGTGTCTCTTGCTCTCCTTTTGCATTTTTCAATTCCGAGGTGTCCCTCATGAATCCTTTTGAGCATGTCTTGATGTAGAGCCTGTGGAATGACTATTCTGTTCTGTTTTAGTAATAGTCCACTTGCGACACTCAATTCTGACCTTATGTGAAAATATTTTGGACAGGAACCCTTTGGCCAACCATGATGAATGTTCTCTATTACTGTTTGTAATACTGTATCTTTTACTGTTTCTTCTGCTATTTGCTTTGATTTTGTGTCTGACACGGGCAGCGCAGCAGTGACCATACTCACATGAACATCCACGTCTTCTTCAGTAGAGCTCCCATGACTCATTGTGGGTGCTCGGGATAGTGCATCTGCTAACAGTATGTATTTGCCTGGTGTGTAGATCAGTTCAAAGTCATATCTTTGCAGCTTCATCATGAGTCGTTGAATCCTTGGAGACATCTCATTCAGGTTTTTTTTAATGATGGCAACCAGAGGGCTGTGGTCTGTCTCAACTGTGAAGGTGGGAAGTCCATATATGTAGCCATGAAACTTTTCTAGTCCAACTACCAAGCCTAGACATTCCTTTTCAATCTGGGCGTATCGACACTCAGTATCAGTCATAGACCTGGAGGCATAGGCAACAGGCTTCCAATCTTCACCCTCTGCTTGTAGCAAGACCGCACCTAGGCCATCTTTTGATGCATCCGTTGACACTTTGATTCTTTTTGTTGGGTCAAAAAAGGTGAGTACAGGTGTGGTTGTCAGCACTGTTTTGAGGTTTATCCACTCTTGTTCACGTCTTTCTGTCCATGCGAACTCATTTGTTTTATGTCGCAGGTCTCGCAGACAGGCTGTCTTGGCTGACAAGTTAGGAATGAACTTTCCAATGAAGTTTCTCATCCCCATGATGCGTAGCATTCCTTTTTTGTCAGTGGGTCGGGGCATTTTGAGTATGGCGTTTACTTTTTCCATATCTGGCTCTATTGCTTTACCAGATAGATTATCTCCTAGGAAAGTGACTTCCTGGACACCAAACTGACACGTGGCTTTTTTGAGCTACAGTCCATTCCGGCGTATGCTCTGTAGCACTTTAGTCAGTCTCTCATTGTGTTCTTTCAGTGTGGAGCCCCAGATGATGATGTCATCAACATAGACCCGAACTCCTTCCAGGCCTTCAATTATGTGTTCCATCGCTCTATGAAAGATTTCAGATGCAGATATTATCCCAAAAGGCATTCTGAGGAAACAATACCTGCCAAATGGTGTGTTGAAGGTACAGTATTTGGTGCTCTCTTCATCCAGTTTTAGTTACCAAAATCCTTGTGAGGCATCGAGCTTTGTAAAGTATCTGGCACCTGACATTTCACTGGTGATTTCTTCTCGCTTGGGAATCTGGTAGTGTTCACGTTTTATGTTTGCATTTAAGTCCTTTGGATCCATGCATATTCTTAGATCATTGTTCTATTTCTTTACACATACCATGGAGTTAACCCAGTCTGTTGGCTCTTCAACTTTCCTGATGACTCCTAGTGTGGTCATTCTGTCCAGTTCATTCTTGAGCCGGTCACGCAGGGGTGCTGGAACTCTTCGTGGAGCATGTACCACTGGCTGAGCATCCTGCTTTAGCTGGATCTTGTAAGTGAATGGTAGAACTCCAAATCCTTTGAACACATCCTGGAAATTATTCACTACAGAATCCACCGAGTCATCTGGTCTGCTTATGGCACAGTTTATACGGTAGACTCTTTTGACCAGTTCTAAGTCCTCACAAGCTTTGTCACCCAGTAGTGAATCAAGCCTTTCAGCCACAACAGAAAACATGAGATGATGCACTTTGTCTTTGACTGTCACTTTAAGTCTGCATACACCTAAGCTATCTATTTTCTGTCCATTATAGTCCTTCAGTAGTACTGACTTTTTCTGTATTTTTGGCTTTTCTTTCATATTGTTAATGTCACTCAGACTGATTAATTTTGCTTTTGCCCCAGTGTCTAGTTTCAAGGTAACTAATGCTCCATTTACCTGCAGTGGGATCATCCATTTGTCCTCTTTTACTGCATTAACTTTATGTTCAGCATTGTCCATTTCTGAGGGCTGCACATTTTCTGTATCCTTTTTGATATTGTCACATGACACCATTCCTACAAAAAATGTCTCACTTAAATCAGTGTCCTCAATTACATTAACTCGTTGCCTTTTCTTAATTTGTACTTTTGAAAAGCATTGTTTGACAAAGTGATTCTTTCCATTACACTTTGTGCACAATTTTCCAAATGCTGGGCATTGTCTTAACTGGTGTTTGTAACCACAGCGTTTACAATTAAAAATTTCATCCTCCGATTGCTTTTCATTTCTGTTCTGCCCATGTTTCTTCCCCTTATAGGACACAGCACTGACAGCAGCATTATCACTCATTACAATCGCATCATTATTGATTTCACTGAAAGTCTTCGCGTTCTTTCGAGCGAGCTCGCTGGCTTGGCATATTTTCACTGCATTTTCCAATTTTAGTTCGGTTTCTCTCAACAGACGTTCCCTGACTTTTTATCACAAATCATGGATGATTTCAGCTCAGAGAAATTACATGTCTGTGCTTTCAGTTGCAGATCAGTTATAAAGCTATCAAAAGTCTCATTTTGTTGCTGTGTCCGAGAACGGAAGATGTATCTTTCATACGTCTCATTCTTTTTGGGAGAGCAATGTGCATCAAATTTTTTCAGCACATCTTCTAATTTTTTTTCTGTTCTCATCTGGATTAAATACAAATGTATTAAATACCTCTATCGCCTGTGGGCCTGCAACTGTAAGCAGCAACGCTATCTTCCTTGCGTCTGGCTTCATACCGAATCCGATGGCTGCAATGTAGAGTTCGAATTGTTGTTTAAAAGTCTGCCAACTGTGGTCAATTTTTTCTCTGAGTTTCAAACGCTCTAGTGGCTTCAAATTCTCCATGTCGCTTTTCACAATTTCCAGCAGATCTTCACCACCCTGGTACCATCTTGTGTTCATTAATAAATCGACATTCTTATTATGAAAACAGCTAGCTTTTGCTAGTTACTTTATTGAGCCCATGTGGACTAGGTACCATATCTGTGGAGGCTTCCATCTTGACTGCTGCCTTGTGGGTAGCCTAGTGCCTCATGGGTAATTTAGTCTTAATATATATACAGCTGGGTAGTGTAGTCTTATATACAGCTCTACACAGCTCTATGGCTCCACCTAGTGTCCACTATAGAATGACATGTTATTGATCATTACAAACTTCTCCAAGGATCAAGCAAGTGTAACCACGCGTGCGGTTGGCTTTGCTAATCTGGCAGGCTTTGCAAGGGTGCAGGGCATCGTAGACTGCACACATGTGGCCCTTAAGGCATCCCATCATAATCCAGGTATTTTTGTCAACCGCAAGGGCTTCCACTCCCTCAACATGCAGCTGGTGTGTGACCACAAAAAGGAAATTTTGCATGTTTGCGCCAAGTACCCTGGCTGTTGCCATGACTCCTTCATCCTGCGGCATTCTGGTGTGCCTCCGCTCTTCAGTCCGCCAGACAACTATGCTGCGATGGCTACTTGGACACAAGGGCTATCCCCTGAAGACGTGGCTAATGACGCATTGAGGAGGCCATCCAACAAAGCTGAGGAGTGCTACAACTCCAGCCACATTTCCACCAGATGCATTATTGAGCAAACCATCGGCTTGCTGAAGATGCGATTCAGATGCCTTGATATATCAGGTGGAGCCCTGCAGTACTCAGCAGCCAGGGGCTCCAGAATTGTTGTGGTCTGCTGTGCACTTCATAGCCTTGTAGCTTGCAGCTGCCTGAGGTGCAAGTGGCTCATTGCATAGATGAGGATGAGGACGAGGAGAGCGACAACAAACAGCTTGCGGAGGCGGATCAACCAGCGGCAGCAGCACCTGAGAACATTGCTGCCTGGGATGCAAGGAATGCACTGATCTTGGCCAGATTTGCTTAGGCTGCCCAATCAAACACATTTGGCTCACACCTTCTTACCACACCATCGCCAATGGACAATAACCTACGGTTTCCTTTCAATATGAGCAGCATACTGACAATTCCAAGTCACCCTGAGCCCGCAATGTGGAAGTCCCATTTGCGAAATGACACAGCCCACAACTTCAACAGTTTGCCATCAAGTCATTTCATAACATTAATTCACGGATGGCATTTCAGAATTAAACACAACAGAACACCCAAGTGACTACCCTTGTGAATACTTGTGCTTTATCTTCCTCTTGCCCATGCTCCTACGTGGTGCTTTCCCTGTGGCTTCAGCAGATGTGGAGGCCACTTGCTCACTTTCTTGCTGCTCCTGCCTCGACACCTTTGGCGGGTGTCCTCTAGGGTTGCGAGCCTGTAAGGGCTTGCCAACAGTCTGCTGCTCCTGCAGCTGTGCAGGGGCTGAGACGCCCATCTCAGTTGGGTGAGGACTCTGGTGGGGCTGTGACTGAGGGCTCCACAGTGGCATGGTTGTGTGAGCTCTTGGAGAGGAGGACCACTTCCTTGAGGTCTGCCACCAACATCCCTCTCATGTATCAGCCCCACTTCAGGGGGGCCATGAGGACCCGTTTCTGCACTGGCAGTCCTGCTCCAGAGGACTTCCATGAAGGTCTGGTTTGTTTGCTCAATAGCTGACCATCACTCCTCTGGTGATGTCCATCTATTCTGAACAATGACCATGTTTTTAAGACCCTGGAGACATAGCTCCTCCATGGCCGTAGCCATCCTCTCCTCTACCATAGCCATCCTCTCTTCTACGGTAGCCTGCCTTACCACGGAGGTAGCCATCCTTTCCACGGAGGTTGCCATCCTTTCCGTGGTGATGCATTCATGCGCCAGTGCCTCCATATGTTCGCGATGGACTCCTCCATCCGCTCCACACTCGCAGCGACCCTGGAGACAAAACCTTCCAGAGACTCTTGCACCTGTTCCTGGAGTTCCAGCACCACTCTACTTCTGGGTGGACCCGGAGGCACAGGGTCGACATGCAGCAGAGCCGAGCTGGGAGAGTCCTGCGCCCTCTAATGAGGACTCTCCACTGCTGTTCCTGTCTCCATCATCTGCTGATGCTCACTTGTGAGCTGTGATACAATAGGTGACAACACTATTCTATATTCCGAAGGTCCCACCGAGGTGTGAGTGTCTGCACTGGTTCTGGGTGGGCTTAATTCTGCTGACGCTGCACCCTCAGAGGTTGCAGCTTCCTCTGAGGAGTCTGGTGGCTCAGGCTGTTCCTCCTGAACAGCGGGGAGGGGGGCTGTCGATGGTTCTGTGGGGGAGTAAAGGAAAGAGTTAGACATATGAGATAAACGTTACATGCACATTGAATTGTGCAGATGATCATAAGTCAATCTGTTAGAGCATTAGAATCAAGATCAGTCACTTATGCAATGTCAATGAGAGAGATGAAAAACTATTCTGTCACCAGCTTGCTCTGATGTGCCAGTCTGTCCGTCCCCCACTTGTGCATCCTCCTCGACTCCCACGATCTCCAGGGCTGCCTCCTCTGCACTGGTGAGCTGGGCTATTGAGGATGGCCCTCCTCCTGTCCTCGCCCTTTCCCTCTTATTGTGGGCTCTCTTTTCCTGCAATGAGGGACGCAAGTGGAGTTTGAGTGAGAATGAAGGAGTGAGTGTAGAGAATCCATAGCATAGATGCTTAGAAGGATGCAAAGATGGAGTGAGATGGCAAGACCAAGGGCCCTCCCTGTGTGTTGTAAGTTTTTGTCATAGCATCACAGTGAGAGGGAGTGTGAGGTCTCCATAGTCAAATAGTTAAGTGAATGTGAACATACAAAGAGAGGGAATGTTTAATGGTGCAGGGATGTAAGGTCAAGTGGGATGTGGAGGAGGAGGTTGACAGTGAAGAGTGCTGGTGAGGAGAGGTGATGGGGGGCAGGTTGAGGGTCATGGTGATGTAATACTCACTTTTCCTGTGCGGAGAAGGTCATGAAACCTCTTTCTACACTGTAGCCCAGTTCTGCTGCACATTGAGATGGCGCTGACCTCCTGTGCCACTTGCAGCCACACAGCTTTGGTCTGCTGTGGCGGGGGGGGTTCCTCCCAGAAGAAGGAAACAGCACTTCCTTATTAGCTCTTGCTCCCTCTACCAGAGCTTGGAGGGAGTCCTCATCAAAGCGAGGTGCACACTTGGGCCTTGAGCTTGACATCTGTGCACCACCAATCCCTCAGATGTCTCAGCAACAAAGTTATAAGGCAAAAAATGAACCAAGGCTGCTTGCAGGCCTTAAACAGACTCCTCCACTTGATCGCCAGGGCCTCAGAGCGGCGGCAGCAGCGGACCTGCGGGAAACTTGGCAGCGGCGGTGACTACAAGAGGCGGCGAGGACCAGGTAGGCCTCAGAGTGGCAACGGCAGACTGGCGGGAAACTCGGCAGCGGCGAGTCTATAAAGAGATGGCAGAGTGCAGGTCGGCCTCAGATCGGCGGCGGCGGACCTGCGGAAAACTCGGCGGCGGGTTGAAGAGGCAGCGGCAGAGCATAGGTAGGCTTACCAATCTCCAATCTCAGAGAGAGGGAGAGAAGTAAAAAGTAATCGAAGTGTGACATCACCAGAAAGCAGGTAAGTGATTGGTTGGTGAGTATTTCTCTCTTTTTTAAACTTTATCTCTGTGGTGTAGCGGCGACTGTTTGTAAATCAGGGCCCTTAAAGATATCATTTAACTGTAGTGTAATTGGTGGGATTGATTTGATTTAATTTATTTTGAATGAATTAAAGGGTAGGTCATGGCAGTACAGCTCGGCACCGTGGTATGCTCCTCCTGCACTATGTGGGAACTCAGGGACACTTTCTGTGTCCCTGACAACCATGTGTGCAGGAAGAGTATCCAGCTGCAGCTACTGGCAGACCGCATTGCAGTGCTGGAGCTGCGATTGGATACATACTGGACCATTCATGATGCTGAGGACATCGTGGATATCACATTTAAGCAGTTGGTCACACCGCAGGCAAAGGTTGCACAGGCAGAAAGGGAATGGGTGATCAACAGGCACAGTAGTAGGCACAGGCAGGTAGTGCAGGAGTCCCATGTGGCCATCCCCCTCTCAAACAGATATACCACTTTGGATACTGATGGGGGGGATGGCTTACCAGGGGAAGGCAGCAGCAGCCAACTTCCTGGCACCAGGGGTGGTTCTGCTGCACAGGACGGGAGGAAAAAGAGTGGGAGAGCTATAGTAATAGGGGATTCTATTGTAAGAGGAATAGATAGGCATTTCTGCAGCTGCAAACGAGACTCCAGGATGGTGTGTTGCCTCCCTGGTGCAAGGGTCATGGATGTCTCAGAGCGGCTGAAGAACATTTTGGAAGGGGAGGGTGAACAGCCAGTTGTCGTGGTGCATATAGGTACCAACGATATAGGTAAAAACTGAGATGAGGTCCTAAAAGCTGAATATAGGGAGTTAGGAGGTAAATTAAAGAATAGGATCTCAAAGGTAGTAATCTCAGGATTGCTACCAGTGCCCCGTGCTAGTCAGAGTAGAAATAGAAGGATATTTCAGATGAATACGTAGCTAGAGGAATGGTGCAAGGGGGAGGGATTCAAATTCCTGGGACATTGGAACTGGTTCTGGGGGAGGTGGGACCAGTACAAAACGGACGGTTTGCACCTGGGCAGGGCTGGGACTGATGTCCTAGGGGGAGTGCTTGCTAGTGCTCTGGGGAGGGTTTAAACTAAAATGGCAGGGGGTTGGGAACCTGAGCGGGGAGACAGAGGAAAGGGAAACAAGGATAAAAGCAAAAGACAGGAAGGAGAAAAACAAAAGTGATAGACAGAGAAATCAAGGGTTTAAATCAAACATGGCCACAGTAAATAATAATTCTAAAAGATCTATGAGCGTTAAAAAAACAAGCCTGAAGGCTTTGGCCTAGAAATTCACTTGCGTTTGCGCCCAATTAGGGGCGAAAGAGTGGGTTGCGCCGGAAGTTGCGTCGCGCCCGAAATTAGGTGGGCCCTAACATCGGCATTAGCCGGTAGCGCTGCACCGGCACCGATGACGTCATCGGTGTGCGCAGTGCCCCGGTACCGCCCGAAACCACGCCGATCCCCATCTTCAGTAGCGGCCGCCTCATCCGTGGCGGCCGCTAACAACATCGGGAGACCAGGTCCTTACAGCAGCCTTAGCGGGGCGCTTTAAGGTGGAGGTGCGACCGGCCGCTTTTTCGGCGGCCGTCTGCCCACACCTCCTTCCCCGGCCTCCTCCACCCCCCCCCCCCCCCGCGGCATTGCCGGCTGGTTTCCGTGGAGCCCGGCACTTCTCCGTTGTGCCGGGCTCTTTTGCCAGCACTTGCAATCGGGGCTCCGGCCGTTGCAGGCACCTCCCCCTTAAGAGAAGGGGGAGGCCTGCAGTACAGCAGCCTGCCGCACCGCATCGGGTGGCGCAGCGGCACCGGGAGCGCTGAAATTCACTTTCAGCGCCCCAAGCGGGGCGGCCAAACCCTGGAACAGCACCCGGTTCCGCTTTGGGGCGCTGAAAGTGAATATGGGGCGGGCACAACTGGCTCCGCGGCGGGTGCAAAATTTATGGCGCAAACGAGCTGGCGGGGCTATACCCAATTTCTAGGCCTTTGTGTCTTAATGCGAGGAGCATTCGTAATAAGGTGGATGAATTAGCTGTGCAAATAGAGGTAAATGAATATGATATGATTGGGATTACGGAAACATGGCTCCAGGGTGGCCAAGGCTGGGAACTCAACATCCAGGGGTATTCAATATTCAGGAAAGATAGGCAAAAAGGAAAAGGAGGTGGGGTAGCATTGCTGGTTAAAGAGGGGATTAACACAATTGTAAGGAAGGATATCAGCTCTGATGATGTGGAATCTGTATTGAGAAATACCAAGGGGCAGAAAACGTTAGTGGGTGTGGTATATAGACCTCCAAGCAGTAATGCGGAGGTCGGGGATGGCATTAAAAGGGAAATTAAAGAAGCATGCAATAAGGGCACAGCAGTTATCATGGGTGACTTTAATCTACATAGAGATTGGGCTAAGCAAATTAGTAACAATACTGTGGAGGAGGAATTCCTGGAGTGTTTACGGGATGGTTTCTTTAATATCCGTGTGTAATGGAGACACGGACTGCAGAAGTTTGTTATAACAGGTGTTTACTGAATGGAGACAAAACTGGAACTACTATACAAAGTTACTACACAGGCTTAGATACAGGGGTGGTCACTACTGGTACTGCAGTATACAGGGGCTGCAGAATATAGTTCCTTCTTCAAGGTACATACACTACAATTCCTCCCCTTTTAGCTAACCAGTACATAACATTCGATTAATAATTAAATAACATATTTACAATTACAGTTGCTATATACATTAACTGAAGTTAATCAATTATAAATTCAGTCTTTGAGGAGGTTTCCTGATTCTGTCCGGATAACGCCTCTTTGGGGTATCAGGTTCTTCTGGCAAAGTTGATTCGGGATCAACGTCGTTGTTTGGTTCGTCTGCTTCCAATATCACCGATTCAGAGGTAGATGCAATTGGTACTTCGGTTTCATCACCAGGTGTATAGGATCGTGGTGTAGATTTGATGTTTTCCAGTGACTCTAGAATCTGGTCAGCATGGCGTCTTACAATGCTCTCTCCAACGTCCACGGTATACATTAGAGGTCCTTGCCGTGTGCAGATCGTTCCTGGCTGCCATTTCTCTGTGTGGTAGTCCCGGGCCAAAACTGGTTGACTTATCTTGAAACTCCTGGTTGGCCTTTCATTCATATTCTGAAACTATCTGTTCTCCACATCTCTTCTGATGTTTGGCTTAACCAAATCCAAGAGGCATCTTAGTCTTCGATTGAAGAACATCATGGCTGGAGTTTGGTTGGTAACTGCATGTGTCGCATTCTGGTATGCAAACAAGAAGTTATCCACCTTGTGTTGTAGGGGTATGTCTTCATTACACATTGCCTTGATAGCCTTCTTGAATGTTTGAACGAACCTCTCAGCCAATCCATTGGTGGCTGGATGATATGGGGCGGATGTGTAATGCTTAACACCATTGTTCTTTAAGAACCTCCGGAACTCTTCAGACACAAACTGTGGTCCATTGTCGGAGCAAATCTGTTCAGGCAGCCCATTTCTGGCGAATATGGTTCGTAAGACTGTGATAGTTTTTTCTGTGGTGGTTGAGGACATTTTTATTACCTCTGGCCACTTTGAATGTGCATCCACCGCAATTAAAAACATTGAGTCCATAAATGGACCAGCAAAATCAATGTGTACCCTGTAATGATCAATAACATGTCATTCTATAGTGGACACTAGGTGGAGCCGTAGAGCTGTGTAGAGCTATATATAGCTGTATGTATAAGACTACACTACCCAGCTGTATAAATATTAAGACTACATTACCCATGAGGCACTAGGCTACCCATAAGGCAGCAGTCAAGATGGAAGCCTCTACAGATACTGTACCAGTCCACATGTGCTCAATAAAGTAACTAGCAAAAGCTAGCTGTGTTCATAATAAGAATGTCTATTTATTAATGAACATAAGATGGTACCAGGGTGGTGAAGATCTGCTGAAAATTGTGAAAAGCGACATGGAGAATTTGAAGCCAGCAGAGCGTTTGAAACTCACAGGAAACATCGACTACAATTGGCAGACTCTTAAACAACAATTCAAACTCTACATTGCAGCCATCGGATTCGGTACGAAGCCAGATGCAAGGAAGATAGCGTTGCTGCTCACGGTTGCAGGCCCACAGGCAATAGAGGTATTTAATACATTTGTATTTAATCCAGCGGAGAACAGAGAAAAATTAGAAGATGTGCTAAAAAAAAATTATGCACATTGCTCTCCCAAAAAGAATGAGACGTATGAAAGATTCATCTTCCGTTCTCGGACACAGCAACAAAGTGAGACTTTTGATAGCTTTATAACTGATCTGAAACTGAAAGCACAGACATGTAATTTCTCTGAGCTCAAAGCTTCCATGATTCGTGCCCAGATTGTGTTTGGTATTCATGATAAAAAAGTCAGGGAACGTCTGTTGAGAGAAACCGAACTAAATTTGGAAAATGCGGTGAAAATATGCCAAGCAAGCGAAGACTTTCAGTGAAATCAATAATGATGCGATTGTAATGAGTGAAAATGCTGCTGTCAGTGCTGTGTCCTACAAGGGGAAGAAACGGGAGCAGAACAGAAATGAAAAGCAATCGGAGGATGACATTTTTAATTGTAAACGCTGTGGTTACAAACACCAGTTAAGACAATGCCCAGCATTTGGAAAAATGTGCACAAAGTGTAATGGAAACAATCACTTTGCCAAACAATGCTTTTCAAAACTAAAAACAACGAAAGAGTAACAAGTTAATGTGATTGAGGACACTGATTTAAGTGAGACATTTTTTGTAGGAATGGTGTGATGTGACGATATCAAAAAAGATACGGAAAATGTGCAGCCCTCAGAAATGGACAATGCTGAACATAAAGTCAATGCAGTAAAAGTGGACAAATGGATGATCCCACTGCAGATAAATGGAGCATTAGTTACATTGAAACTGGACACTGGGGCAAAAGCAAACTTAATCAGTATGAGTGACATAAAAAATATGAAAGAAAAGCCCAAAATACAGAAAAAGTCAGTACTACTGAAGAGCTATAATGGACAGAAAATAGATAGCTTAGGTGTATGCAGACTTAAAGTGACAGTCAAAGACAAAGTGCATCATCTCATGTTTTCTGTTGTGGCTGAAAGACTTGATTCGATACTAGGTGACAAAGCTTGTGAAGACTTAGAACTGGTCAAGAGAGTCTACCGTATAAACTGTGCCATAAGCAGACCAGATGACTCAGGTGATGAAGCAGAGAGCCCATCAAGGATGAAAAGGCCAAAGGGCCTAGTTTCTCCAAGAAGAAAGAAAAAGACATTAAGGTCAAAGAGAAGCCAAAGGAAGAAAAGCACAAAGAGGAAAAACACAAGGAGAAAAAGTCCAAAGATATAACCGCAGCAGATGTTGTTAAGCAGTGGAAAGAGAAAAAGAAAAAGAAGAAGCCTGCACCAGAGCAGGAAGCAGTTCCGGTGGATACTCCTTCTTCCCTCAGGCCAATCTTTGGTGTTCCATTAGCTGAGGCTGCTGAGAGGACTATGCTGTATGATGGGATCCAGCTGCCAGCAGTTTTTCAAGAGTGCATTGACTACATTGAGAGTTATGGCATGAAGAGTGAAGGAAACACTGAAACCCTCTCCAAGCAAAGTTTGCAAGGAGACCTCGATCTATACAAGAGCAGATCGATGACAATGCCGCAACTGCATCTTGTCATTCACCGCCAGAACAATCTTATGAAGACACATCAGACTTACCCGTGTTGAGAAGATCCACACGTGATGTAAAAAAGCCTGATAGACTTAATCTTTGAGTACAATGTAAAGCTTTGAAAATGTGTTGACTGTTTTGAAAATGTTTATGTTTATAGAGCACTAACAAAAGTGTTACTGATATTATCTTTATTGTTTTCTTGAAAGTTGATTGATATTGATTTTGTTAAACCTCAAAGAAAGGGGGATGTAATGATCAATAACATGTCATTCTATAGTGGACACTAGGTGGAGCCGTAGAGCTGTGTAGCGCTGTATATAGCTTTATGTATAAGACTACACTACCCAGCTGTATAAATATTAAGACTACATTACCGATGAGGCACTAGGCTACACACAAGGCAGCAGTCAAGATGGAAGCCTCGACAGATACTGTACCAGTCCACATGTGCTCAATAAAGTAACTAGCAAAAGCTAGCTGTGTTCATAATAAGAATGTCTATTTATTAATGAACATAAGATACCCTTTGCCATGGAGATGAGGGCCACTCCCATGGATGTAGAGGGGCTTGTGTTGGGGCGTTTTGGACCTTCTGACATCCTGTACAGCTCTTGGTCATCTCTTCGATTTCTCTATCGATTCCCGGCCACCACACAAACGCTCTGGCTAAGTTCTTCATTTTTACCCCTCCCAGATGACCCTCATGAAGCTCATTGAGCACTCTATCCTTCAATTTGGGTGGAATTACTACTCTGGATCCACACATCAAGGTTCCTCGGCACACTGACAGCTGTTCTCTTCTCGGCGAGAATGCTGGCAACAGTGGTTCGCCATGTGCTGGCCATCCCTTCACCATTAAATCATAGACCCTGGAGAGTGTCGGGTCATTTCGTGTTTCCTTTTCTATGTTTGCATTCGTCACAGATAGACATTCGACTAAGGGCAGCACGGTGGCTTAGTGGTTAGCACTGTTGCCTCACAGCGCCAGGGACCCGGGTTCAAATCTGTTCTCGGGTGACTGTCTATGTGGAGTTTGCACATTCTCCCTGTGTTTGCGTGGGTTTCCTCCGGGTGCTCCAGTTTCCTCCCACAGTCCAAAGGTGTGCGGGTTAGGTTGATTGGCTATGATAAAAAAAAAAATTTTTTAAATTGGCCCTTATTGTTAGGGGGGATTAAATACGTGGGGTTACGGGGATAGGGCTTGGGTGGGATGGCTGTCGGTGTAGGGACCGGGCGCTAGGGTTTGGATGATCAGCCATGATCTCGTTGAATGGCGGAGTAGGCTCAAAGGGCCGAATGGCCTACTCCTGCTCCTATCTTCTATGTTTCTATGTTTCTATGAGTGGAATATCTCCGCAGCATCCAGTGCAGGTGCTTCTTCCACCGTCGGCAACGGTAGGCGCAACAATCCATCAGCATTCCCATGCTGTTTAGTTCCTTTGTACTCGATGTCATATTGGTGTGTCCCTAGGAAAAGGGACCACCTCTGTAGCCGTTGTGCTGTCATTATCGGGACGCCCTTCTTAGTGTTGAAAATTGAGACAAGAGGTTGATGATCAGTTAGTAGAGTAAATTTCTGTCCGTGCAGGTAGTGATTGAACTTCTTCACCCCCCACACTAGGCTGAGGGCCTCTCTGTCAATCTGGGCATAGTTACGCTCGGCTGCAGTTAACGAGCGTGACGCAAAAGCTATCGGCCTCTCTGAACCATCAAGGGATTTATGTGACAGTACCGCTCCAACACCGTAGGGAGACACATCACATGCCAGTCTTATCGGCAGTGATGGGTTGTAGTGAGCCAATACTTCTCTTGAAGTGATCAGGCCTTTACAATTCTGAAATGCCCGCTTACATTCATCGTTCCATTTCCATGCTACTCCAGTTTGTAGCAGGGCGTTCAGTGGGTGCAGAATTGTGGACAAATTCGGCAAAAACTTATGGTAGTAATTCACCAATCCGAGGAATGACCTCAGTTGCGACACATTTTCAGGCGCTGGAGCCTTAACTACCGCTTCAATTTTGTCAGGGGACTTATGTAACCCCTCTTCATCAATCACGTGGCCACAATACGATATTTGTTTCTTAAAAAACTCGCACTTGGGGCGATTGGCTCGTAGCCCATGTTCTCTTTGTCTAGTGAGCACCTGCTCTAGGTTGGCAAGGTGTTCACTGTTATCTTCACCTGTCACTAGAATGTCGTCCAAGTAACACTGAGTCCCCGGAATCCCTTGCAGGACTTGTTCCATCACTCTTTGCCATATAGCCGGAGCTGATGCTACTCCGAATACCAGTCGATTATACCGGTGAAGACCTTTGTGAGTGTTTATCGTGAGATATTTCCTAGAGGATTCTTCAACCTCCATCTGCAAATATGCTTGCGCTAGGTCAATTTTTGTAAAACGTTTCCCTCCAGATAGTGAGGTGAAAATATCTTCTATCCTCAGAAGAGGATACTGTACTGTGTGAAGGACTGGGTTCACAGTCACCTTGAAGTCCCCACAGATGTGAACCTTCCTTGGCTCCTCAGACTTATTGTTTAACGTTTTCTTCATGACAGGAACGATGGGTGTCGCCCACTCGCTCCAGTCTACCTTAGATAACATGCCTGCATTCTCCAGATTCTCCAGCTCTGCTTCGACGGCTGGGCAAATTGCATACGGTACCGGTCTTGCTTTGAAAAACTTGGGAATTGCATTCTCTTCTACTTTTATCGAGGCGGTTACACCTTTAAGAGTTCCCAGTCCTTGTTGAAATACCTCTTTAGCATTAGCTAATATTTTTGACAATCGTCCAGGTTTGACGTCGTCATCCTTTTTACCAGCCAAAGTCAGTGCCTGAATGGAGTGCCAGTCTGAACTTATCTTTCTGATCCATTCACGTCCCAATAACGGTGATCCACCATCTTGCAGTATGTACAGATACAATTTCTGTATTTCCTTGCCGTTGTATTCGACAGGCACCCTTATTTTCCCTCTGGGGTATACTTTCTGCCCCGTATACGTCTTCAAGACAATGGATGTGTCTTTCAAGGGTATGTGTGAGAATAGCCGCTCGTAGTCTCGTCAATTCATGACGGTCAGGGCTGATCCTGTATCCAATTCCATTTTGACTTGGGACCCTGCTATTGTGAGGGTGACCCAAATGGTTTGGTTATCCTCTTTTACGATTACGTTGTGTAGGTTGAGACAGCTTAGTCTCTTGTTCCCAGATTCACTATCACTCTTCTGGTCTTCGGAACTACTGTCCGTCATCTTTTGTACTTTCCTGTACTTTTCCTTAATAGTCTTTTTGTTGTCGTTAGTCTTCTTCCCGGACCTGCAAACTCGTGCAATGTGTCCCATCTTTCCGCATTGCCTGCATGTTTTGTCCTTGAACCAACAGTCCTTCTGGTCATGGGTTGTTCTGCCGCAGCGATAACATTTTTCAAATCCCCGTGTCATTTCATGGGTGCCGTATTCCTGTGGCTTTTGCTGTATTACCGCAGCTCCCCTTGCTGCTGCTTTGTACGATACTGCCACGCTGAAAGCCTTATCTTGCATCAGCTCTTTCTCCGAGAGTAACCTCTTCTGGGTTCCTTCACTCAGGAGTCCACAGACAAATTTGTCCCGTAGGGTATCTGCCCGTCCTGCTCTGAACTGGCAGTGCTTTGATAGCTTGCGTAGTTCCATAAGGTAATCAGCATTGCTCTCATCTTTATGCTGATTTCTCTTGTGGAATTTAAATCTTTCTGCTATCAGCAGCGGTGTAGGATTTAGGTGTTCCTGTAGGATATCAACAATTTCTTTAAAACTCTTCCCCATCGGTTTGACTGGAGTGATCAGGTTCCGCAATAGGTCGTACGTTCTTGCGCCCATTAAGTTTAGTAGTACCGATGCCTTTTTCTCATCGGCTACTTCATTTGCCTTGCAATATATTTCGACTCTTTCCACATATGTGGTCCAGTCTTCTATTTCATTATCGAAGGCAGTGATATTGCCAGTCTTCGGCATCTTGGAGATCTAAGATGGCGCCTCCCGCACTTTGCCTTCTTCCCCAATTGAACAAAATGGTGCCTCCCGCGCTTTGCCTTCTTCCCCGATTGAACAAAATGGCGCCTCCCGCGCTTTGCCTTCTTCCCCGCTGGATTAAGGTGGCGCCTCCCGCGCTTTCTGTCTTTTCCGCTGCTGCCAGCGCTGTTGCTGGTGTTTTTATGCCTTGATGGCAACGCCCTATGGTCTTCGCGCGCTTCCCCCCCGCGCTGCTGCCAACGCCGCTCTCCGCGGTCCCCGTGGCAAACTGCAGCTCCTCGCGGCTTTCTGCGCTTCTAACTTCTTTTTCCATTATTTTAATTACTGTTCCCATCGTCAGAGCAGACCCTATGGGACACTTTCCTTCCTCTTCTCGGGTCTGTACGCTGCCCGGCTTCGTAGCACCGGCCACGCCCTGTGTGCTCCACCCTCTCTCTCTCTCTCCTCTTTCCCGACAACGCTGCTCGGCCCCGTTGAAAAGCCACCCGATCGAGCTCTCGCCCGCCGCAGCCCAGGAAGGATCAGTGTACTACCTGCCACCAGCCCGATTAGCTGGAACACCATAGACTGGAGAACCAAGCCCAGCTTTCGACAGCCTCTCCTGCAAATCTTTGAATTCGATGAATCAGAGGGCGGTTGCCCACGGTCGACGCCCGTTTCCTCTGTCTGTTTTTTTTTCTTTTTGGATTTCTTCCATCTGGCTTCGACCTCCAATAACTTCGCTTCAGGGATGGATCCCCGTGAGGCGGTGCAGAACTGTAGGTAAGTTCGGATCTGTTCGTCGCCAATGTAATGTCCGTGTGTAATGGAGACACGGACTGCAGAAGTTGGTTATAACAGGTGTTTACTGAATGGAGACAAAACTGGAACTACTATACAAAGTTGCTGCGCAGGCTTATATACAGGGGTGGTCACTACTGGTACTGCAGTATACAGGGGCTGCAGAATATAGTTCCTTCTTCAAGGTACATACACTACAGTTTCCTGGACCAATATGTCCAGGAACCAACTAGAGATCAGGCCATCTTAGACTAGGTATTATGTAATGAGAAAGGATTAATTAGCAATCTTGTTGTGCGAGGCCCCTTGGGTTGGAGCGATCATAACATGACAGAATTCTTCATTAAGATGGAGAGTGAAGTAGTTGACTCAGTGACTAGGGTCCAGAATTTAAATAAAGGAAACTACGATGGTATGAGGCACGAGTTGGGTAGGATTGATTGGGGAATGTCACTCAAAGGGTTAACGGTGGATAGGCAATGGCAAACATTCAAAGGTCGCATGGATGAACGACAGAATTTGTTCATCCCAGTTTGGCATAAAAATAAAACAAAAAAGGTGATTCAACCGTGGCTAACAAGGGAAATTAGAGATAGCATAAGATCCAAGGAGAGGACATATAAATTGGCCAGAAAAAGCAGTAAACCTGAGGATTGGGAGCAGTTTAGGATTCAACAAAGGAAGACAAAGGGATTAATTAAGAGGGGAAAAATAGAGTATGAGAGTAAGCTTTCAGGGAACATAAAAACTGACTGTAAAAGCGTTTATAGATATGTGAAGAGAAAAAGATTGGTGAAGTCAAACGTAGGTCCCTTGCAGTCAGAATCAGGGGAATTTATGATGGGGAACAAAGAAATGGCAGACCAATTAAATACATACTTTGGTTCTGTCATCACAAAGGAGGACACAAATAACCTCCCAGAGATGTCGGGGAACATGGGGTCTAATGAAAGGGAGGAACTGATAGAAATCAGTATTTGTAGCAAAATGGTGTTGGAGAAATTGACGGGATTGAAGGCCGATAAATCCCCAGGGCCTGATAATCTACATCCTAGGGTACTTAATGAAGTGGCCCTAGAAATAGTAGATGCATTGCTGGTCATCTTTCAAAATTCGACAGACTCTGGAATAGTACCCATGGATTGGCAGGTAGCTAATGTTACCCCACTGTTCAAAAAAGGTGGTAGAGAGAAAACAGGGAATTACAGACCGGTAAGCCTGAAATCGGTAGTGGGGAAAATTCTAGAGTCCATTATAAAAGATGTAATAGCAGAGCACTTGGAAAACAGTGACCGGATCGGACAAAGTCAACATGAATTTACAAAAGGTAAATCGTGCTTGACTAATCTACTGGAATTTTTTGAGGATGTAACTGGTAAAATAGATAAGGGAGAACCAGTGGATGTGGTATATTTGGACTTTCAAAATGCTTTCGATAAGGTCCCGCATAAGAGATTAGCATGTAAAGTTAAGGCACATGGGATTGGGTGCAAGGTATTGACTTGGACAGAGAACTGGTTGGCAGACAGAAAGCAAAGAATTGGAATAAACGGCTCTTTTTCCGAATGGCAGGCAGTGACTGGTGGGGTACCGCAGGGATCGGTCCTTGGACCCCAGCTATTCACAGTATATATTAATGATCTGGATGAGGGAACTAGATGTAATATCTCCAAGTTTGCAGACGACACAAAGCTGGGTGGGTGTGTGTGCTGTGAGGAGGATGCCAAGAAACTCCAGTATGATTTGGACAGGTTGGGTGATTGGGCAGAAGCATGGCAGATGCAATATAACGTGGATATATGCGAGGTTATCCACTTTGGTGTCAAAAACAAGAAGGCAGGTTATTATCTGAATAGCAATTGATTGGGAGAAGGGGAAGTGCAACGAGACCTGGGTGTCCTTGTGCACCAGTCGCTGAAGGTAAGCATGCAGGTGCAGCAAGCGGTTAAGAAGGCAAATGGTTTGTTGGCCTTCGTAGCGAGATGGTTTGAGTACAGGAACAAGGATGTCTTGCTGCAGTTGTGCAGGGCCTTGGTGAGACCACATCTTGAGTATTGTGTGCAGTTTTGGTCGCCTTATCTGAGGAAGGATGTTCTTGCCATGGAAGGAGTTCAGCGAAGATTCACCAGGCTGATACCTGGGATGACAGGAATGACGTGTGAGGACAGATTGGGTCGATTGGGCTTGTACTCGCTGGAGTTTAGAAGAATGAGAGGGGCTCTCATTGAAACTTATAAAATTCTAACAGGACTAGACAGACTAGATGCAGGAAGGATGTTCCCGATGGTCGGGGAGTCCCGAACCAGGGGTCACAGACTAAGGATAAGGGGTAAGACATTTAGGACAGAGATGAAGAGGAATTTCTTCACCCAGAGAGTGGTGAACCTGTGGAATTCTCTCCCACAGAAGGCAGTAGAGGCCAATTCATTAAATATATTCAAGGAAGAGTTGGATATATTTCTTAAGGCTAAAGGGATCAAGGGATATGGGCAGAAAGCAGGGACAGGGTACTGAATTTGGATGATTAGCCATGATCGCATTAAATGGTGGAGCAGGCTCGAGGGGCCGAATGGCCTACTCCTGCTCCTATCTTCTATGTTTCTATGTTAAATGCAGCTGCATAGATGACATCATCAGAGGCGAGTTTCAGGACCAAAAGACTCATTGGCCCAGGGGTTCCCACATGCTGGGAATCAAGTCCCCAATTTGGACAAAATCGCTCAATTGCCCCGCCTCACATCAGAGGCGAGGGCAGGACTCACCAACCACCTGACCCAACCCCAACCTGCCCCCAATGACAAAATCCAGCCCGATGGGTGGAATGGGCTCCTTCTATAAATTTCTATGATTCTGTGATCCCTTTAAAAATCATTGCTTGAGCCTCCTTCCTGCTGTTGGATGCCTGCTCTCCCTTTCCCTGTCGTTGTTTTGACATGCCGGTAAGTTCAATGGCATGATCGAATACTGCAGATCGGGCATCATGTGAGCGTGCACGCTCTCTGACATCACAATATCGGTCACTTAAATCCCTACGGCGATCGCGCTTACCGGTAGTGCTGCTGGCACTTGCAAAATGGCGCCCACTGTGAGAGCCGCTACCAGTTGGCGGAAGAGCACCGGCCACCGTTTTCTTGGTGTTTCATGGCCATAACAGGTGGCGCAAACCACCCGAATTTCTTGGACTAAGGGGGAGAAATCCAGTATCGCTCAGTTTAGGGTGCCAACTTTTGAATGCTGGAAAACTTAGCACCAGGCGCTAATGATTTCCAGCTTTTTCAAAATTCGCTGTTTGTGCTCCAGGAAGGAAGTGGAGCACTAAATCAAGCGCTCCACTTCCTTCCTGGAGCACTAAAGGACGCAGGCGGGGCGGTAGTTGTGCAGCACTGCTGCAATCCGAGGCTCCTTCCCTCCCTTAAAGGGAAGGGCCATCGCTGCAGGCTCTGCATTGGGACCAGTTAGCTGGGCCCCGACAGCAGCTGCGATCCGGTCTGATCAGCCCAATGCACTCCAGCAGAGTGCCGGGCTGATCGATCGCGGCCCAGGAGGAATGGAAAAAAATCACGAAGCGTTGTTAAAACTTTTCTCTTATCTGCGCCAGCATCCTCTTTTATTTGCGTCTCCAAAGCGCCCGGCCTCCCGAACAACGCCTCCTGAAGCTGCCGGTGTTTTCACCCAGCGATACTGCAGGGGCCGGAACCGAAGTTCGGGTCTGGGGTGCAACCGGGGCGATACGCACGGCGATGATGTCACGATCTCCAGGCACAGGAGACAGTGGCACAAAGTGTTACCACCACCGCAAACTTCTCAATTTAGCGGTCGGTAAGTTGCTAGCACCCCATTATCGTCCCCCAGAGGTGATAACAGGAGGCGCTAAGGTACTGAATTTCTCCCCCCTAAGTTTTTATAAAGTGTCTGGGAAATTCAATGGACTGCTTGAACACTTTTTAAACCCAATCTTTATATCAGACTGGAGTTATACTCCACAGGACGCGATTCCTGAGCAGCGTGATGTAGGATTCGCAAAATTGAACATTGTCCTATAAGGGTCTATTGGCAGAAAATGCCTTAATTTTTAAAGACTGTTTTAAAAGAAGCCCAGAAAAGGGGCACACAAAATGGCCACCAGACCCGGTGACCAGCGTTTTGGGACATTTTAAAATGGTTCCTGCAGTCCACAGACAGCTTTTGTGGATTCAGCCCACAGTAAGTTCTGGAATGCAATTCAGAGAATGCAAAACCAGACAGAACTCCATACATATGGATTGGATGCAGATCCAATCAGATCGGCCTGTAGATAAAGGCCATCAAAATGTTTACCCAGACAAAGGGAAACAGCTTCAAATTCAAAAGGGGACATCAAGACCCATTAAAGACAATACAAGGTCATTCCAGACCAGAGATGGCAGTTACTGGCCATCCCGAAAGTACTTTAAACACAATGACTACCCTTCTGTGCTACAAGCCTGCCAAAATTTAAACAAAGACTAACCTTGATATGGCAGGAGACAAGGGCCTCAATGAGAAGTATAATTGGAGGCGCTGGGTAGCTATCAGGAGTTCAGAAGTTTGAGTTCAGAGAATCGGAAGACGATCGAGTTGAGGATCGGGATCGAGGATCGAGGATCGAGTTCGAGTTCGGAGAGAAGTTGGAGAGAGAGAGGTTCAAGAGGGAAGATCGAGTCAGCGCCCAGACCCGGGGTAGCTATCGGGAGATCATCGACAAACCCCGGGCCATTTGGGGAGATGAAAAGACGGCAAACCTCCAAGAAGAAACCTATATGAAAATGGTCAAACAGTTGGTCTCTCTCCACGCTGATGTCCAGGTCTGCTAACATCCAGTCTGTCCGTGTCCATTACCTCAAGGGAGAAAAGAGTGTGTCGCAGCCCGCTGCGTTCCGCTGACCACGTGGAGACAGGACGCCTGAGAGGACCAAAACGCAGACTTCAAAACCTCTATTTTCTAACTAGGACTGGTGAGCATGTTTCTGGCCCCTCATAATCTAATCTAGCTAGGTTTAGGGGGTGGGCATTTTAGGGGATAATTAACAATGAGTTGTTGTCCCTCGATGTTCCGTGTGTTTCCCTATTTCATGATGAACATTGTAAAGTATAATATGCCTGTGGATATATTGGTTAGTACTGTATTATGATTTGTTTTTCCCTCCCATGTACCTTTTGGCTTACATTCAATTTTTCCTTTATGCAATAAAATTTCACTTCGTTTCGTTAAACTTGGTCTACAGAGTATTCTCTGCATTGTAGTTCCTGCCTCAAAGTCCTGTGTACAGAACTTAAGGGGTGAGTGGGTCGAACCACTCGGTAAATTACTGTGCAAAAGAGAGAGGTCTCACCAGAGAGAGAGACCTAACCAGAGAAAACCCCTTACAGTGAAATGGCTTCCACATTGCTTTGCTTTAGTGTGATGGGGTGTTGTAGCAGGGCCTGACTCCACTGAAACCCACTTTGCATCTCTACAAAAGTGCCAGTACATCAGCAGCCTAAGATGTTAGGCAAAGGAATACTAGTCTTTCTATCAATGACACTGAAGCCAAGAATCTTTGCAGTAATGCTTACACCGTGTTATGCAAATTCCTACATTTAATTCAGTGCCTCTATATCTAATTGAGTATTAAGACAAAACTCATTTATAGATATTTGCATTACTTTTGTTTTCTCTTTCCTTATTTGCATTATAAGCTACTTATCAGCTCTGCAATCATCAAGGATTATCAGTAAAGCTTCATATTTTGTTGTTAATAGGTCAATATTATCTGCAAATCTCAGTTGTAAATGTACACTTGGAGACCAATATACTGTCATACATTCCAAGAAGATGTTGAACAGATCAAGTGATAATATGCATCCCTGTCATATGGGAATATTATTTTAAACCATTCTGTGAGATCACTATTATCTCTCACTGTGCTCTGTGGCCATACACATTCTGAAACATTTAGGGGGAAAGATTGGGTGGCGCCCCCGCTAACGTCACCAGGGCAGGAGGCAGGGCTCCACCTCCTTCTTGGGGCGCTACAACTGAAGCTCACAGTGCTACATGCAGCAGTGCCACGCGCGGAGGCACATAGCGCTGCATCATTGCAGGCCTCCTCCCCTGATTAAAGGGGAGGGGCCTAGGGCTGCACGCACTGGGGCCCTGCTGGATCACTGGGGAGTGGGGTGCCGTGAAAACAGTCCGGCACTCAAGAGGATTGCTGGGCTGAGCCATCGCGGCCGGCACTATGAGGGAAAAAAAGGGGAAGGGGGCAGGCGCTGGCAGTCGGCCAAAAAAAATGGCCGCCTGACACCTGCCCCTTTCACTCGTGCCGCGGCGGCTGCAAAAATGTCCCCTGACCCTGTCGGACTTGTCGTCCGGCGATAGGTCAGGGGGCGCAAGGGAAGTTTGCGGGGCATTGCGCACGGTGATGATGTTATTGCCGGTGGTGCAGCGCTACCAGCTACCATCACTGCTAACCTCCAGCTGACTTTCACGGGAGGCATTAGTGGTGCCACGCCCAGGTGCTAGGGGATTATCAACCCAATTTTTCACCCTTAAAATGTTGATATTATGGTGGAGGGTGCAATCTTACAGTTCCTTTACAGTGGTGGAGGGAACGCTGTTCTTTGAGCACTCTGCGCACCTGCTATGCTGAAAGCTTGCCTCCTACTGTAAAGAAAGGTCAGTTAATTTGCACATATCATAATTCTCCTGGCACACAGTGGATGATGTATTGGCAGCGCACCAGGGGCAATGAGCAGGATAGGCAGTACCAGCAGTTTTTAAAGGGCTCTGATCATCCTTAAAGCTGCCCAGTTACTGAGGATGGGAAAAATGGCTCTGTGATGAAATATTCCATTCACCACTGCCTGTGACTGAGATCGGTTTCAGTGTCATTTCCCTTCCCCCAGACCTCATTGTATTGTGTACTGGAATGTGCTGTATTGTATACTGGAATGTGCTGGAATGTGCTGTGTGTAGGGCTCCGCCCATACCTGGCCCCGTTTGTAAGCTAGCTTCAGTCTGGCCTCAGTCTCCAGAAGGAAGACATCTCTCTCTCTTACGTGTTACTTTCTAAGTTAATAAAAGCCTTGTTTTTGTTCTGCTAACTTCGAGTCTCGGAATTATTGAGGCACATCAATTTTATTAACTTATTTTTCAACACTATGGATCAACTCCTGAAACCCGAATGTTTGGATTTGGATCAACATGCTCCGGACGCATCAGCACGCTTCGGACACTGGTTTGAGTGTATGGAATTCTTCCTGGACAATTCCGCAGCCGTCAAAGACGCTACGGACGCTACGAGGATGAGACTCGGAATTCTGCGGAATTGGGTAAGCCACCGGGTTTACCCCCTCATCCAAGACGCCGAGACATACCTGGCCACCTGTGACATCTTAATGGTGCATTACCAGCAGCCTACGAATGAGGTGTATGCTAGGCACCTGCTCGCTACCCGCGCACAGCGACCTGGGGAATCGGTGGAGGAGTTCCTAAGCACCCTGAAAATGCTTGGCAAAGACTGCAAGTGCCGAGATGTAAAAGCCGCAGTGTACACTAACGAGCTTGTTCGCGATGCCTTCATCACAGGCCTCAGCTCCACTTACATCCGGCAAAGACTGCTGGAAAAAACGGGGTTGGACCTGAAACAGGCTGCGGACACCGCGCGATCCCTGGATGTGGCCCAGAGAAACTCGGACGCCTACTCTTCAGCCCGCGCCGTCCACGCCACCACGTGTGCACCGAGGGCGCCGCCATCTTGGAAGGCATCTTCCCCGCCCGACAGCCCGACACCGGCTGGGCCCCGCTCTCCCCCCAGGAGCCCTACGACAGCCGCGACGCGTCAGGGACCCAACTGCTACTTCTGCGGGCAGCCAAAGCACACCAGAAACCTGTGCCCGGCGAAAGGCACCACCTGCTTTAAGTGCGGTAAGAAGGGGCACTTCGGGAAGGTGTGCAGAGGGAACCCCGCCGGAAAACCAACCGCCGGAAAACCCGCCACCGCCGCGTGTGCGCCCTGGGAGCGGCTATCTTGGACGCCATCTTGCCCGACCTCGTGGGGTCCGCCATCTTGTGAGCAGACAGCGTGGACGCCATCTTGTATCGATCAGGGCCCTACAGTGGCATCGGTCACAGTGGACCAGACCAGGCCGCACCCGCTATCCAGATCAATGGTGGACATCGAGGTAAACGGGTGCCGGGCTAAATGCTTAATTGACAGTGGAAGCACGGAGAGCTTTATCCACCCAGAACTGGCACAACAACTCTCCCTAAAGGTGGTCCCTACTCAGGGTACCATCTCTATGGCTGATAAAACCCAGACATCGACCATTCTGGGTTACTGCACGGTACAATTGTGCGTTAACGGAACTGTATATGATAATTTTAAAGTATTAATCATGAAGAACCTATGTGCGAGCGTGATCTTGGGCCTGGATTTCCAGTGCAACCACCAAAGCATCACGCTCAAGTACGGTGGGTCCCAGCCGCCCCTCACAGTGTGCGGTCTGGCTACCCTGAAGGTAAAGCCGCCTTCGCTATTCGCGAACCTTACCCCTAACTGCCGGCCAATAGCGACCAAAAGCAAGAGGTACAGCTGGGAGGACAGGCGGTTTATCGCGACCGAGGTAGACAGGCTCCTGAAAGAGCGCATTATTGAACGCAGCAACAGCCTGTGGCGCGCCCAAGTGGTAGTGGTAAGGGGTAGCGAGAAGAAACGGATGGTGATCGACTATAGTCAAACGATCAACAGGTACACCCTACTAGACGCCTACCCGCTACCCCGCATATCAGAAATGGTGAACCAAATCGCCCAATACCGGGTGTTCTCCACCATCGACCTCAAGTCAGCGTACCACCAGCTCCCTATCAGACCAGAGGACCGCCCGTACACCGCCTTCGAGGTGAACGGACGCCTCTACCAATTCCTCAGAGTCCCTTTGGGGTGACGAATGGGGTCTCGGTCTTCCAGAGGGAGATGGACCGCATGGTCGATGACCACCACTTGTAGGCAACCTTCCCCTACCTCGACAACGTCACCATCTGCGGTCACAACCAGCAGGATCACGACTCGAACCTCGAGAGGTTCCTGAAAACCGCACAAAAACTCAACCTCACCTACAACGAGGACAAGTGCGTTTACAACACCACGCGCCTCTGCATACTAGGCAGCGTGGTGGAGAATGGGGAAATCGGGCCAGACCCCGACCGATTGCGCCCCCTACGGGAGCTGCCCCTGCCCAACACTCCCAAAGCCCTGAAAAGGTGCCTGGGGTTATTTTCTTATTATTCCCAATGGGTCCCCAACTACTCCGACAAAGCCCGCCCCCTCTTGAAAGCATCCTCTTTCCCGCTCTCTGCTGAGGCCCCCGCCGCCTTCAAAAGCATTAAGCAGGATATTGAGCGTGCCACGCTACAGGCAGTGGACGAGAACACTCCATTTCAAGTGGAAAGTGATGCGTCTGACTTCGCCTTGGCGGCCACCCTCAACCAGGCGGGGCGGCCCGTAGCTTTCTTCTCGAGGACCCTCCAAGGGCCCGAGATCAGACACTCCTCCGTGGAAAAGGAGGCCCAAGCCATCATGGAGGCAGTGCACCACTGGCGCCACTACCTAGCCGGCAAACGCTTCACCCTACTTACCGACCAGCGGCCGGTAGCGTTTATGTTCAATAATAAACAGAGGGGGAAGATTAAAAATGATAAGATTCTTAGGTGGCGGATCGAGCTCTCCACCTGCGAGTACGACATCATTTACCGGCCAGGGGCCCTTAACGAATCCCCTGACGCCCTCTCACGAGGGATGTGTGCCAGCGCCACCGGGGATCGGCTACAGGCCCTCCACAACGACCTCTGCCACCCAGGGGTCACGCGGCTGTTCCACTTCATAAAGTCCCGTAACTTACCCTACTCGATTGAGGAAGTTCGGTCCCTGACCAGGAACTGCCGCACTTGCGCTGAGTGCAAGCCTCGGTTCTACCGCCCAGATAGAGCCCACTTAATCAAAGCTACACGGCCCTTTGAGCGGCTCAGCTTAGATTTCAAGGGCCCCCTCCCGTCCGTCGACCGCAATGTTTACTTCCTGAACATTGTGGACGAATACTCCCGGTTCCCATTCGCCTTCCCCTGCCCAGACATGACCAGCGCCACGGTCATTAAATGCCTCAACAGCCTGTTCTGCCTGTTCGGTATGCCGAGCTACATCCATACGGATAGGGGGGCGTCCTTCATGAGTGAAGAGCTACGCCAGTACATGCTGTCCAAGGGGATCGCCACGAGCCGTACCACCAGCTACAACCCCCAGGGTAACGGCCAAGTGGAGCGAGAGAACGGGACAGTATGGAAAGTAGTCACTCTAGCTCTAAGGACCAAGGGCCTCCCTATCTCCCGCTGGCAGGAAGTCCTCTCGGATGTGCTCCATTCGATACGGTCGCTATTGTGTACGGCCACTAATACCACGCCTCATGAACGAATGTTTGTCTTTCCCCGGAAATCCACCTCAGGCGTATCCATGCCGTCATGGCTCTCTACCCCAGGTCCGGTACTCGTGCGAAGGCACGTGAGGGGCCACAAGACGGACCCTCTCGTGGAGCCAGTACACCTACTCCACGCCAACCCCCAATACGCATATGTCCGGCACGCCGACGGAAGGGAGGACACCGTGTCCATAAAAGACGTCGCCCCAGCCGGCATCGACAACAACCACGGCAATAGCAGCAACGACGATCACAGCAACTCTTACCCACCCACTACTCTTTCATCACCCCCGGAAGAACACCGACCAATGGCACCCCCACCAACTACCCCTCCAACAATCCTGGCGGCACCCCCGGCAGAGACCCAGGAGGCTACCGGGGACACCCAGCCGACACCCGTGGCACCGCAACAGCCACGTCGGTCGCAGAGGACTATCAAACCCCCGAACAGACTAAATCTATAGAAGGGGTGAATGTGATGAAATATTCCATTCACCACTGCCTGTGACTGAGATCGGTTTCAGTGTCATTTCCCTTCCCCCAGACCTCATTGTATTGTGTACTGGAATGTGCTGTATTGTATACTGGAATGTGCTGGAATGTGCTGTGTGTAGGGCTCCGCCCATACCTGGCCCCGTTTGTAAGCTAGCTTCAGTCTGGCCTCAGTCTCCAGAAGGAAGACATCTCTCTCTCTTACGTGTTACTTTCTAAGTTAATAAAAGCCTTGTTTTTGTTCTGCTAACTTCGAGTCTCGGAATTATTGAGGCACATCAATTTTATTAACTTATTTTTCAACACTATGGATCAACTCCTGAAACCCGAATGTTTGGATTTGGATCAACATGCTCCGGACGCATCAGCACGCTTCGGACACTGGTTTGAGTGTATGGAATTCTTCCTGGACAATTCCGCAGCCGTCAAAGACGCTACGGACGCTACGAGGATGAGACTCGGAATTCTGCGGAATTGGGTAAGCCACCGGGTTTACCCCCTCATCCAAGACGCCGAGACATACCTGGCCACCTGTGACATCTTAATGGCGCATTACCAGCAGCCTACGAATGAGGTGTATGCTAGGCACCTGCTCGCTACCCGCGCACAGCGACCTGGGGAATCGGTGGAGGAGTTCCTAAGCACCCTGAAAATGCTTGGCAAAGACTGCAAGTGCCGAGATGTAAAAGCCGCAGTGTACACTAACGAGCTTGTTCGCGATGCCTTCATCACAGGCCTCAGCTCCACTTACATCCGGCAAAGACTGCTGGAAAAAACGGGGTTGGACCTGAAACAGGCTGCGGACACCGCGCGATCCCTGGATGTGGCCCAGAGAAACTCGGACGCCTACTCTTCAGCCCGCGCCGTCCACGCCGCCACGTGTGCACCGAGGGCACCGCCATCTTGGAAGGCATCTTCCCCGCCCGACAGCCCGACACCGGCTGGGCCCCGCTCTCCCCCCAGGAGCCCTACGACAGCCGCGACGCGTCAGGGACCCAACTGCTACTTCTGCGGGCAGCCAAAGCACACCAGAAACCTGTGCCCGGCGAAAGGCACCACCTGCTTTAAGTGCGGTAAGAAGGGGCACTTCGGGAAGGTGTGCAGAGGGAACCCCGCCGGAAAACCAACCGCCGGAAAACCCGCCACCGCCGCGTGTGCGCCCTGGGAGCGGCTATCTTGGACGCCATCTTGCCCGACCTCGTGGGGTCCGCCATCTTGTGAGCAGACAGCGTGGACGCCATCTTGTATCGATCAGGGCCCTACAGTGGCATCGGTCACAGTGGACCAGACCAGGCCGCACCCGCTATCCAGATCAATGGTGGACATCGAGGTAAACGGGTGCCGGGCTAAATGCTTAATTGACAGTGGAAGCACGGAGAGCTTTATCCACCCAGAACTGGCACAACAACTCTCCCTAAAGGTGGTCCCTACTCAGGGTACCATCTCTATGGCTGATAAAACCCAGACATCGACCATTCTGGGTTACTGCACGGTACAATTGTGCGTTAACGGAACTGTATATGATAATTTTAAAGTATTAATCATGAAGAACCTATGTGCGAGCGTGATCTTGGGCCTGGATTTCCAGTGCAACCACCAAAGCATCACGCTCAAGTACGGTGGGTCCCAGCCGCCCCTCACAGTGTGCGGTCTGGCTACCCTGAAGGTAAAGCCGCCTTCGCTATTCGCGAACCTTACCCCTAACTGCCGGCCAATAGCGACCAAAAGCAAGAGGTACAGCTGGGAGGACAGGCGGTTTATCGCGACCGAGGTAGACAGGCTCCTGAAAGAGCGCATTATTGAACGCAGCAACAGCCTGTGGCGCGCCCAAGTGGTAGTGGTAAGGGGTAGCGAGAAGAAACGGATGGTGATCGACTATAGTCAAACGATCAACAGGTACACCCTACTAGACGCCTACCCGCTACCCCGCATATCAGAAATGGTGAACCAAATCGCCCAATACCGGGTGTTCTCCACCATCGACCTCAAGTCAGCGTACCACCAGCTCCCTATCAGACCAGAGGACCGCCCGTACACCGCCTTCGAGGTGAACGGACGCCTCTACCAATTCCTCAGAGTCCCTTTGGGGTGACGAATGGGGTCTCGGTCTTCCAGAGGGAGATGGACCGCATGGTCGATGACCACCACTTGTAGGCAACCTTCCCCTACCTCGACAACGTCACCATCTGCGGTCACAACCAGCAGGATCACGACTCGAACCTCGAGAGGTTCCTGAAAACCGCACAAAAACTCAACCTCACCTACAACGAGGACAAGTGCGTTTACAACACCACGCGCCTCTGCATACTAGGCAGCGTGGTGGAGAATGGGGAAATCGGGCCAGACCCCGACCGATTGCGCCCCCTACGGGAGCTGCCCCTGCCCAACACTCCCAAAGCCCTGAAAAGGTGCCTGGGGTTATTTTCTTATTATTCCCAATGGGTCCCCAACTACTCCGACAAAGCCCGCCCCCTCTTGAAAGCATCCTCTTTCCCGCTCTCTGCTGAGGCCCCCGCCGCCTTCAAAAGCATTAAGCAGGATATTGAGCGTGCCACGCTACAGGCAGTGGACGAGAACACTCCATTTCAAGTGGAAAGTGATGCGTCTGACTTCGCCTTGGCGGCCACCCTCAACCAGGCGGGGCGGCCCGTAGCTTTCTTCTCGAGGACCCTCCAAGGGCCCGAGATCAGACACTCCTCCGTGGAAAAGGAGGCCCAAGCCATCATGGAGGCAGTGCACCACTGGCGCCACTACCTAGCCGGCAAACGCTTCACCCTACTTACCGACCAGCGGCCGGTAGCGTTTATGTTCAATAATAAACAGAGGGGGAAGATTAAAAATGATAAGATTCTTAGGTGGCGGATCGAGCTCTCCACCTGCGAGTACGACATCATTTACCGGCCAGGGGCCCTTAACGAATCCCCTGACGCCCTCTCACGAGGGATGTGTGCCAGCGCCACCGGGGATCGGCTACAGGCCCTCCACAACGACCTCTGCCACCCAGGGGTCACGCGGCTGTTCCACTTCATAAAGTCCCGTAACTTACCCTACTCGATTGAGGAAGTTCGGTCCCTGACCAGGAACTGCCGCACTTGCGCTGAGTGCAAGCCTCGGTTCTACCGCCCAGATAGAGCCCACTTAATCAAAGCTACACGGCCCTTTGAGCGGCTCAGCTTAGATTTCAAGGGCCCCCTCCCGTCCGTCGACCGCAATGTTTACTTCCTGAACATTGTGGACGAATACTCCTGGTTCCCATTCGCCTTCCCCTGCCCAGACATGACCAGCGCCACGGTCATTAAATGCCTCAACAGCCTGTTCTGCCTGTTCGGTATGCCGAGCTACATCCATACGGATAGGGGGGCGTCCTTCATGAGTGAAGAGCTACGCCAGTACATGCTGTCCAAGGGGATCGCCACGAGCCGTACCACCAGCTACAACCCCCAGGGTAACGGCCAAGTGGAGCGAGAGAACGGGACAGTATGGAAAGTAGTCACTCTAGCTCTAAGGACCAAGGGCCTCCCTATCTCCCGCTGGCAGGAAGTCCTCTCGGATGTGCTCCATTCGATACGGTCGCTATTGTGTACGGCCACTAATACCACGCCTCATGAACGAATGTTTGTCTTTCCCCGGAAATCCACCTCAGGCGTATCCATGCCGTCATGGCTCTCTACCCCAGGTCCGGTACTCGTGCGAAGGCACGTGAGGGGCCACAAGACGGACCCTCTCGTGGAGCCAGTACACCTACTCCACGCCAACCCCCAATACGCATATGTCCGGCACGCCGACGGAAGGGAGGACACCGTGTCCATAAAAGACGTCGCCCCAGCCGGCATCGACAACAACCACGGCAATAGCAGCAACGACGATCACAGCAACTCTTACCCACCCACTACTCTTTCATCACCCCCGGAAGAACACCGACCAATGGCACCCCCACCAACTACCCCTCCAACAATCCTGGCGGCACCCCCGGCAGAGACCCAGGAGGCTACCGGGGACACCCAGCCGACACCCGTGGCACCGCAACAGCCACGTCGGTCGCAGAGGACTATCAAACCCCCGAACAGACTAAATCTATAGAAGGGGTGAATGTGATGAAATATTCCATTCACCACTGCCTGTGACTGAGATCGGTTTCAGTGTCATTTCCCTTCCCCCAGACCTCATTGTATTGTGTACTGGAATGTGCTGTATTGTATACTGGAATGTGCTGGAATGTGCTGTGTGTAGGGCTCCGCCCATACCTGGCCCCGTTTGTAAGCTAGCTTCAGTCTGGCCTCAGTCTCCAGAAGGAAGACATCTCTCTCTCTTACGTGTTACTTTCTAAGTTAATAAAAGCCTTGTTTTTGTTCTGCTAACTTCGAGTCTCGGAATTATTGAGGCACATCAGGCTCCAGCAACTCAAAGATGATGAACTGCCGTGTTTGAAGGTGCAGCTTTCGAGAACTTGTTGCAGGAGGTCTTCCACAGAATTCTGCTCCTATATGAAATGGAGGGACATCACCCTGTCAAGTGCACCATGGACAAAAGTTGTGGAAAGATAAATACAGTGTCATTTGTGTACTGATTGTGGAAGCACTATATGCTTAGTGCAGCATTACAGAGGAAACATGAACAGCCCCCTGACAACTGTTTGCCTATCTCCAAATGCACAGCATACCCTTGTTTCTGTAAGACACACTGCTGCTGCCATACAAATGTGTTTGTACCATCAACAACAGCAGCTTGCCCGTTTAAAATAGAAATGGTGATCGATGGAGTGGAAAGGAAGAAAAAACGCACATTAAAGGGATAAAGCAAGGAAAGCAGAGACATGATGGAGGCATAAGGGTAGGTGACTGAAAGGGTAGGTTGGGTAGAGTTTCCGCTTTGGACGCAGTCGAGAAATTGTGCGCAAAATGTGCTCAAAATTGCACTGATTAGGTTACAGTTCAAGTTTGCGATAAAATTAATTGGCATAATCACAAACATAAAATCTTCAGTGAACCAGCGCAATTGGGCAATAGAATTGTTTGTTTTTCTTTCAGTTCAAAAATATTCATTGATGTATTTAAGAGCAGTGAGCTGGGGAAGTTTTATTAATACAACTCAAAATGGGTTTATCACCAAAAATAAGCATTTGTAATAAGTGTCCAGTCCTCCATCTGTTAGTAACCTGATTTAAAATCTCTGAAAATGACTTTGTAAAACTATACTGAACCATTTAATAGTAAATTAAATATTTTTTCATATGAATAAACTTTAAAAACCTGCTTAAGAAAATGAGCGCAATTTGAAGAGTCTTCCCGAACCAGCGGAATCTAGCAATTTCAACCTGGAGGCGAGGCCAGTTTTGTGGGCAGGGCCTGATCTGGGTGAGTTGAATCTTAAACTACTGTAAAAGATCTCGGAAAACACGAATGTAAATGGTTATGGGCGTAACTCAATTATGTTTAAAATTCACCGATCTTCTCACTGGTTCTGCCGACTTTGCTCAGATTGCGCCGACATTACTAATGGAAGCTCTACCCTGAGTTTTGAGAAGGTTTTTAAAGGTGGAACAAGACATGCAGAGATGAAGGCAAATAGCTCCAGAGAGTAGAGCTGAAAGGGCTGAAGGTTCTGCCACCAATGGTAGGGCAAAAGGAAGTGGCTGCATTGCAGGCCAGATTCAGGGGAACGGAGGGCATGGGCGTGAGTACGCAAGGACAGGAGTCATGGAGCAAGCAGGACACAATGCAAGGCAGAAGAGTTTGGAGTTTTGAGTATGTGGAAATTTATGGAGGATGAAGGATAGAACATAAGAACATAAGATGTAAGAGCAGGAGTAGGTCATTTGGCCCCTCGAGCCTGCTCCGCCATTCAATAAGATCATGGCTGGTCTGATCTTCCTCAACTCCACTTCCTTGCATGCTCCCCATAACCCTTGACTCCCTTATCATTCAAAAATCTGTCTATCTCCGCCTTAAATATATTCAATGACCCAGCCTCCACAGCTCTCTGGGGAAGAGAATTCCAAAGATTCACGACCCTCTGGGAGAAGAAATTCCTCCTCCTTTCCGATTTAAAAGGGTGCCCTCTTTTTCTGAAATTATGCCCCCTAGTTCTAGATTCCCCTACGAGGGGAAACATCCTCTCTGCATCTACCCCATCAAGCCCCTTCAGAATCTTATGTTTCAGTAAGATCCCCTCTCATTCTTCTAAACTCCAATGAGTATAGGCCCAACCTGCTCAACCTTTCTTCATAAGACAACCCCTTCATCTCTGGAATCAACCTCGTGAACCTTCTCTGAACTGCCTCCAATGCAAGTATAGCAGGATGGAAGAGTAGCAGGGTGGATGTTAGAGAAACCAAGTCTAGAGATGAGAAATATGTGGATAAAGATTTTGCCAGGAGTGGGGAAAGGATTTGCCAGTGGTGGGGTGAGGTTAGAATGGAAGCAGGGGGCATTGCAGACATGGGAGAAGGTGGTATTTGCGGCGGATAAAGCGGGGGGTGTGATGCTCAGCTCGGTGTCAGATTGGCAAGTTCAGCCTGAATGAATGGCCAGGGAAAGGGATGATACTTAGTATGTCACTATCAATTTCCTCCAATTGTCTGTGAATCAGTGTGGTATTCTTTCCATCAATACCGTTAAACACATTTTCTTTGCATCACATGGAGATGGCTCAGACTTTTTTGGGTAAACGGTGTGATCTTTGACCTCTTACGCCACATTGAAAGGCTCTTGAATGTTTCCCCTATTAAATTCATCTTTCATTATCCTTCATTTGACATTTATCTGCCCTTCATAATCTTTACTCTCACATTCCTGCACATGATGTCTAGAAGCTAGCTCAGGTTTCATCTCTGAGATCATAGCTTTCTCTTGGTTTGCCTTTCAAAGGTTACATGGCTGCTTTTTTATGCGACTGTAATGTTATCCATCAGTTCATTAAAGTTTAACAGCCTTTCAAGTACTGCAAATTGATTTCTCAGTTCGGTGCAGAAACACTACTGAGCTTATTAGGTTTACGGTTCACTCCAGTCAAAAGTCGATCTGATTCTTAGGCCTAGAGATTCAAGGCTTTAGTGCCGGCCATTAAGGCCCATTTTGAAGAAAAAAATGGTGGCCGACTCGCTTCCGCCCGCTGCCGGCGGCCGCCATTCTGGGCAGGTCGGCAGCGCTGCCATTACCTGCGAAAAGGAAATGAGGCCGATCATGACGTCAATGAGTGTGCAACGCTGATTTGATGCACGATCTTCCATTTCAAACGTTGCCGCTCCACTTACTGCCCTCTCTTAATCACGACCAGCTGACCAAGTGTTCAGCAGCAGGAAGGAGCCCCCAGCAGCGTTATATAAAGGGATCATCAGCAACAACTTGCAGTTGACATGCTTTTTCAGTTCTATTGGCTCTATCTAATTTGAATGCTCTTCGATAAAGCTGCTGCAGACTTGATGGGCCAAATGGCCTTTTTCTGTGCTGTACTATTCTATGATTCTATCTAAGTTTCTGCAACTCGTGGAGCTTTTTAAACTTGTTTAAAGTTGCTGAGGTCACAGGGAGTGTTGCTGCTAGTGGAGAATGCCTTGATCCTCATTTAAAGGCTTCTGCTCACGCCACTTGCTCACAGTCATGGGAACTCAACTTGGAGCCCCCTCGCGCTCACGCATCTTCGGGAGATGGTGTAGAGGCACCGAAGAAGAGGAGCAGGTGCTGGCAGAGGGAGGAGGAGGAGGAGGAGGAGGGCACTCAGCAGGAGGCCTTACCCACCTAGAGTCTTCCAATAGCACTTCTCTTACCTCCACTTAAGCCAGGGCAAATGTATTAGAAGACACCGCTTCACCAAGGAGGTGGTCACGTAACTCTGCTTCCTCCTGCGACCACACTGCAGCCTTAGAGCAGAGCGACGATGGCTTTGAGATAGAGGGGTAGAAATTGTGCCCTCATAGTGCCCATTTCATGGGTGTAAAAGTGCAACATCCCCACTGACACCTGGGAATCCCTGGCCCAAGACCGCATAAAGTGGAGAAGAAGCATCCGAGAAGGCGCCGAACACCTCGAGTCTCTTCGCCGGGAGCAAGCGGAAGCCAAGCGCAAGCAGCACACGTCAACCCAAGCACCCCACCCACCCACCCCTTCAACCACCATCTGCCCCACCTGTGACAGAGACTGTAGGTTCCGCATTGGACTCATCAGTCACCTGAGAACTCATTTTTAATATGGAAGCAAGTCATCCTCGGTTCTGAGGGACTGCCTAAGAAGAAAATTGGAGTAACAAAGGCCAATTTCGGGGACCTACCTCCCGTACCCAAAGGATGCCTGAAATATCTCCCACCCAGTATTAAGTCAGAGCATTTTGTAGGCATCCCTGAGGCCACCGAAAACAAATGTTAAGCCCCTTAGATTTGCAAATGAGTGGACCAATTCCTGCTTTAGACTCCCTCTGCTAAAGCAGAGCTTGGATTCTTAAACAGTCGCTGGGCGACCGCCACCAAAAGGTAAGTTTATTTAGGATCAGGAGAGCTCCCCCGACTCCACAGTATCCTGATCATCTCCCTCCAGTTGCCACCAGCACCCCTTTTGGGACTTACATCAAGCCACTGTCAGAGAGGCATGGAGCACGATACCTAATTCTTCAGATCGGTGAGCTGCCTGTGGAGGTGCGACAGGCGCAGCAGCTCACCCAATTAATATTAATGAGGCCCAAAGCCCAATTTGAAGCCCGCCTTGGATCTCCCAGTTTGGCCATGCATTGCTGCCTTATCATTGTCTTCATGTCCAAAACCGGACGGCGATGGATATCTGCCCCAGAATTTAATATAGGCAAGTTCATACTCGGATTATTCACCTACACCTGAAAAAACGACAACATCATTCTTTTCACTACTTTTTGATGGCCAATAAATTTATCCTTTCACCTGGTGCTGTTATCAGGGAAAAAATGTTCATTTCTTGGGTGATTTATGTCTACAGTGAGCTGTTATTTTCCTCCTGACAGAATGACTGAAAATAATAATTTTTGTCATAATTGCCAACTCAAAACTTTCCAATGACAATGCTTTGCTCTTCCCAATTCTGTCCATTTTTCAAATGTTTGTTGTCCATAGATCATGACCATTGAGTTGATCCAGTAATCTATCAGCTATTATAGAATTCTGTAATCTTCTTCTAAAGATGGTCCCTTTAGTGTATGAACTGACATATACAAGTGATTGATACCTAATATTGTGGGGATTATCAAGTCATAATTGAGGATGCAATCTGCTATATCATTTGAAAGCAATATCTATGGACTGGCTTGTTGTAGGTCAGTGTGCCCTGAGAACACAATCTTTTAATTTACAGTGATATCTGCTGTTGCATATTGTATCCATCTCATTTTCAGTGATATAATGACAACCCAATTGTATTTCTTCAGTCAATATGAATTACTGCTCGTTTTACATAATCTTCTTTTGGCAAAGCAGCAGTGAGCATACACCAAGCTATTGTCTAATTCATTAAATTCGGATATGTCCAATAGCTGAGTATTCTGGTCTTCCTCTTTGGGATTGGGCAGGGCCTCAAAAGCAAGGATTAATTTGTGCAGTGAGCTTTCCAAGCGGATAGGTTCCACATGGTCGGCATCAGCACCTATCTCATCTCTGTGTTCCTCAAACTTTTGCACAGCTACTAACAGCAGCCTTGGGCTGAAAATAAAAAGAACAATCTTAGGAAGGTTCCACTGCAGAGACTTTTCTTCCACCAGTTGGCCATGAATCCATTGTTTCCTCCGCCTTGTGAGAATGTGTCACCAGGTGATACGACTATTTTCTGATACATCAATATTTTTATCCAGAATGTTTCCATCTCTGGTGACATTTACTTTGAATACCAGCTTACAGCATTAAATGTTCAGATATTTACAATGGCCTGTATTTTCCGATCGCAGGCCTCCCGTGGGCGGAAAAAAATCATTAAAGTTTTTTACGGGGCTAAAGATAAACTTACCTTTTTTTAAAAGTATTTTAAAATGATAAATCAGTGAAAAAATTGTTTTTTTTACTTTTTTCAACTCTTATCCTGGTAAAAGCAGGCCTTACGCCTGCTTTTACCAGGCGTAAGAATTGTAAGTGTTATCTGCGGGCAGAGGGTCAGATGCAAGATTCAAGGTTGTCCTCACTGTGAGATCAGACATATGTTTGCAGTGCACCACTAATGCTATTCTACTGGTATGAAATAAGTTATTATTTTTTTTGGAGGGGTGTGGGGGGGATAATTACACTGTTTGGTGACTGGAATCCATATCAGATTCACTTGACAGATGTTTGACAGTGTAAACATCATTGCTCCAAGTAGATCACTTACAGTTTTACGTCTGAAGCTGATTAAATGGCTCTCAGAGCTGCTCACCTGGAATTCTGCAAAACATTACCGCAGCCTGCAGGCTCGATCTGTAATTTTTAATTATTTACTGTAATAGTAAAGCAGTCAGTCAAAAAAATGACTGTTGTATTCTTACTTGCACACTGTACCCCAAGATGCAGTTCCTTATTTTTTTTACTTTGAGATAATGTTGCCGATATTCCCTAAATCATTACTGCTACAATTCAAGGTAAAATTGCTAACCATAAACCACTGATAGTTAACCATTTTAACTCATCCATAATAAACTAGAAGTCATGTAAACCTTTTCGATGGGTATGCAGTGTTTTGCTGAGTTCCTGAAAATGTAAAAGCAATGTAACCCCATGCAAATTCACATACACGGGAAACCACTATTTTGTTTTTTAAGGCAACACTAAGATGCCTAGACAACAAAAAGTGGGGAGAACAGCATTTTAGGACTGAGAATCTATCTAATTGACCCAAGATGACTGTGCTTAGGAGGAGAACACCTTCATGGCTAAACTAAAAACCATCCCATATAACATCCATGCAATTGTTTATGAGATTCACACAATACAATTGAACTTAATAATTTAACAAGTATGATCATTATTGACGAAGTTTAAATAATGGATAATCAAAACAAAACTACTCTCCTGTAGGGATAGCTCACAGGTCTAAAAAAATCTCAGAGTCCCAAATGATCCGGAAAATCAGTTCAACAGAAATAATCTCGGATTTAAGAGATTTCATGAATGTTGTAAGCTGCTTCTTTTATGCTTTTATTGACAATCTCATCCTAACAATTCTGGTGCTCTGAGCGGCTCTCGCTCAGCGGTAATCCTCCCAACTCCCCAAGCTCCTCCACCATAAGCCCGCATCCCCCCCCCCACCCCGGGGTTGGGGATCAGACCCCCCGGGCTTAGAACACATCCCCCACCACCCCGGGATCACGACCTCCCCTGGAGATCATGACTCAGCCCTGGGGTCGGGAGTTGGACCTCCCCGCAGGGGATCAGAATCCCTCCCCCCCTCCCCCCTGTTAAGTCTGTGTGTTCTAGTTGTAATTACTAACACAGACTACAAGATTAAAGTTCAACAGGTCTTTACTGGTTGGAGGTCAGGACTATACTAAATACAATATTACTACACAGTGCTTATATACCGGTGGTCACCACCGGTATTACGTATACAGCAGCCAGAGAAAGTAGTACATCTCTTAAGGTGGAACAGGCTTAAGTTCTCTTAAGGTGGAACAGGTTACATACACCACACCCCCCACCATCCTGGACCCAGCACTTACCTGGTCCTGTGGCCTCCTGGTCTGCGTTCCCCACCCGACTGGAAGCCAGCCTGTCAATCAGGCTGACTTCCAGGTGGGGACCCTGCCCTTTATGTCGCAGCGTGCCAGGAAACCCGAACTTCCGGGTATCCCACCGTCTACCGGGTACCCCCGCAATGTGCGAGTGGGAAACGGAAAAATCCAGCTTGGTCCATTTCCTCAATATCAAGATAAAAAACACATCTGGCAGGTCAAATCTGATCTTTTCAGATCAATGCCATCTGGATCAACCAGGACAATTCTACCAAGGAGCTTGTTATTCAAGTTAAAAGGGAGCTGAGGCTTTACCAAACCTAAGTATAAGCTGTGATACCCTGCCAGGCTGTGGAAAATATCTAAGAAATGTTTCTATTTCTCTGGTTTGCTGAAGAAAACAAAAGTGGGAAAAAAACAGATGGAGGTCAGATCAAAAATAATATTTTATGAATATGAGATAATGAGCTAATGGAGAGAGACAATTTTGAGCAAGTTTTTGTAGAGCTCAGTAAGGAGAAGAGTGGAATTATCTTCAAGGCAAAAGGGTTATAATCATAAGCTACAGCTGTGTACTGTAATTCTATTTCAGCTTTCGGGTGTAGTTATCTCTTTCTGTTCCCTTAAGCCATTAGATTTTAGCAAGCGGTTAACAGTAGAAGACACCTTGTATTTTTTTTCTGACAGATCTAATGGGTATAATTGTCGAGCACATGAGAGAAGGATAGCACCTAGATTATCATGTCATTCTCATTTTACAGGTGTCCACTGGTGACATCCTTCCATGCAGAGGCTAATTTAGCTGAAAGGATGCAAGGATATAGCTGTATATAAACATTAGAATTAACAAGGACTATTGGTACAAAGGGATAGATGCTGCAGTTTAGAGACCTGCTCTGACAGCATGACTTCAACCATATCTATACAATCACTTGGGCTACACACTCTCACTCCAAGTTGGGACTTGGACCTCATTTCCATAATAACAGCAAGTTGCGGACACCAATCATGCATTCCAATGCAAAATTGGCCAGCTGGTACGCCAAGCTGGCTCACAGATAAGCTCTGGGAGTGGGAGCAGGTAAATGGGAGAGGGCGGGCATGGACCAGCAGTGGCCTGCAGTATTGCTATGAAATCAGGAGGCGTAATCCTGCTCTTCCTGACTCCACATTAAGGTTAGTGAAAAACAAAAACCGAACTGATTTTCAGTGTCCTCAAGTGGTCCCTTTAAGGACTGCTGGTTATGCCGCCAGAGACACAGAGAAGCTGAGCGGAGTATGTGCGGCACATGCCCTGCCGAGTTTTTGCCCAATTTGGCATCAGGATCATGAAACAAGCATTAGGTCCCTGGTTAGCTTATTCAAGCGGCCCAACGGCTGTTTCATCCTCCTCGACCCGCTTGCAGCCTTTGACACGGTGGACCAGACCTACCCGCTCGAACACTTCTCCTTCGTCGTCCAGCTGGGTGGGACTGCACTCATCTGGTTCAATTCTTATCTATCTAGTCGTAGCCAGAGAATCACCTGCAATGGCTTCTCTTCCTGCTCCCACACTGTTACCTCTGGAGACCCCAAGGATCTATCCTCGGCCCCCTTCTATTTCTTATCTACATGTTGCCCCTCAGCAACATCATCTGAAAATACAACGTCGGGTTACACGTGTACACTGACGCCCAGCTCTACCACACTACCATCTCCTTTGATTCCTCCACTGTCGCTAAATTGTTAGACTGCTTGTCTGATGTCCAGTACTGGATGAGCAGAAATTTCACAGAAATCACAGAAATCACAGAAACCTCACAGTACAGATAGAGGCCATTTTGGCCCATCGAGCCTGCACCGACACATATCCCACCCGATCCCCGTAACCCCTACACCAACACATATCCCACCCTATCCCCGTAACCCCACGTATTTAATCCCCCTAACACTAAGGGTCAATTTTTATCATGGCCAATCAACCTAACCCCGCACATCTTTGGACTGTGGGAGGAAACCGGAGCACCCGGAGAAAACCCACGCAAACACGGGGAGAATGTGCAAATTTCCTCCAACTAAATATTGGGAAGTCCAAAGCCATTGTCTTCAGTCCCTGTCACAAACTCCATTCTCTAGCCATCGGCTCCATTCCACTCCCTGGCAACTGTCTGAGGCTGAATCAGACAGTTCGCAACCTTGGTGTCGTATTTGACCCCGAGATGAGCTTCTGACCACATATCCACTCCATCACCAAGACCTCCTACTTCCACCTCCATAACATCGCCCGACTCTGCATCTGCCTCAACTCACCTGCTGCTGGCACCCCCATCCATGTCTTTGTTACATCTAGACTTGACTATTTCAACACTCTCCTGGTTGGCCTCCCAACTTCCACCCTCCATAAACTTGGAGCTCATCCAAAACTCTGCTACCCGTGTCCTAACTCGCACCAAGTCCCGTTCACACATCACCACTGTGTTTGCTGACCTACATTGGCTCCCGGTCCAGTAACACCCCAGGACAGGAAATGGTACTTAGAAATTCATCCCCTCAACATGCATTTCACGCCAAAAATACAGGTGTGACAGTGACCAAATTCTCCCTCACTGATTCATCCTGAGATACAATAGGCACAGAGGGCACCACAGCCAAGCTTGACCTTGTCCTTACCTAATATCCGTATCGGTGTACTTACCTGCAGGGGTCAATGAATAGCAAGGGGGAGCAGCCGCTCTAGCTGATTTTTTTCCCCACCTTTATGCAGGGATACTGAAGACAGTTGTATCACAGGACCTTCCTGGACAGTATGACTGTGCACCACACCAGCCATTAGCGGGAACTTTTAAATCTGTTTTATTCTACTTGAATCTATAGTTCTATTGCCGTATACATTGCTTCATTTGTTTGAGAGTAAACTCCCCTTCCGTGAACACCAAATTTGTAGGATTCGCAAAATTGAACTTTATATTATAAAGGGTCGAATGGCAGAAGAGGCCATGATTTTAAAGACTATTTTAAAAGAAGCCTAGGAAAAAGGGGCATTCAAAATGGCTGCCAGACCCCGTGACCAACTTATTGGGACACTTTAAAATAGTTCCTGCAGTCCTCAGACAGCTTTGTGGATTCAGCCCACAGTAAGTTCTGGAAGCCGTTTCTGAGAGAACGAAACCAGACACCCACATATACATATAAATTGGATGCAGATCCAGTCAAGATCAGCCTGCAGATAAAGGCCATCTAAATGTTTACCCAGACAAAAGGGAACAGTTTCATATTCAAGAGAAGAGTATCAAGGACCCGTTAAAGACATCACCAGGACATTAAAAACAATGAAGGTCATTCCAGACAAGAGATGGCCCGTTACCGGCCTCCAAGAACAGTTTAAAATATAATAACTAACCCGTTGTGCTCCCAGCCCGCCAAAATTAAAACAAAAGAATAACCTGATTTGGCGCGAGATAAGGGCTTCTGATGAGAAGTATATCTGGGAACCCAGGGGTAGAAAGAAAAGAAGCCATCGTGGTGCTACCATCGTATCGGTGGCATCATCGCTAGAAGAAGGAGAAGAAGACAGTTCGAGCCGGCGTCCCGCCCCGGGGTAAAACATCGGGAGATCATCGACCAACCCCGGGCCATTGACGAAACGGGAGGCCATCGACCCACTCTGGCTCGGGAGAAGAGACAATAAAAAACTGAAGAAACTATGGGGGCCAGCCCGAGGCTCCTCTGACCGGGGTCGAGCAGATGGTCCCCGACCCCGCCGACATCCAGACCAGCCAGTGTCCAGCCGTCCCCGACCCCCACCTCAGGAGAGAGGTGTGGCGCAGCTCGCTGGTGCTCCACCAACCACGTGGAGACGGGACGCCTGAAAGGATCAAACGCAGACCTGTTTCAAAACCTTACATTTCCTAGTTGGATTGGTGAGCATGTTTCTGGCCCTTCATAATCAGATCTAGATAGGTTTAAGGGGGTGGATATTTAAGGGTATAATTAACATAAGTTGTTGCCCCTCGATGTTCCTTGTGTTTCCCCATTTCTTGATGATTTTTGTAGAGTATAATATGCCTGTATTTGCCTTAGTTAGTATTGTGTCTGTAATGTATATACCTTTATTAAGGGAGGAACTACTTTTTACAGCTCATGTATACTGTAGTACCGGCAGTGACCACACCTGTATATAGCACTGAGTAGTAATCTGTACAGGCAGTTGCAGTGTGAGCCACGTTGAGTAAACATCTGTTGTACCGTTCTCCGCAGTCTGTGTCTTATTATACACGGACGCAACATTGGCGACGAGGCAGGTTCGAACCAACCTGCAACTCTGCATCACCTCCCGGGGATTCGTTCCTGGAGATCAGTGGATTGGAGGTCAAGGCCAGAGACTCAGGCGTCGACCACGGGCAACCGCCCAGTCATCCAGCAGAGACTCGAGAATTGCAGGGGAGGCTGTCGAGAGCCAGGCTTGGCTTTCCAGTCGAGGTGATCCAGCGAAACAGGCTGGCAACAGGTAGTGCGCAGACCCTTCACGGAGAGCGGCGGGCTAGAGCCCGACCGAGCGGCACAGCAAAGGGCCGAGCAGCGCCGACGGGGGAGAGAGAGAGAAGGCAGAGCGCAGAAAGCGCAGCCGGTGTTCAGGGGCCGAGCAGCGTCGGAGAGAGGGAGAGAGAGACGCGCAGAAACCCGCGAGGCGCCGCCATTGCCACGAGGACCACCGAGAACGGCGTTGGCAACAGCGGGGGAGGAAGGAAAGCGCGGGAGACGCCATTTTAAGCCATTGGGAGACGCCATTTTAAACCACACACAAAATTCCAAAGAGTGGCAGTATCACCGCATTTGACAATGAAGTCGAAGATTGGACTACATATGTCGAACGAATAGAGGTGTACTGCAAGGCAAATGAGGTGTCAGATGACAAGAAAGCATCGGTATTGTTAAATTTAATGGGTGCAAAGACGTATGGTTTATTACGAAATCTAGTAACCCCAATGAAGCCAATGGAAAAGAGTTTTGAAGACATAGTAACGATACTAAAGGAACATTTAAACCCCACACTGCTGCTGATAGCAGAAAGATTCAAGTTTCACAAACGGAACCAGCATAAGGATGAAAGCAATGCTGATTATTTAACAGAACTGTGCAAACTATCGAAATACTGCCAGTTTGGAGCGGGACTGGCAGATACCTTAAGGGACAAGTTTGTGCATGGGCTTCAAAGTGAAGGAACCCAGAAACGGCTTTTATCTGAAAAGGACCTTACGCTGGACAAGGCTTTCAGCATTGCGGTATCATATGAAGCAGCAGCACAGGGCGCTGCAGAGATACAACAGAGACCGCAAGAATATGGCACAAATGAAATGTCATATGGAACAGAGAAGTGCTATCGCTGCGGCAGAACAACACATGACCAGAATGATTGCTGGTTCAAAGACAAAGTGTGCAGACAGTGTGGAAAAGTAGGACACATAGCACGAGTCTGCAGGTCGGGAAAGAAAACCAGCAATAAGAAACCTACCAAAAGAAAGTACAAGAAGGTACATAAGATGACGGAGAATAGTTCAGACAAACAAAAGAGTGATAACGACTCCGAAAGCAGGGAACTGAGTTGTCTGAAATTACATAATGTGATCACAACGGAGGATCACCGAACCATTTGGGTCACTCTCAAGTTAGCAGGAGTCCAGGTAAAGATGGAATTGGACACAGGATCAGCCCTAACAGTCATAAACCGACGGGACTACGAGCGGCTATTCTCACACATACCCTTGAGAGATACAAAAATTATTTTGAAGACGTACACGGGGCAAAAAGTCTACCACAAAGGAAAAATAAGGGTGACCGTTATATATAACGATAAGGAAACACCAAAACTAGACCTGTATGTATTGCAAGATGGAGGACCACCATTACTGGGACGTGAATGGATACAGAAAATACAACTGGATTGGCATTCCATACAGGCACTGACTGTGGATGCCAAAAAGGATGACGATGTCACACCTGGGCGACTGTCAAAGATCCTAACTGATGCGAAAGATGTGTTCCAGCAAGGACTCGGAACACTAAAAGGCATGACAGCGACGATTAAAATTGAAGAAAACGCAAGCCCAACATTTTTTAAGGCCAGACCGGTACCTTATGCGATCCGCCCAGCCGTCGAAGCAGAGCTGGAGAGTCTGGAACGTTCAGGTGTACTGTCCAAGGTAGACTGGAGCGAGTGGGCTACACCCATCGTCCCCGTGATAAAAACGTCGTTGAGCAGCACGCCTGGGGAACGAAGGAAGGTTCGCATCTGTGGGGACTTTAAGGCAACAGTGAACCCGATCCTTCACACCGTACAATATCCACTTCCGCGGATTGAAGATATTTTCGCCTCGCTATCTGGAGGGAAACGCTTCACTAAGATTGATCTGGCCCAGGCGTATCTGCAAATGGAGGTAGAAGAAGCATAAAAAAAAATACCTCACAATCAACACCCATAAAGGTCTCTACCAATACAACCGGCTGGTATTCGGGGTAGCATCAGCTCCGGCTATTTGGCAGAGGGCAATGGAACAAGTCCTGCAAGGGATCCCAGGGACCCAGTGTTATTTGGACGACATCCTGGTCACGGGCGAAAATGACAGTGATCACCTTGCCAACCTGGAGCAGGTGCTCACTAGATTGCAGGAATATGGGCTCCGAGCTAACCGCCCCAAATGCGAGTTTTTTAGAAAACAGATCTCGTATTGTGGCCACTTTATCGATAAAGAGGGGTTACATAGGTCCCCAGAGAAGATTGAGGCAGTAGTCAAGGCTCCAGCACCGGAAAATGTGTCACAACTGAGGTCGTTCCTCGGGCTGGTAAACTACTACCATAAATTCTTGCCAAATTTGTCTACAATACTACACCCACTGAACACCCTACTGCAAACTGGGGTGCCATGGAAGTGGAGTGACGAATGTAGACGAGCTTTCCAGAAGAGCAAAACACTAATCACATCGAAAGAGGTATTGGCCCATTACAACCCGGCATTACCAATTCGGTTAGCATGTGATGCGTCACCCTACAGCATTGGAGCGGTGCTGTCGCACAAATTCTCGGACGGCTCAGAGAGACCAGTAGCCTTTGCGTCACGATCACTAACCTCAGCCGAGCGTAACTACGCCCAGATTGACAGGGAGGCCCTCAGCCTAGTGTGGGGAGTGAAAAAGTTCAATCACTATCTGCACGGGCAGAAATTCACCTTGCTGACTGATCACCAGCCTCTTGTCTCCATTTTTAATCCGAAGAAGGGCGTTCCGGTGATGACTGCGCAACGACTACAAAGATGGTCACTTTTTCCAGGGGCGCACCACTATGAGATTGAACATAAGGGCACGAAACAGCATGGAAATGCTGATGGGCTATCACGCCTGCCACTGCCTACTGCGGAGGAAGCACCAGCAGTGCATCCTGTCAAAATATTCCATTCGACTATAGTTGAATACCTACCGGTAACTAACGCTTGTATCGAAAAGGAAACCCGAAATGACCCGACACTGTCTCGGGTATATGATTTGACGGTGAAGGGATGGCCAGCATATGGCGACTCACTGTTGCCAGCATTCTCGACAGTGAGAGAACAGCTGTCAGTGTGCCGGGGGACCTTGATGTGTGGATCCCGAGTGGTAATTCCACCCAAGTTAAGGGATAGAGTGCTCAATGAGCTTCATGAGAGTCATCTGGGAGGGGTAAAAATGAAAAGCCTAGCCAGGGCTTAAGTGTGGTGGCCGGGAATTGATAAACAAATCGAGGACTTGACCAAGAGCTGCTCAGGATGCCAGAAAGTCCAAAATGCACCACCACAGGCCCCTCTACACCCATGGGAGTGGCCCTCATCTCCATGGCAACGGGTGCATATTGATTTTGCTGGTCCATTCATGGACTCAATGTTTTTAATAGCCGTGGATGCGCTCTCGAAATGGCCTGAGGTCATCAAAATGTCCTCCACCACCATGGAGAAAACTATTGCAGTCCTACGGACCATTTTTGCCAGAACAGATTTGCTCCGACAACGGACCACAGTTTGTGTCTGAAGAGTTCCGGAGGTTCTTGAAAAAGAATGGGGTAAGGCATTACACATCCGCCCCGTATCATCCAGCCACAAATGGATTGGCTGAGAGGTTCGTACAAACCTTTAAGAAGGCAATAAAGGCTATGTACAATTACAACATTCCGCTGCAGCACAAGGTGGACAATTTCCTGTTCGCCTACCGGAATGCGACACATGCAGTCACCAACCAGGCCCCAGCCATGATGTTCTTTAACCAAAGGTTAAGATCTCGCCTGGATTTGCTCAGACCAAATGTACGAAGAGATGTTGAGAGTAACCAATTCCAGCACATCCATGAGAAGCCAACAAGGAGCTTCAATGTCGGGCAACCAGTCTTGGCCAGCGACCACCGAACAGAAAAATGGCAGCCAGGAACGATATGCACACGGCAGGGCCCACTAATGTACACAGTGGATGTTGGGGAGAGCATCGTGAGACGCCATGCTGACCAGATCCTAGAGTCACAGGAACAAGTCAACCCCATGCCTCGCCCATACGTACCTGGTGATGAACCTGACGTACAGGTCGCATCTACCCCAGAAACAGTAGCATCGGAAGCTGATGAACCAACCGACGACAGGGGGCCAGAATCGCCTCCGCACCAAGAGCAAGACACTCGGGAAAGGCGCTATCCAGAAAGGATCAGGAAGCCTCCCCAAAGACTGAATATATAAATAGACTATTTTCAGCTAATGTTGCATGTTTAAAGTGTTAATTGTAATTAGTTTGATATTTAATTGTTAAATGAGTGTTATGGTACTGTTAATCTAAAAGGGGAGGAATTGTAATGTATATACCTTTAAGGGAGGAACTACTTTTTACAGCTCATGTATACTGTAGTACCGGCAGTGACCACACCTGTATATAGCACTGAGTAGCAATCTGTACAGGCAGTTGCATTGTGAGCCTGTTGTACCATTCTCCGCAGCCTGTGTCTTATTATACACGGACGCAACAGTGTCGTTATGATTTGTTTGTGTTTTCCCCTCCCATGTACCCTCTTATTTGCTTGTATTTGATTTGTTTTACATTATGCAATAAAATTCCATTTCATTTCATCAAACTTGGTCGATAAGAGTTTTCTCTACTTTGTAGTTCCTGCCCCAAAGTCCAGAGTGCAGAATCTAAGGGGCGAGTGGGTCGAACCACTCACAGTATTACCGTGCAAGAGAGAGAGGCCTCTAGAGAGAGAAACCTCTACGATCTAAAACCCCTTACAAATTCAGCACATTATTTTAAACAGAACTTCAAAAAAAGCATTTTCACCCCAGTGCAAAGGATGAGGAGATGAATAATTAATGTAGCAGCTCAGCCTTGCTTGCTCTCAGTGACGGCAGCTCTGAATGACTGGGAGTATGTAGTGACCTTTTTCAATAGATCTATTTTGGGATCTAAAACAGCATGATTTTACCAAAAAAAACTAATGGCTAACATCAATCAAGCATTTTTTTTTCCTACAGTAATTTTGGTCAAAAATCCAGAAATGCAAATAATAGTGAATGAAATCTGCTCATTCTTTCAGGGTTACCACACAGCACAGTCCATCCAGAAATCATGCTTTAGCATAATTTTCTTTAATGTTGAATGGTTAAAGAGGTGCCGACATGATCATCTAAAATGGTGCTGTTTATTCAACTGCTTCGAAAAGGTCATGTGAAAGGTCACCAAGTACATAAAGATTGACAGACATTAGGCCCTATTTCAATAGTTTCCATGCAATGGTGTAATTTCATATTTTGTTTATGTCTAAATTATTTTTTTTAATTTAAAATGTTTTTTTTAGTACAAACAATGCAAAAATTCCATTGAGAGAGTGTGATCTCGCAGCCTTGGTGTTACTTTATTGTAACAACATTGCTTTTGAATGATCCAAATGTTAGTTGCTGGTATCAGGAGCACTGCTGAAACCTCCATCTGAATGTGTTGCCTCAGAAAAGGGAACCCACAACATCAATAACATTGCAGCATGTCCTGTTGCTTAGCAACACACAATCACTAAGTCAGTCACTGGTGGTTCAAATTGGTTCTTATTTTATATTTTATTTTTCACCTCTTTCTGGTATGGCCAGAGTTACTGATTTGTATTGTAATTAATATTACTTAAAACATGATCACTGTTGTTGTTGGACTTCTTCCTCTTCGAAATAATTTAAAATAACGTTTTATATTTGTGGTCATAGCAACTGTTCTCTGGTTCCAGTGAAACAAGGGCTTAATTCCATGTATAAAGATTAATTAAAGATACAAAGGTTAATCTTGGAGCTTTGTGTGCTGCCATACCACGCCATTCATTGTCACACCCACACAATGCATTGCAGCAGTCCCCAGTTCAGCTGACACAAATACTTTTAATAAAATAACCATCTGCTTCTGTGTCAACAAAAACATTGAATTATGCCAGAATCTGATTCAAAATATCTATTGCACTGATATAAAATAGAATCAAATAGGGGTGATTGTATTAGAAAACAGATATTAGAATCTTAAAACATTGTGGCTGTGAAATTCGACACCTTAGCGCTGGCTGATGAGGCCCACTTCGGAGAACAAATGACGGCCGCTTCGCTTCCGCCCACTTCCTGCGCAGGTCAGCAGCGCTGTCGTTGCCTGCGCTCACTAGAGAAATGATAATGAGGCCCATCATGACATCAATGAGTGTGCAACACTGATTTGATGCAGATCCGGCCATTTTGGACGTCGCCGCTCCATTCAACACCCTCTCCAAATCAAAAACAGCTGAACATGTGTTCAGTAGCAGGAAGGGCCCCCCACCCCAACCCAGTGCTATGTAAAGGGATCAGCAACAACTAGCAAGCGCAAACAGCGCAAGGAGCGCACGTCAACCCAAGCACCCCACCCACCCGCAGCTTCAACCACCGTCTGCCCCACCTGTGACAGAGACTGTAGGTCCCACATTGGACTCATCAGTCACCTGAGAGCTCATTTTTAATGTGGAAGCAAGTCATCCTCAGTTCAGAGGGACTGCCTAAGAAGAGTATCCTGGCAGCAGCCATGATGCCTTCCTCCTGTGTATCTCTCCTCCACACCCCCACCACTCGTGGCCAGCACTCATATGTACTCGCTGGAGTTTAGAAGAATGAGAGGGGATCTTATTGAAACTTATAAAATTCTGACAGGACTGGACAGACTAGATGCAGGAAGGATGTTCCTGATGGTCGGGGAGTCCAGAACCAGAGGTCACAGTCTAAGGATAAGGGGTAGGCCATTTAGGACAGAAATGAGGAGGAATTTCTTCACCCAGAGAGCGATGAACCTGTGGAATTCTCTACCACAGAAGGCAGTAGAGGCCAATTCATTAAATATATTCAAGAAGGAGTTGGATATATTTCTTAAGGCTAAAGGGATCAAGGGGTATGGGGAGAAAGCAGGGACCGGGTACTGAAAATGGATGATCAGCCATGATCGCATTGAATGGCGGAGCAGGCTCGAGGGGCCGAATGGCCTACTCCTGCTCCTATCTTCTATGTTTCTATGTTTCATAAAATGAGAACCATGCTGTCACAAGGAACCTCATCGAGCAGACTATCGGGGTTCTAAAGCAACGATTCCACTGCCTTGAACGCTCGGGAGGAGCCTTCCAGTACTCGGTGGAGCGGGTGTCCCATTTCATGGTGGTCTGCTGCATCCTCCACAACTGGCCCTCATGAGGGCGCAGCCCTTGCCACCACTGTTTCCGCGACCACCTCAGGAGGAGGAGGAGAAAGAGGAGGAAGAGAAGGAAAGGAGGAGGAAGGGAGGAGGCAGGCAGCAGATCCCCATTCTGGATGGGCTATCTGTACTGGTCTCGCTAGACGTTACTCCTATCCAGTTATCCAGTCAGCTAAACACTCATTCAAATAACTCCTCGAAAAACAGGGTGCTGTTTGAAGCTTTACTTGAATAAAATTTGTGAAACTGTAAACAAAGACAAAGTATGTTTTGTACATAAAGGTAAGTACTATACATTAGATGTTACATAAGATACAAAACATGTTTACGAAAACAGAATAGACTGTGTAACACAGATAAGTAGGTAACTGTATAAATAAATAGCACTGAAGCTAACCCTCAGTCGCTAACAGCTAATAAACTTCTTATGTACAAAGCATTGTCAAAATACTATACCGACAAGGTTGTTATCATGTTGCTAAACAAGGATACTCACAGACATTGCGTCTTGCCTAGCATATAAGGAAGGATGGAGGAGGATTGAGAACCGGCTGCCTCATGTGGGCTTTGTTCACAACTGAGCAAACACTTGCTGGAATACTACTTCCGGGGCAGACAGGAAGAAGGGCAAATAACACACTGCTATACAATAACTACCACTAGGGGGTGCTACCTACATGTAACAAGTCCAGAACACTGTCCATGAGCGCCTCATCAGAATCTGGTTCCCCTGAATGGAACCCTGATCCCCGTTGCACAACCCTTCCCCACCTTACCATCCCTGTCACAGAACATCACAGCATCCTCTTGGGCACAAAGCTGAAATGAAATCCACCACAAAACAAACATTCCAAACATAATTTATGAATGAATCAATGCCAAACCAAACCACTGGGGTAGCACTGCATAGGAGCACTAGAGTAGGCAAAGGAACACAAAAGATAGACACTAAGGGAATGTACAAGGGTGATTAGTTGACATCGTTGTTTGATGAGGCTTCACTGCAGGCATTACTGGATGGTGCTAGGGCCCACAGGGAGGTCCTCTTCCCTTCTTCAGGGAGGAAGAGGCCTCCCAGCCAGACCAAGGCTGTGTGGCTAGAGGTGGCAGGTCAAGTCAACTCCTTGGGGCTTACACGAAGAACATGGTTGCAGTGCAGGAAAAGATTCCATGACCTTCTTCACACTGGAAAAGTAAGTACTGTATGATGTTTCCATCACCCTCAATCTGATCCCCATTGCCTTTCCTCACCAGCACTCAGCTTTAGCAATCTCTTCCTGCACATCCCACTAGACACTCACATCCATGCACCCTTACCCTTTCCCTCTCTCTCTATGCTCACATTCACAGAACTATGCCACCATGCAGCCCTCACACTCCCGCTCACTCTGATGCTTTGAACACAACTGACAAACCACAGGGAGGGCCCTTGGCATTGCAACCTCACTCCATCTTTGTCTCCTTCTAAGTATCTATGCTATGCAATCTCTGCACTCACTCCTTCATTCTCACTCAACCTCCACTTGTCTCCCTCATTGCAGGAAAAGAGAGCTCAAAACAGGAGAGAGCGAGCTAGGACAGGAGGAGGGCTGCCCTCTTTAGCCCAGCTCACCCCCTGGGAGGAAGGTGTCCTGGAGATTGCCGGGGCTGACCGAGATGTGGACGTTGGGGAAGGACAGGCAGGAGCATCCCCGCAAGCTGGTGACAGAATAGTTTTCCATCTCTCTCATTGGCATTGCATGAGTCGCTGATAATGATTCTGAAGCTACATAATATGGACTTATTATCATCTGCAAAATGCAATGTGCATGTAACCTTGTCATCAGATCTCTAACTTTTTCCTTGATTCCCCCACAGGACCATCGAGAGCCCCCGTCCCCACTGTGCAGGAGGAAGAGCCTGAGCAGCCAGACTCCTCAGAGGAATCTGCAACCTCTGAGGGTGCAGCGTCAGCAGAAATAAGCGTACCCAGCACCAGCGCAGACACCCACACCTCGGGGGGACCTTCGGGACATAGAGTAGAGTTGTCACCTGGTGTATCACAGCTCACAAGTGAGCATCAGCAGATTGTGGAGACAGGGACAGCAGTGGAGAGTCCTCGTCGGAGGGCGCAGGACTCTGCCAGCTCGGCTCAGCTGCATGTCGACCCTCTGCCTCTGGGTCCATCTGTAAGATCAGAGGTGATGGAACTCCATGCACAGATGCAGGAGTCTCTGGCAGGTTTTGTCTCCAGGGTCGTTGTGAGTGTGGAGCGAATGGAGGAGTCCATAGCGAACATGAGCAGAGCCTTTGTGGAGTCAGTGGCACATGAACGCATCAACATGGAAAGGATGGCTACCTACGTGGAAATGATTGCTGCCTCCATGGTAAGGCTGGCTACAGTAGAGGAGAGGAGGGCTACGGCCATGGAGGAGGTTAGTCGCCAGGGTATGGAAAACAAGGTGAGTGTTCAGAATAGAATGACATCTCTTGAGGAGCGATGGGCATCTATTGAACAGAGAAACCAGACCTTCATGGAAGTCCTTCTGAGTAGGACTGCCATTGTAGATACGGGTCCCCATGGCCCCCCTGATGTGCAGCAAGCTGCTCTCAAGCCACTTGCAGGCACTGAGGGGGACCTGACCCATGAGAGAGAGTTTGGTGGCAGACCTCAAGGAAGTGGGGGCTCCTCTCCAAGCGCTCACACTTCCATGCCACTGCAGAGTCCTCGGTCAGAGCCCCGCCGGAGTACACACCCAACAGAGATAGAGGTCTCAACCCCTGCACAGCCGCAGGAGCACCAGACTGCTGACGAGCCCTCACAGGCTCTCCACTCCAGAGGACGCCCGCCAAAGGTGTCGGGACAGGAGCAGCAGGAAAGTGAGCAAGGGGTCTCCACATCTGCTGAAGCCACAGGGGAACCACTATGTAGGAGCACGCGTAAAAGAAAAATAAAGCACAAACAGTCACAAGGGTAGCCACTTGGGTGAAATGCTGTGTATTTTGTGAAAATGCCATCAGTTGTGTGTTTTTCATAAAAATTCTGATGGCAACTTCTGCAGTTGTGGCGTGTGTCATTTCGCGAATGGGGCTGGAGGTCCTCTAATGCCAAGAGGAGAAGGAAGAAAATGCCTCCCATGCTTCTGGTAGGTGCCTCAGTTGAGGAAGCGCTGAGTGAGGGTGGCGAGAGGGGTCTCGCAGGAGGTCGCACTGGGGAAGTGTGTGAGGCTCCAACCTTCCACAGGTGTGGTTAGGCCTGGTAAAAGTTGCCCCAGACCTGAGACAACAAAGTCCTGCCACCTGCAAATGATGACTGATCAAATATCCTCTTTAATGTTGGACCTGCAGCTGATAGTCAGTAAGCCAACAGTGTTCACGTCAAGTTTCACAGGTGTGATCCCCACCAGGCACGTTTTACGTGGGGAAAGGGTTAAACAGGCAAGGGCCTGTTAAAATGGGATTATAAAGGCCAATCAGTGCTGCTTAAGGGCCCTAAAGACCAGTCCCACCTGTTGCAGGCAGGACTGATTCGGGTCAATCAGACACACCTAGGTTAAAATGGCGTGGAGGCGGGAACCAGGCCGGGGGGGGTCGCGACCCCCAGGTTTTGCAATTTTAACCCCCCGCACGCCTAAAATCCCGCCTCACGGCCCAATGAAAATCGAAGCCTATGCCTCTATCTATGAAGCCCAAGTTTCCGTATGCTTTTTTAACCACTTTCTCAACTTTCTCCCCTAGGTCTCTCTGTTTTTGCACCCACTTTAGAATTGTACACCACATCAATCGCATTGCCCTCATCAACCCTCTCTGTTACCTCATCAAAAAACTCAATCAAGTTAGTAAAACACGATTAGCCGTTAACAAATCCTTGCTGGCTTTCCTTAATGAATCCACACTTGTCCAAGTGACTGTTAATTTTGTCCCGGATTATCGTTTCTAAAAGCTTCCCCACTACCAAAGTTAAACTAACTGGCCTGTAGTTGCTGGATTTATCCTTACATTTGCAATTCTCCAATCCACTGGCACCAGCCCTGTATCTAAGAAAGATTGGAAGATTATGGCCAGTACCTCCGCAATTTCCACCTTTACTTTCCTCAGCATCCTAGGATGCATCCCATCTGGCCCTGGTGACTTATATACTTTAAGAACAGCCAGCCTTTCTAGTACCTCCTCTTTATCAATATTTATCCCAGCTAGTATCTCAACTACCTGCTCTTTCACTGACTTTGGCAGCATCTTCTTCCTTGGTAAAGACAGGCAAAGTACTTATTTAGAACCTCAGACATGCCCTATGCCTCCATGCATAGGTCTCCATTTTGGTCCCTAAACAGCCCCACCCCTCCTCTTACTATCCATTTACTAATTATATGTCTATAGCAGATTTTTGGATTCCCTTTTATGTTAGCTGTCAATCTATTCTCATACTCTCTCTTTGCTCCTCTTATTTTCATTTTCACTTCCCCTCTGAACTTTTTATATTCTCACTTGTATTCTCAACCTGACATCTGTCATGCGCCCCCTTTTTCTCTTCATCTTACTCTCTATCTCTTTCGTCATCCAGGGAGCTCTGACTTTGGTTACCCTACCTTTCCCCCTCGTGGGATTGTACCTCGACTGTACCTGAACCGCTTCCTCTTTAAAGGCAGCCCATAGTTCGATTACAGTTTTGCCGGCCAATCTTTGACTCCAATTTACCCAGGCCAGATCCATTCTCAACCAATGGAGTTGCTCATCATTTTCATTGGCTCCAAGCTCCATGCAAAGCCCCGTGCAATGTTAGAGCCAGATTCCTCCATGTTCCTTGACACTGACAAGAGGCTCTCCGGCTGGCTTGCCATTGGACCTATCATTTCTGTGCACATGCCCATCACTCTCGGCAGCTGGCACCCGAGCTAACCTTTCCCCCTGGCCTGACTGCAGCCCACTCATGCCCAGTGACTCACCAAGTGCAGATCCCGCTTCTATACAACCCTCTATATTTCACGCAGTGCTATTTTCTGAGCTGGTGCCTGGGATTGTCAGAGCAAGTGACAGTAACTCTTCTCCATCACTCTCCTCCTCTATTTCTTCCTGCACAGGCTGGGCTGGTGGTAGTTCTTGGGTATCTGAAAGGAGAAAGGCACAAGGGTTGGGTTGTGGTAAGGGGAGGGGAGGGGAGGAAGCAAGATGTGCATGTTTACACCATCTGCAGCTTGTAAGTGAGATGAGATTGTGGGATGAGGGATGTGAGAAGAAGGATTAGCCATGAGCATACCGTCGTCATCAATGCTTTCAGCTTCATCCAGTGCCATGGCCTCAGTGACTGCCTCTCCAATGATCTCCAGCACTGTCTCCTCTGGCTCAGTCAGCTTCTGAAGTCGGGCTTCCCCTCTGCCCCTCTGCTGCTGCTCACGGCGATTGTGTGCCACCTTTGGTTGCAATAGAAATGGAAGTGTGTCAGTGAGTATGGTGAAATGTGTTTGGTTTAGGTGCCTGCCATGGTTGAATATCTGGCAGTGTGTGCAAGGTGTGAGATTTGGGTGTGAGCCTTGCCAGTACATTAAATATATTCAAGAAGGAGTTGAATATATTTCTTAAGGCTAAAGGGATCAAGGGGTATGGGGAGAAAGCAGGGACCGGGTACTGAATTTGGATGATCAGCCATGATCGCATTGAATGGCAGAGCAGGCTCGAGGGGCCGAATGGCCTACTCCTGCTCCTATCTTCTATGTTTCTATGTTTGCAGCAGTAGTAAGTGTGTGGGGCTGAGGTGAAGCTATGATTGTGAGATATGAGTCGTGATTGCTATAGATTGTTGGGAGGTGAGTGATGGGGGTGTGGTGCATTGAGCAGTGTGTGAAGCTTGTGGTGCAGGTGGTGGGATATGGCATTTGAAGATGCATTCATTGACCTTGACCACTCGTGTGAGGTCATTAAACTTCTTCCTACACTGGATCCAGGTGCTGGGGCAACACTCGTGGCACTGACGGCTTGTACTATTTCCTCCCACTGCCTTCTGGTGTGCTGCCTGGAAGGCCTCCCGCCCTCCTGCGGGTAGAGGTCCTGATGTCTTCTGTGCACCGCCTGGACCAAGGCCTCCAGTGCCCCATCTGAAAACTTCCTTGCCCTCTCTCTTCCCTGTTGGGTCATGGCTTCAGAGTGACAATGAGGTGCTTCTTCAACAAAGCACCTCCCCTTTAAGTAGTGCAGAGAGCCTAGGCCAAATTTTATTGGCCAGTAGACTGCACCTGATATTGGCCCCGCTGTTGAGCGGTAAGCCAACCAGCAGTGCGTTTCGCGCTGAGATCAGCGCCCCAATCATTATAATGACCAGGCAGCACCAATTTTGCATACTGCCTGCACCACTTTGAGCGGGCGAGGGCAGTTCGCGCTTTGTGGTCTCCGCGCCTGGTTTTCAGCTTTATCCAATTTCACTCCCTGTGTATTTTCTTCTGTCTCGCTGCCATATATGTTTCTAATTTTCTGCTTGCAGTGTAATTACCTAGCACAGTACATGTAACATGCAAAATCTAACTTCACAAAATGATACTGAGTTTTCTGATGTCTTTGTAAGGCCAAAATATTATTGGCAAGACAAACCTGAATGTAATAGATCTTAGCTGTTTCCTCTTTACTTTGCATATTCACTACACAGCTACACTTACTTAGTAGGTATGCGACCAAACATGCAAAAATGATTAGTATGGAAACGTATGCAGAGTATGCATCGTGAAAGAACAATTCATAATTTAGGAATTAATGCAGTGGACTGATTTTTTTTTCAGGTTAAGGTTGGCACAGTACATATTTTTAATCTAATAAAGTAACTACTTAGGTTTTGCACAGTGATAATGCTAAACTTTGACTTGGCACTTCATTTGATATGAGCCTGATTACCGTGCCCAAATATGAACTACATGAGCTGCTGATATGAGGTAAGTCGATATTTTGCAAGTGCCCATGTTCAAGAAAGCTTTCATACTCTACAAGGCTGTGGTGAATATGCAATCACAGTAAATGTTTCTTTTTTGATACAACTGAAACTAGGATCCCTGAGAATACCTGAAATAGTGGCATAAAAGAGGGGAATAGCGGCGGCTATCTCAGTTGTACACTAAGAAGCTGATGACAGCTCTCCCATAGCTGAAAGGCATTTGTAAGGACAAGTTAGAACAGTTAAAGGGGGAGAAATTCATTTTAGCCGAGGAGTGGGCGCTAACTTTGGAAAAGTTTGAGATTTAGCGCCAGGCGCTAATGAATCTTGCTGCACGCAAAGTTCAGTGTCATCGCTCAAAGAAAGGATGGGAGCGCTAAATCAAGTGCTAACAGCTTAGCTCAGTGGCATTAGACTCAAAGCGCTAAGCAATTTCAGGTGCAGTCAAATCACAAGTCATCATTGCCACAGGCTCTTTTCAGTTCTTAAAGGGGAGGTTCAATCATGCTGCAGAACCTCATTCTCAGCATTGCTAGTTCTGCTGCTGTCTCAGCAATCAGCAGAAGGCCAAGGAAAAGGAACTGGACCACTGAAGGAGGTGTCATTATGGCAGATCCACGCCCCAGGGAGAGAGCTCGCAGATTCTGCAACCATGCATTGGAGGCATTTGTCTTCGCTGTGGAGAGACGGAGGGCGGTGTTCTACCTGGGAAGTGGCAGGAGGCCCTCGCAGCAAGTCTTCCGTGCCATGTGGAGGGAGGTAGCCCAGCAGGTCTCGGGCAGCACTGTGGTCTCCAGGACCCACACACAGTGCAGGAAGAAATTTAACAACCTCACTCGGGTGGTCAGGGTGAGTCAATGCTTCAACAAATGCTACATACCACCATCTGAACCATAATCTTCACACACTGCCCAAAGCACCACACCCGCAGTACTCAGCCACCAACAATCTCCACCTACCAACACTCACACCCACATCTCACACCTTGCACACAATGTGACATCTGTTGAACTGTGGCAGGTACATCACCCAAACACATTGCTCCACAGTCACTCGCACACTTTCCTTTCTCTTGCAGGCCAAGGTGGCTCACAACAGGAGGGAGCAGGAGCACACAGGCGGGGAACAAGCCGGCACCCAAAATTTTTCTGTGCTGGAGAATAGAGCACTGCAGATTATTGGGCACCAGGGTGCTGTGGCCACCGGCGACATTGACTCCCTTGGGGACAACAATGGTATGTTCATCCCTACTCCTTCTTCTCACATCCCATTTCCCCTTCACCCCACAAGCGTTTTGCACTTTCCGGCTACTCATGCTCCCTTCCTGCCCCACTTCCCTCACCTTAACCCAACTCTTGTGCCTTTATGCTTTCAGATAATGAACAAGCACCTGAGCAGCCTGTCCCTGAGGGCACAGTAGAGAGTGAGGAGGAATAAGAGGAGGACGAAGAAGACACCCCGTCACTGCATGTCTCACTCGCAGGCACCAGATCAGATACTGGCACTTTGCATTCTTTAGAGGCTAGTATAGTAGTGGGATCTGCACAGTGTGTGACACGAGGGACGAGCGGGCTGCAGCAAGGCCAGGCGGAAAGGGTAGCTCAGGGGCCAGCTCCCCGGAGGGCGAGTTTGCGCACGAGTTCTGCTGCACAGGACTCAGAGGACCTCGATGGGGAGGCCTTTAGAAGAAGAGTGATGGGCATGCACACAGAGATGATAGGTACAATGGCAAGGGTGACTGAGAGCCTGTTGGCAATGATAAGGAGCGTGGAGGAGCCCGCCTCCAACATTGCACAGAGCTCTTTGCACACCATGGAGCCCATCATTTGCAGTCTACAACGGATGGTGGACTCCCATAGATACCATGGTGACCCGGACCTCATGCCACATGTGATGGGCAATATTGCAGCTTCCACTGCAGCACAGGCGGAAGCCATGCAACGTCTTAGTGCTGTAATGCAGTCTATGCTTGGTTCCATCGATTCTCAGATGGCTCTCGTGCAGTCTCAGCTTGATGCCACGCAAGCTCTGACAGCTGCCATTGTGGCTGGATCAACCACGGTCCACCAGAGCTTTCATGGTGTCGCAGCAGGCCAGCAATCTGTGCTCCAACAGATTGCTAGGGATGCTGAGGTGCTGCCCCGGGGGAGTGCCAGTGGGTCAGTTGAGCAGGAACCTGCTGTCCTCTGTCAGGATGACAGCATTCCTGCTCCCACCACTGGCACCCTGTCATTGCCATTGTCGCTGCCTGTCATCCAGCCAGCCCAGACGGCTGCCGCCCAGCCTGAGGTGGTGCAGTCTACAGCCAGGCCTTCCAGGCCCAGAGTTGGTCGAGGGCGTCCTGCAAGGCCATCTGAAGTCTCCCGCACGGACTCTCAGCAGCCTTCCACCAGCCGTGCTGCAGCCACTTGGCCAACGCTTCGTAGGAGCACTAGAGTAGACAAAGGCTCTGAACAAGGGGCACTAAGGAATTGCACAAGGGTGAATAGTTAATATTGTTGTTGTAAATATGTGCTCACTGATTATTGATAAATTTATTAATTGGCTTTGGATGATTTTGTGGTGTCTCTCACTTCAGCTTTGCGCTGTGATATAGCCTGTGACAGGAATGGAATGATGGGGATGTGGTGAACAACGGGAATCTGGGGTTTAATTTATTGGAACCTGTTGTATCCGTGTGTTAATAGAGACAAGGAAGGCAGGAGTAGGTTTCACAGGTGTTTACTGAACAAAGTCTGGAGGTGAAGTAACAGATACAAGACAATATACAGGCTTATATAGCCCGAGTGGCCATTACCGGCATTACAGTACACAGGGGGCTCTTAAAGGCACATACACCACAATTCCTCCCCTTTTAGACAACCAGTACATAATATTTTAAGTAATCATTAATTAACATGTTACAAGAACAATAATCTACACATTTGCTGCAGTTAATCAATTATAAGTCAGTCTCTCTGGAGGCTTCCTGACTCGGTCCGGATAACGCCTCGGTGGTGTAGCAGTTTCTGGTGGTGTAGTAGGTTCTTTTGGCAAGGCTGATTCGGCTTGAATGCCAGTGTCGGGTTCATCGGGTTCCAGTATCACCGGATCGGAGGTAGATACTATGGGTATCTCTACTTCATCATTAGGCGTATAGAGTTGTGGTGTTGGTTGTCCCTTTTCGGATGACTCTAGGATCTGGCCAGCATGGCGCCTTATTATGCTTTCTCCAATGTCCACGGTATACATCAACGGTCCTAGTCGTGTGCAAATAGTTCCAGGCTGCCATTTCTCGGTACGGTAGTCCCGGGCCAAAACTTGTTGACCTATCTGGAAGGTTCTAGTTGGCCTTTCATTCATGCCTTGAAATTGCCGGTTCTCCACGTCCCTTCTGATGTTTGGCTTGATCAAATCCAGCCGGCATCTTAGGCTTCTATTGAAGAACATCATGGCGGGAGTTTGGTTTGTAACCACATGTGTTGCATTCCTGTATGCAAACAAGAAGTTATCTACCTTATGCTGAAGTTTTATGTCTTCATTACCCATGGCCTTTATGGCCTTCTTGAAGGTCTGGACAAACCTTTCAGCCAATCCGTTGGTGGCGGGATGGTATGGGGCGGACGTGTAGTGCTTAACCCCATTGTTTTTTAAGAACTTCCTGAATTCTTCGGACACAAATTGCGGTCCATTATCAGAACAGATCTGTTCAGGCAGCCCATTCCTGGCAAATATGGTCCTTAATACTGTGATGGTTTTTTCTGTGGTGGTGGAGGACATCTTTATTACCTCCGGCCACTTAGAGTGTGCATCAACCGCGATTAAGAACATTGAGTCCAGAAATGGACCAGCAAAGTCAATGTGTACCCTTTGCCATGGAGATGAGGGCCACTCCCATGGATGTAGAGGGGCTTGTGGTGGGGCGTTTTGGACCTTCTGGCATCCTAGGCAGCTCTTGGTCATTTCTTCGATGTCTCCATCGATACCTGGCCAGCACGCAAACGCTCTGGCTAGGTTCTTCATTTTTACTCCACCCAGATGCCCCTCGTGAAGCTCCTTTAGCACTTTATCCTGGAGTTTGGGTGGAATCACCACTCTGGATCCACACATCAAGGTTCCTCGGCACACTGACAGCTGTTCTCTTCTTTGCGAGAATGCTGGCAACAGTGGTTCGCCATGTGCTGGCCATCCCTTCACCGTTAAATCGTAGACTCGTGAGAGAGTCGGGTCATTTCTTTTTTCCTTTTCAATGGCAGAATTTGTTACTGGTAGACATTCCACTATGGTTGAGTGGAACATCTCCACTGGGTCTACTGTAGGTGCCTCTTCTACCGTTGGCAACGGTAGGCGCGATAAACCGTCAGCATTCCCATGCTGTTTTGATCCTTTGTATTCTATGTCATATTGGTGTGCCCCTAGGAAAAGGGACCACCTCTGTAGCCTTTGTGCTGTCATAATGGGAACACCCTTTGTAGGGTTGAATATGGAGATGAGGGGTTGATGGTCAGTCAACAAGGTAAATTTTTGTCCGTGTAGGTAATGGTTGAATTTCTTCACTCCCCATACCAGGCTGAGTGCTTCCCTGTAGATCTGGGCATAGTTACGCTCAGCTGAGTTCAATGAGCGTGACGCAAAAGCTATCGGACACTCCAAGCCATCAGGGAATCTATGCGATAATACCGCTCCTACGCCGTAAGGGGATGCATCGCACGCCAGTCTGATTGGCAGTGATGGGTTGTAATGAGCCAAAACTTCCTTGGACGTGATCAAGCCTTTACATTTATGGAAGGCACGTTTACAGTCTTCGCTCCATTTCCAAATTACTCCCGTTTGTAGCAGTTCGTTAAGAGGGTGCAGAAGAGTTGACAAGTTCGGTAAAAATTTATGCTAGTTGTAGTGTATGTGCCTTTAAGAGCCCCAGGTGTACTGTAATGCCGGTAATGGCCACTCGGGCTATATAAGCCTCTATATTGTGTTGTATCAGTTAGTTCCCCTCCAGACTTTGTTTAGTAAACACCTATGAAACCAACTCCTGTCTTCAGTGTCTCTATCAACACACAGACACAACAGTGGCGACGAATTGGAAACGGACTTACCTGCAATTCGGCAGCACCTCAAGGACATCGATTCCTCTGGCGTCCAAAGTTGAAAAGAAATCAAGAAAAAGAAAAAGCTGTGGTTTCACCAGCTAGTCAAGCTGGTGGCAGGTACTGCAATAATCCTTCCTGGGCATCGGGCTGGGGCTCCTGCGGCTGGCTCTGCAGCTAGGCCAAGCAGCAAAAGCGGAGGCAAGCAGTGACAGATGGGGAGGGAGCACTCAGGAGACGGCCGGCGCTGCAAGCAGGTTGGCGTTCAGACCTAGAGAGAGAGTCCGGCGGGAACGTGTCTCCAACTGTAAATAAATAAATAAAAGGAACGGAAACCACGGGAAACAGCGTTGTCATTGGCAGCAGCGGCGGGGAAGCGCGGGAAGCACCATATCTTTTCTGCAGAAAAGAAAGAAAAGCGCGGGAAGCGCCATTTTTTTTTCTAAGATGCCTAAGTCTGGCAATATTGATGCTTTTGATAACAAGATAGAGGATTGGACCACATATGTGGAAAGAGTGGAGGTATATTGCACTGCAAATGGAATAGAAGATGAAAAAAAAGCTTCAGTACTTCTAAATCTAATGGGCGCAAAGACATACAAGCTGTTACGAAACTTAATCACTCCAGCCGAACCGATGGACAAGTATTTTAAGGAGATTGTTGATACCCTACACTGCCAATTCGGGGCAGGACTGGCAGATTCTCTACGAGACAAATTTGTCTGCGGTCCCCTAAGTGAACGAACACAAAAAAGGCTACTTTCTGAGAAAGATTTGACACTGGACAAGGCTTTCAGTGCAAGAGGAGCTGCAGAGATACAGCAAATGCCACAGGACTTCGGCACCCATGAAATGACACGGGGTTTCAAGAGATGTTATCACTGAGGCAGATCCAACCATGACCAGAGGGACTGCTGGTTCAAGGACAAAGCATGCAGGCAATGCGGAAAGATGGGACACATTACACGTGTATGCCGATCTGGAAACAAAAAATTCACTAACAGAAAAAAAATCAATAAGGAAAAGCACAGAAAGGTACAAATGATGACGGACAGTAGCTCCGAAGACCAGAAGAGCGATAGCGACTCCGGAAACAAGAGTCTAAGCTCTCTCAAATTACATAATGTAATTGCCAAAGAAGATTACTAGACCATTTGGGTTACCCTCACAATAGCAGGGTCCCCAGTTAAAATGGAGCTAGATACAGGATCAGCTCTGACCGTCATAAATCGACAGGATTACGAGCGGCTATTTCCGCATATACCTTTAAAAGACATATCCATTATCTTGAAAACATATACGGGGCAGAAAGTATACCCCAAAGGAAAAATAAGGGTGCCTGTTGTATACAACGGCAAGGAAATACAGAAGTTGTATTTATACGCTCTACAAGATGGTGGTCCACCGCTGTTGGGACGTGAATGAATCAGGAAAATACGTTTAGACTGGCACTCCATTCAGTCACTGACGGTGACCAGTAAGGAAAAAAATGATGATGACGTCATACCTGAACGATTAAAAGACATCTTGGCCAACGCCAAGGAAGTGTTTCAAGAGAAACTAGGAACCTTGAAAGGCATCACCGCCTCAATAAAAGTGGAAGATGCGGCAATTCCCAAGTTTTCTAAGGCAAGACCGGTGCCATACGCAATTCGTCCAGCAGTCGAGGCAGAGCTGGAGAATTTGGAAAAGGCAGGCGTATTATCCAAAATAGATTGGAGCGAGTGGGCAACACTCATCGTCCTGGTCATGAAGAAAACGTTGAATAATGATAAATCAGAAGAACAGAGAAAAATGCGCATCTGTGGAGACTTCAAGGTGACTGTAAACCCGGTACTTCACATGGTACAGTATCCTCTTCCGAGGATAGAAGATATTTTCGCCTCACTATCCGGAGGGAAACATTTCACCAAAATTGACTTGGCACAGGCATATCTACAGATGAAGGTTGAAGAGGCCTCTAAAAAATATCTCACGATAAATACGCACAAAGGTCTGTACCAGTACAATCGACTGGTTTTCGGAGTAGCATCCGCTCCAGCTATCTGGCAAAGAGCTATGGAGCAAGTCCTCCAAGGGACTCCGGGGACTCAATGCTACCTAGACGACATCCTTGTAACAGGAGAAAATGACAACGAGCACCTTGCCAATTTGGAGCAGGTGCTCACTAGGCTGAGAGAACGCGGCCTACGAGCAAATCGCCACAAGTGCGAATTTTTCCAAAATCAAATATCATATTGTGGCCACATAATTAATAAGGAAGGGTTGCATAAGTCACCTGAAAAAATTGAAGCGGTCATAAAAGCCCCAGCACCTGAAAATGTTTCACAATTAAGGTCGTTCCTGGGATTAATAAATTACTATCATAAATTTTTACCGAACTTATCAACTCTTCTACACCCTCTTAAAGAACTGCTACAAACAGGAGTAATTTGGAAATGGAGCGAAGACTGTAAACGTGCCTTCCATAAATGCAAAGACTTAATCACGTCCAAAGAAGTTTTGGCTCATTACAACCCATCACTGCCAATCAGACTGGCGTGCGATGCATCCCCTTACGGCGTAGGAGCAGTATTATCGCATAAATTCCCTGATGGCTCGGAACGGCCGATAGCTTTTGCGTCACGCTCATTGAACTCAGCTGAGCGTAACTATGCCCAGATCGACAGGGAAGCACCCAGCCTGGTATGGGGAGTGAAGAAATTCAACCATTACCTACACGGACAAAAATTTACCTTGTTGACTGACCATCAACCCCTAATCTTCACATTCAACCCTAAAAAGGGTGTTCCCATTATGACAGCGCAAAGGCTACAGAGGTTGTCCCTTTTTCTAGGGGCACACCAATACAACATAGAATACAAAGGATCAAAACAGCATGGGAATGCTGACGGGTTATCGCGCCTACTGTTGCCAACTGTAGAAGAAGAACCTACCGTAGACCCAGTGGAGATTTTCCACTCTACCATAGTCGAATGTCTACCAGTAACAAATTCTGCCATTGAAAGGGAAACTAGAAATGACCCAACTATCTCACGAGTCTACGATTTAACAGTGAAGGGATGGCCAGCACATGGCGAACCACTGTTGCCAGCATTCTCGCAAAGAAGAGAACAGCTGTCAGTGTGCCGAGGAACCTTGATGTGTGGATCCAGAGTGGTGATTCCACCCAAACGCCAGGATAAAGTTCTAAAGGAGCTTCATGAGGGGCATCTGGGTGGAGTGAAAATGAAGAACCTAGCCAGGGCGTTTGTATGGTGGCCAGGTATCGATGGAGACATCGAAGAAATGACCAAGAGCTGCCTAGGATGCCAGAAGGTCCAAAACGCTCCACCCCAAGCCCCTCTACATCCATGGGAGTGGCCCTCATCTCCCTGGCAAAGGGTACACATCGACTTTGCTGGTCCATTTATGGACTCAATGTTCTTAATCGCGGTTGATGCACACTCCAAGTGGCCAGAGGTAATAAAGATGTCCTCCACCACCACGGAAAAACCATCACAGTATTAAGGACCATATTTGCCAGGAATGGGCTGCCGGAACAGATCTGTTCTGATAATGGACCGCAATTTGTGTCCGAAGAATTCAGGAAGTTCTTAAAAAACAATGAGGTTAAGCACTACACGTCCGCCCCATACCATCCCGCCACCAACGGATTGGCTGAAAGGTTTGTCCAGTCCTTCAAGAAGGCCATAAAGGCCATGGGTAATGAAGACATAAAACTTCAGCACAAGGTGGATAACTTCTTGTTCGCATACAGGAATGCAACACATATGGTTACAAACCAAACTCCCACCATGATGTTCTTCAATAGAAGCCTAAGATGCCGGCTGGATTTGATCAAGCCCAACATCAGAAGGGACGTGGAGAACCGGCAATTTCAAGGCATGACTGAAAGGCCAACGAGAACCTTCCAGATAGGTCAACAAGTTTTGGCCCGGGACTACCGTACCGAGAAATGGCAGCCTGGAACTATCTGCACATGACTAGGACCGCTGATGTATACCGCGGACATCAGAGAAAGCATAATAAGGTGCCATGCTGACCAAATCATGGAGTCATCCGAAAAGGGACAACCTACACCACAACTCTATACGCCTAATGATGAAGTAGAGATACCCATATCTACCTCCGATCCGGTGATACTGGAACCCGATGAACCCGACACTGGCATTCAAGCCGAATCAGCCTTGCCAAAAGAACCTACTACACCACCAGAAACTATTACACCACCGAAGCGTTATCCGGACCGAGTCAGGAAGCCTCCAGAGAGACTGACTTATAATTAATTAACTGCAGCAATGTGTAGATTATTTTTCTTGTAACATGTAATTAATAATTACTTAAAATATTATGTACTGGTTGGCTAAAAGGGGAGGAATTGTAGTGTATGTGCCTTTAAGAGCCCCAGGTGTACTGTAATTCCGGTAACGGCCACTCGGGCTATATAAGCCTGTATATTGTGTTGTATCAGTTAGTTCCTCTCCAGACTTTGTTTAGTAAACACCTATGAAACCAACGCCTGTCTTCAGTGTCTCTATCAACACACAGACACAACAATAGTAATTTATCAATCCCAGGAACGACCTTAATTGTGAGACATTTTCAGGTGCTGGGGCTTTTATGACCGCTTCAATTTTTTCAGGTGACTTATGCAACCCTTCCTCGTTAATTATGTGGCCACAATATGATATTTGTTTCTGGAAAAATTCGCACTTGGGGCGATTTGCTCGTAGGCCCCGTTCTCTCAGCCTAGTGAGCACCTGCTCCAAATTGGCAAGGTGCTCGTTGTCGTTTTCTCCAGTTACAAGGATGTCGTCTAGGTAGCATTGAGTCCCCGGAATCCCTTGGAGGACTTGCTCCTTAGCTCTTTGCCAGATAGCTGGAGCTGGTGCTACTCCGAAAACCAGTCGATTGTACTGGTACAGGCCTTTGTGTGTATTTATCGTGAGATCCTTTTTAGAGGCCTCTTCAACCTCCATCTGTAGATATGCCTGTGCCAAGTCAATTTTGGTGAAACGTTTCCCTCCGGATAGTGAGGTGAAAATATCTTCTATCCACGGAAGAGGATACTGTACCGTGTGAAGGACCGGGTTTACAGTCACCTTGAAGTCCCCACAGATGCGAATTTTTCTCTCTTCTTCAGATTTATCATTATTCAACGTTTTCTTCATGACCGGGACGATGGGTGTTGCCCACTCGCTCCAATCTATCTTGGATAATACGCCTGCCTTTTCTAAATTCTCCAGCTCTGCCTCGACTGCTGGACGAATTGCGTATGGCACCAGCCTTGCCTTAAAAAACTTGGGAATTGCCGCATCTTCCACTTTTATTGAGGCGGTGATGCCTTTCAAGGCTCCTAGTATCTGTTGAAACACTTCCTTGGCGTTGGCCAAGATGTCTGTTAATTGTTCAGGTATGACGTCCTCTTCATTTTTTTTCTTACTGGTCACCGTCAGTGCCTGAATGGAGTGCCAGCCTAAACGTATCCTCCTTATCCATTCACGTTCCAACAGCGGTGGACCACCATCTTGCAGAACGTATAAATACAACTTCTGTATTTCCTTGCCGTTGTATACAACAGGCACCCTTATTTCCCCTTTGGGATATACTTTCTGCCCCGTATATGTTTTCAAGATAATGGTTGTGTCTTTCAAAGGTATATGCGGAAATAGCCGCTCGTAATCCCGTCGACTTATGACGGTCAGAGCTGATCCTGTATCTAGCTCCATTTTAACTGGGGACCCCGCTATTGTGAGGGTAACCCAAATGGTCTGGTAATCTTCTTTGGCAATTACATTATGTAATTTGAGACAGCTTAGTCTCTTGTTTCCGGAGTTGCTATCGCTCTTCTGGTCTTCGAAGTTACTGTCCTTCATCATTTGCACCTTTCTGTACTTCTCCTTATTGATTTTTTTCCTGTCCGTGGATTTTTTTGTGTCCAGATCGGCATACACGTGCAATGTGTCCAATCTTTCCGCATTGCCTGCATGCTTTGTCCTTGAACCAACAGTCCCTCTGGTCATGGGTGGATCTGCCGCAGCGATAACATCTCTCGAAACCCTGTGTCATTTCATGGGTGCCGAAGTCCTGTGGCTTTTGCTGTATCTCTGCAGCTCCTCTTGCGGCTGCTTCGTATAATACAGCCATACTGAAAGCCTTGTCCAGTGTTAAATCTTTCTCAGAAAGTAGCCTTTTCTGTGTTCCTTTACTTAGGAGACCGCAGACGAATTTGTCTCGAAGAGAATCTGCCAGTCCTGCCCCGAATTGGCAGTGCTTTGATAGCTTCCTTAATTCGGTGAGGTAATCAGCGTTACTTTCATTCTTGTGCTGATTCCTCTTGAAGAATTTGAATCGTTCCACTATCAGCAGTGGTGTTGGGTTTAAGTGCTCCTGTAGGGTATCAACAATCTCCTTAAAATTCTTGTCCTTTGGTTTGGCTGGAGTGATTAAGTTTCGTAACAGCCCGTATGTCCTTGCGCCCATTAGATTTAGAAGTACTGATGCCTTTTTATCATCTTCTATTTCATTTGCTGTGCAATATACCTCCACTATTTCTACATATGTGGTCCAATCCTCTATATCGTTATCGAAAGCATTAATATTGCCAGCCTTAGGCATCTTGAAAAAAAAATGGCGCCTCCCGCGCTTTCTTTCTTCCCTGTAGAAAAAAATGGTGCTTCCCGCGCTTTCCCGCCGCTGCTGCTGCTGACAACGCTGTTTTCCGTGGTTTTTATTTACAGGTGGAGACTCATTCCCGCCGGGCTCTCTGGAACTTTTCCCTCCCTCTTCTTGGTCCGAACGCCGACCTGCTTGCAGCGCCGGCCGTCTCCCGAGTGCTCCCCGCCTCTGTCTGTGTTTGCCTCCGCCTTCGCTGCTCAGCCCCGCTGCAGAGCCAACCGATGGAGCCCCAGCCCGTTGCCCAGGAAGCATTATTGCAGTACCTGCCACCAGCTCGGCTAGCTGGTGAAACCAGTTTTTTTTTTCTTGCTTTTCTTTGACTTTCGTCTGAGGAATCGATCTTCTTGAGGTGCTGCCGAATTGCAGGTAAGTCCGTTTCCACTTCGTCGCCACTGTTGTATCCGTGTGTTAATAGAGACACGGAAGGCAGGAGTAGGTTTCACAGGTGTTTACTGAACAAAGTCTGGAGGTGAACTAACAGATACAAGACAATATACAGGCTTATATAGCCCGAGTGGCCATTACCGGCATTACAGTACACAGGAGGCTCTTAAAGGCACATACACCACAGAACCGCAGTCTGATGAGGTGGTCACGGACTGCTCTTCCGGAAGGCCGATTGAGTGGCTGCCTCCTCCCTCGCTCCTGTTCCTCCTACTTGTCTTCCTCTTCCTCCTCATCTTCATCCTCCTCCTCCTCCTCTCCCTCTTCCTGAGGTGGTCCCGCAATCCCTGGTGGCAAGGGCTGGGCCCTCATGATGGCCAAGTTGTGGACATGCAGCAGACCATCACGAAATGGGACACCCGCTCAGCCGAGTACTGGAGGGCTCCTCCTGAGTGGTCAAGGCAGCAGAACTGTTGCTTGAGCACCCTGATGGTCTGCTCAATGATGTTCCTGGTGGCGGCATGGCTCTCATTATATGATTGCTGAGCACCAGTGTTGGGGTTGCGGAGGGGAGTCATGAGCCAAGTGGAGAGCGAATAGCCCTTGTCTCCAACCAGCCAGCCTTGAGCTTGATGTGATGGCTGGAAGAGTGCTGGCACACCGGTCTGGCACAGGATGAAGGCATCGTGGCTGCTGCCCGGATAGCGGGCATTGACATTGAGGATTCGCTGTCTGTGGTCGTACACCACATTAAGAGGGTGGTAGCCTTTGCATTTACGGAAGACCTCAGGATTGTTATGCAGTGCCCGCAAAGCCACATGGGTGCAGTCAATGGTGCCTTGCACCATGGGGAAGCTCGCTATCCTGGCAAATCCACATGCACGTTCATCCTGCTTCTACCTTGTGAAATGTAGTCCCTTCTCCTACTGTAGATAGCCTCTGTGACCTCCCGGATGCAGCGATGGATGGCGAACTGCGAGATGTTTCCTATATCTCCTGTTGGAGACTGGATGGAGCTGCTGGCGAAGAAATTGAGGGCGACAGTAACATTGACTGCCACTGAGAGAGCCATGGATGACCTTATCTGAGGCTCGAGGTCTGTTTGCAGGAGATGGCAGAGTTCTGTGACCACATCCTTGGTGAAGCGAAGCCTTCAAATGCACTGCTCCTCGCTTAATTGGAGGTAGGAGAAGTGCTCTCGAAATACCCTCAGAGGGTAAGGCCTCCTGTTCAGAGCCCTGATGGCTCTCCTCCTCCCTTTGGCCACATCTTGCAATCTTTCCCACTGCCTCCGCTCCCTCCGCAGTAGATCCTGGAAGGCGAGGTCGACAGCCAGTACCGCCCCCATTAATGTAACGATGTGTAGCTCTTTGAAATTTTATCAGAATAAATGTAACAAATTTTTAGTAGCCATAACACTCCTGATACTGAAGAACCTTTTAATGACTGAATTAAACTCTTGCACAATCGCAAACTGACAAAGAAACAGTGAGACAGCAGTAACCTGACAGCTGCGACTCGTCCATTTAAATATCGCCCCTGGAGCTGCCATCCACCTGCTTCACACCTCCTCTTCCTGTCATTGTCGGGGCGAGGTGCTACGGCAGGGGGCAATAATTAATTTGGCAGATCGGGTGCTGAGTGAACATTGCACGCTCACTGACGTCACAATCTGCCTGGCGCTAATACCCAAGAGCTAACTGTTAGCGGCAGCGATAAGGGGCGATTGCATTTGGCGTGCATCGCTGGATTCGCCACACCCGGGTGCTACTTCATTAGTGCCCTGTTAGCACCCCCACCAGGCGCTAGCAGGTGTATTGATTTCTTTGTGGGTTCAATGACGAGACATTTATGAAAGAGAATGTCTTTTAATCTAAAGTTTGTTCAACTCAGTTAACAGCATTACAGGAGACACCATGTTAGAGATCCATCTAAAACTAAACCAAAACTAAACTCTGCCTCTGTCACATGCCCTCTGCTGGTAAGGCATAAATAATCAAACAGGCAAATATGCTGGTAAGGCATCATAATCAAACAGGCAAATACCATCACTATTTGCTGATATCATTACATCTCCCTTTCTTAAAACAAAAGTATTTTACTTTTATCTAACAACATGTTTTCTTTGTATTACTCTGCATTTTAACTGTAACACTTAATGAACTTACATTATCATTATCATTATCAAGGTTTTTTAACCTTGTTTTGTGTGTTCACATGAAATATGTAAATACACTAGAACTTGAAGAAAGAATAAGATAACATTACTTCCTTCTATAACAATAGTCCTTAAACTTGCTCAATGAGTCTCTCAGGAGGCTTCACGTGTCTTGAGGATTTTCTGATTGATTGTCCTTGAATCTGAGTTGTTGCCTCTGATGATGGTTTCTCAGCTGTGTGATCAGGTTGTTCAACAGTATCAGTCTTTTGACCTGCTGTGTGATCAGGTTGTTCAACAGTATCAGTCTTTTGACTTGCTGTGGCTGGTCTCATGAGAAGATCCCGACGATTTCTTCGCAGAACAGCACCCTCATCTGTCTGAATGGTGTATGATCTTGGTTGGACTTCACTCAGGACAGTTCCCTTCTGAGTCCATATGTTTGTTTTGTCTTTGAACCTTACTTGGTCACCAGTGTGGAGTTCAGGTAGGTTTTGTGTTCCTCTGTCATAGTAGTACTTTTGCTTTTCTTTCTGTTGTTCTTTGAACTTCCTCACTTTCTCCCCCTCTTTTGTTTTCAGGAGGTTCTCCGGGATGGGTAGGTTTGACCTTAACAGACGTCCCATAAGGAGTTGGGCTGGTGACATACCACACTCGAGCGGCGTTGTGCAGTATACAAGCATGCTCTGGTAGAAGTCAGTTCCACGGTCTCTTGCCTTGTACATCAGTCTTTTCACTGTCTGGACCGATTTTTCCACTAGTCCATTGGACTGTGGAAAGTGAGGACTTGACGTTGTGTGGACAAAGTCCCACTCTTTGGCAAAGTGTCGGAAACTTGCATTGTAAAACTGGGGTCCGTTGTCTGTGAAGACCTCGCTTGCCACGCCATGTCTGGAGAATATGGCTTTCATACATCTTATCACAGCATCTGCAGTGGTGGTGTACAGTCTACAAACATCTGGATACAGGGAGTAATAGTCTGTGACTACAAGATAGTCCTTCCCTTGACATACGAATAGGTCAGCGCCTACCTTCTGGTAAGGTCTGTCTGGCGCTGGGTGTGGCTTTAGTGGTTCTACCGGATTGCTTGCTCGATATTTCAGGCATATTGTGCAGTTTGACACCTCATTTGTCACATCTTGGTTGATTCGTGGCCAGTATATCACCTCTCGTGCTCTTTTCTTACACTTTTCGATTCCCAGATGTCCTCCATGGATCCTTTTTAGCATCTCTTTTCTCAGACTCTTTGGGATAACTATTTTACTTCCTTTGTAGATGATGTCTTCGATCACTGATAGTTCTGCCCTGCAGTTCCAGTACTCTGCCATGTCAGGTGAGCAGTCTTGCTTCATGTTGGGCCATCCATCCAAGATGCTTTTCCTCAGTCGTCTCAGTGTTTCATCTTTGTTTGTCTCAGTCTTTATGAGCTCCATTTTTGCATCTGCTATGGGCAGTGCACTTGTGATCATGTCCACGTAGGCGTTCACTTTTTCATCCATTGTGGTGTTTGCGGGCTCACTTGGGTCAACAGCTCTGGACAACGTGTCTGCTGTATACATCAGCTTACCCGGTGTGTACGTAACATTCAGTGTATAGCTTTGCAGCCTGATCATCATTCTTTGTATTCTAAGCGGACATCCATTTAGTAGCTTTTGGAACAATGCAATCAAGGGCTTATGGCCAGTCTCTGCACTGATTGCTTGTACTGACACAAACTGATAAAATCTTTCACAGGCGTATGTGATGCTGAGCAGCTCCTTTTCTATTTGAGCATATCACGTCTCCGTGTCTGTCATTGAGCGCGATGCATATGCAATAGGTTGCCAGTAGTCATATTTTTGCAGAAGAACGGCACCGAGCCCACTCTGTGATGCATCTGATGATATCTTGATGGGTCTTGCTGGGTCATAAAACCTCAGAACTGGTTCCTCTGTGAGCAGTTTCTTTAGATCGCTCCATAACTTCTCATGCTCATGATTCCATTCCCATTCTATGTTCTTTTCAGTTAGTCTTCTCAGTGGCGCCATCTTTTCTGAGAGGTTGGATATAAATTTACCCATGTAGTTGATCATTCCATTAAACCTCTGCACGTCCTTTTTGCATTGTGGCTTTGGCATATTCTCAATGGCTGACACCTTTCTGGGATCTGGTCTGATGCCCTCACTGCTAAGGATATCTCCCATGAATGTCAGTTCTGTTACCCCGAGCTGGCATTTCTCTCTATTCAGCTTCAGGTTTTTTTTTTCCTTGTTGCTTCCAGCACTTTTTTCAGTCTCTCGTCATGCTCAGTTCTCGTGGTTCCCCATACTATGATGTCATCCATTGATGTATCAACTCCCTCCAGGTGCTCATAGATCATATGGATAGTTTTGTGATACACTTCAGGAGCTGAGGCAATGCCAAATGGTAACCTTAGGAATCTGTATCTGCCAAATGGACTGTTGAACGTGCACAGTCTTGAACTTGCTTCGTCCAGTTTCATCTGCCAAAATCTTGATGATGCATCTAACTTGCTGAAATACTTTGCATTTGCAAACTGTGCCATGATTTCCTCACGTGTAGGAAGCTTGAAGTGCTCTCTCTTTATTGCTCTGTTTAGATCTCTTGGATCCAGGCAAATTCTGAGCTTTCCATTCTTTTTGTCCACAACGGCGAGGGAACTCACCCACTCAGTTGGCTCATCTATCTTCTGAATCACGTTCAGGCTTTCCATCCTGTCCAACTCTGCCTTCAGTTGCTTTTGAAGAGCAAACGGAACTTTTCTGCATGGATGTATGACCGTTGGCATACTTTTATCTACTCTTATCGTGTGTTCTCCTGGAATGCAGCCTAGACCCTTAAATAGGTCGTTGTACTCTTTCATGAGTTCATCATAGACTGTCTCTCCTTCGCTTTCCACACTGAGGACTCTCTTTACCAGGTTCAGTCTCTCACAGGCTATTAAACCTAGTATGGCTTGCACATCCTTTGGCACCACGATTAATGCTAGCGTGTGCTCTCTGTCCTTGTGTGTCACTTTGACAATGCATTTTCCTTTCACTGGTATATCAGTACCTGAGTATCCTGTCACTTTCACTTTTATTCCATGTATCTTTGGTCTGGGTCTAATTTTCTTAAAATCAGTCTCTGATATCACATTATCTTGTGCTCCAGTATCCAATTTAAATGGAATGTGTATGTCATTCACTTTTAGTGTCAACATCCAGTCTCTTTTTTCTTTTTTGTTTTCAGACACAACATCTACATAGAACTCCTCTATCTCGCTTTCATCTACTGCATGGACCTTGCTTTGTTGCGCTTGGTTCTTGCAGCAACGGGCATAATGGTTGTTTTTGTTGCAACTATTGCATGTTTTACCATATGCTGGACACTTTTTTGGTGTATGCTGTGTACCGCATCGACTATGTGACTTTCAATTGCCCCTTTCATTTTTGTTCGCTGGCCATGCCTCTTTTTTCACATTGGCGCTCTTTTTGTTAAATGGTTTATGTCCGTTCTTTCTCACTGCATCCACGTTGCAGCTACTGTCACTGAACAGCTCCTTTGCTTGTGACTTCACAGTCTCTGTAGCCCTACACAGTGCTATGGTTTTTCCCAGGTCTAGATTTTGCTCTTAGCAGTCTTTCCCGTAGACCATTATCTGGGATACCACACACCAGTCTGTCTTTTATCAGCGAGTCTGTCAGTCCCCCAAATTCACACGTTTTGCTTCGGTTTCTCAGTTCAGTCACATACTGATCAATAGTCTCACCCGTTTTCTGTACACATGTGAAAAATCTGTGCCTCTCAAACGTCACGTTACGTTTAGGTATGCAGTAGGCCTCAAACTGTTCCATTATTTTATCCAGCTTCATTTTGTCTCCATCAGCAGTGAATGTGAAGTTATTATACACCTCCAGCGCTTCATCTCCCACGACATGTAAGAACACTGACGCTTTCATTTTATCACTTTTCTCGTCAGCTCCGATTGCCGCTATATACAACTCCAAACGTTGTTTGAACCTCCTCCAATTTTCAGCCACATTACCTGTCAACTGAAGCTTCGCCGGTGGGTGTAATCCTACCATTTATTCACTTCGTTAGCTATTTTCCAATGGTAAGTAACGATGTTCTCTTTTGGCTTGCTAATATGTGGAGAGCTGATTTAACTTCAGATTTTTCCTCTTCATCTCTTTCAATCCCACTTCTGACACCATGTATTGATTTCTTTGTGGGTTCAATGACGAGACATTTATGAAAGAGAATGGCCTAGAAATTCAGTTGCGTTCGCCAGCCGTTAGCGCCATAAGAGGAGTAGATCTCGAGCGCTAGGCACTTAGCGCCCGGGCGCAGACCGATCTGCGCCTACGCCCAACTTCAGTTGACATTTAGCGCCGGCGCAAAGTGTTTGCACGCGCTCAGCTGCGCGCGCAGCTTATGACGTCATTTCGTCGTGCAACGCCGTTTGTGCGCCCCAAACCGGAACTTCAGTGGTGCCCGCCCAATGTGGGCGTGGTGCTCTTAAGAACTGTGAAGTGGAACGCAGCAGAGGCCCTGCGGGCCTCGGGGAGCGCTAATTAAAGGGCACTTAGACTGAACTATAAAGGCCAGCCATTTTGCTGCAATGGCTTTAGTGCTACGGATTTCTGGACAGAGACCAAGGAAGAGACCTTACTGATTTGGGCCAACATAGGAGAGGTATTTTTGGCTTCTGGCCAGAGCTTGGAAATTTGACTCATTGTGATTTCACTGTTTGCAAGTATATTATGGGGGCTGCATGGGGTTCCAACCCTCAGTTCCAGCATTATGTGCGAAGGGCTCGCAGACGCTGTGTGAGAGGGGCAGCCATGCCTAGACGCAGAGGGGCCATCAGGCGTCGGCAACGTAGGCCTTACCCACTCAGGGAATACCGCCAGCAGGTGTCCTATCTCACCATGACTGCCGCGCATTGTGTTAAGAGGCTGCGCTTCAGAAGGGAGGTGGTTGCAGAGATCTGCCAGCTGGTTCACAGAGATCTGCGTCCACAGCTGATGTGCAGGACGTCTCTGTCGGTGGAAGTGAAGGTCACGGTGGCTCTGAACTTTTATGCAAGCGGCTCCTTCCAAGCTGCTGCTGGGGACATAGCGAACATCTCCCAGTTCGCCATGCATCACTGCATCCGGCAGGTCACCGATGCCCTTTTCGCAAGGAGACACCAATTCATCTCCTTCCCCATGACCCTAGAGAGGCAGGAGCAGCGTGCAGTCGGATTTGCGAGGATCGCCGACTTCCCCATGGTGCAGGGCGCCATTGACTGCACGCATGTGGCTATGCGGGCACCTATCGACAATGCCGAGGATTACCGCAACCGGAAGGGCTACCATTCCCTCAATGTACAGCTGGTGTGTGACCACAGGCAGCGCATCCTAGCTGTCAATGCCCGCTTTCCAGGCAGCAGCCACGATGCATTTATCCTGTGCCAGACTACTGTGGCTGACATGTTCCAGGCACAGCCTCCCCCAAGAGGATGGCTTATCGGGGACAAAGGCTATCCTTTGTGTACATGGCTCATGACCCCGCTCCGCGCGCCCAGGACCCCTGCTGAGGAGGCATACAACGAAAGCCATCAAGCCACAAGGAACATCATAGAGCAAACGATTGGCGTCCTCAAGCAACGGTTCCGCTGCCTGGACCGCTCCGGCGGATCTCTACAGTATTCGCCGGATAGAGTCTCCCAGTTCGTCGTCGTTTGCTGCATGCTGCACAACCTGGCTATCCACAGGACTCAGGCACCTCAGGAGGACGAGCAGGAGGACCATGAGGAGGAGGAGGAGGAGGAGGAGGAGTACCAGCCCAGGAGGGAGCCACAAGGTCCAAGGGCCGTCCGTCGGCGGCTTATTGAACGACACTTCTAGGCCCCCTGTCAGGGAATGGCTTGTGGCAATGAAGGCACATGAATGCAGCCGCTCCGCAAGCCCTCAGCCGGTTAACGCAACAACCACTTGAAACATCACATATGGACAAGCTGAATAAAGAAAAAGCTTTATTGAACAAACTCAGGGCCCTTCCCACATGAAACCCAAAAACAGACAAGACCCCCAAAAAACAGTCAAAAACATATCTCACTCCCACAACCTGGGGAGGAATAACAAAACTTGTCCATCCAAATGGCCTTCATCCTTGGCCTTACCAAGACAAACCCCCCCATACAGAACACAAACACCCCCATATAAAAAAACATTTGGCAACACACTCTACTTTGTGTGCCGAGAGGGCAAGTCCTTGTCCAGGCTTTTCCGGCCCCTGGCCGACCTGCTGCTCCACCTCAACCTGGGCCCTGTGGGTGTTGCAAGGCCTGTGAGGCCCCGAAATCGGCCACACTATGAGCCAGGGACTCTATGGCCTCAGGCAACGGTGCCACAACCCCCATGAACTCGGTGTGGCGACGATCCGAGTCCGCGGACATTTGATCAAGGAGGCGCACCTCCTGGGTGAGGACCGTCTCCGGACTGGAGGCCGGACTCTCCCTCTGGGGAGAAGGCCGCCGAGCTGTCCGACCCTTCCCGCGTGGCTGGACGCCACTGGGCCCAGCAACTGCACTCCCCTGCAACACTTCCCCCCTCTGGGGAGAAGGCCGCCGTGCTGCCCGACCCTTCCCGCGTGGCTGGACGCCACTGGGCACAGGAGCTACACTCCCCTGCAACACTTCCCCCCTCTGGGGAGAAGGCCGCCGTGCTGCCCGACCCTTCCCGCGTGGCTGGACGCCACTGGGCACAGGAGCTACACCCCCCTGCAACACTTCCCCCTGGCTCTCCTCCAGGCAAGACATGTCCCCTCCATTGCCATCCCCTGGCGCGGATGAGGGTTCCCCCGATGTGCCGCCTTCCTCTTGCTCCTCGTCGTCCTCCTCTTCCGAGGGACTGACACTCGCAGCTTCAGGGACCTCCTCCTCACCAGCTGAAAGCAGGAAGGCACAAGAGTAGCTTTAGAGTGAGGACAGGGCATCAGCGAGGGAGGCATGAGTGGTGGCATTATGCGCATTGGTCGGACAGTGGCAAAGGATGTAGATCTGAAGCGCAAGGGGAATGAGAGAGGTCCAAACGGTCATGTCCTTACCATTGGGGCCCAGCACAGGGTCGGCATCTCCAATTGCAACGGGGCCAATCACCCGGGCACCCATGAGTTGACTCACACGCTCCTCCAGGTCACTGAGCTCCTGGAACTGGGCACGGCCTCCCCCGGTGACAGTCCGGCTCTTCAGATTCTCGGCCAGCTTGGCCTGCAAGAGAAAGGACGGCTTCTAAGTACAGTGTGGTGCCCTGTTGTTGTGTGCACTGCCTCCCATGGTCGAATAGCTTGGCCAGTGTGGTGCCCTGTTGTTGTGTGCACTGCCTCCCATGGTCGAATAGCTTGGCCAGTGTGTAAAGTGCAGAAAGTGCTATTGATGTTCATGCCAGTGCCATAGCTGCTGGAGGAGGGCTGGCCATTAGGCCTTTGAGGTCCCTTTGCCCATAATGTGAGGTGCACATGCAAGGATGAGGAGGACACTGGAAAGGGTACTCACCCTGACCAACCGAGTGAGGTCGTTAAACTTTTTCCGGCATTGGTCACCAGTCCTGGGGACATCGCTGTTGGCTGTGGCCCTCTGGCCGATTTCCCTCCAGGCTCTCCTGTACAGCCTCTTGGGAGCCTTCTTGCCACTGTCCGGGAACAAGATATCTCTTCTCTTCTCCAAAGCCCTAACCAGCACCTTCAAATCATGGGCAGAGAAGCACTGCGCTCGCTCACGGGCCCTCTGCATCCTTGCTGGCGCTATTTCTTTCCAGCAGCAGTGTTTAGGCCTAGCTGGAGGGCTGCAGTATCCAGGGCGTGGCAGCAGACCAAGTCGACCCTTCCCCCTTTAAGAGCTGGCCGGCGCCAGGGTGTCTGCTGTCAATCAAAACATGACCGCACCTGCGCTGCGCCCGGCCTCAGCGGTATCTGTCTGCACCGCCGGCTTAGCACCTAAAGATAGGGGTGCAACGCCAGTTTTAGCGCTCGAGCAAACTCCTTGGCCAAAGCTACTGAATATCGGCGAAGTGGCCTCCACTTTCCGGCGGGCGCAAACTTTAGCGCCCGCCCGACTTTACCGCCCCAAAAGTGGCTATACTGAATTTCTAGGCCAATGTCTTTTAATCTAAAGTTTGTTCAACTCAGTTAACAGCATTACAGGAGACACCATGTTAGAGATCCATCTAAAACGAAACCAAAACTAAACTCTGCCTCCGTCACATGCCCTCTGCTGGTAAGGCATAAATAGTCAAACAGGCAAATATGCTGGTAAGGCATCATAATCAAACAGGCAAATACCATCACTATTTGCTGATATCATTACAGCGGGAGGCGCTAACTAACTGAATTTCTCCCCCATTATGCCTTATAAAAAGCAAAAAGAAAACTGCGAACACTGGAAATATAAAGCAAAAGCATAAATTGCTGGAAACACACAGCAAATCAGTTTGCATCTGTGAAGAGAACGGAAAGGTTAATGTTTCAGGCTACAGTCTTTCATGAGGACTGAAAAATAACTGATTTTGTAATGGAACCAGATCAAAGGGATGGGAGGGAGGTGAAGCAAAACAAACAGAAGAGGAAGTATCAGTGAAATGCTTCACTTTCCCTTTCACTGTAGTGGTGGTGGTTACCTTCTCGCAAAACCTTAAGCAGCCTGCAATGGAACTTCAATGGAAATTCAAATCAGGAGCGACGTATGATGAGTGGCTGAATCGATCTTGCCTGCTTTACACTATCAAAATGAGCCCCCCAAATTTCTTTGAAGGCGTAAAACAAGATAGGCTGGAGACGAAGATGTCCTGAGGGCAACAAAGGGTATTAATTCCTGTAATTCATTGTCTTGACTATAATAGCTCCATGCAACTAAAATATTTAGTAAGCGACCACAATATAATTAAATTCAATGTGATCAGTCCAACTAAAGTTGCCAAGAATTTAATGCTAGTCCCAGATTTCAAGAAAGGTAAATTTGTAAAAAAAAAAAATAGCAGGTGGATGGGGCACCCTACTAGGAGGGCTAATTACAACACAGAAGAAAATTGGAATTCCTTTAAAACCATTCTGATGCAAAAGGAAGCCATGTATGTCCATGAGTCAAAAGAAGGGCACACAGTGGGAAAAAACGAAAGTGGCTCACTAATAATGTGCAAGGTCCAATCAGACATAAGCAAAAATACTTTCACAGACTAAAAGAAAATAACTCTCTAGAGAATAGGAATAGATATCCAGCTCAGTTAAGGGCACCAAAAGCTGCTTTCGCCATGGCCAAAGGGTCAATAGAGAGGAAGGCAATGGATAACTATGGTAGCAATAGTAAAATCTTTCTCAATGGCAATGTTAGGAGTCAGAAGGTAATAAAATAATTGGAAAGGGCCATTAAACTCCTCAGGGCAAATTCTGGTGAACTCCAAGTAGACAATGCTCAGTTGCAGCAGATCATCTGTCTATTCGGAACTTGACACATCGCAAGTTCGGGATTTAGTGCATGCATGTGGGAATCCCGAACTTGCGGTCAATTTCAAAGGCGGTATGATGGCATACTCTGAGAGTACACCGTCATACCGACTGCAAATTCAGGGCCATTATACAACAGCGCACAACACAGGCCAACATCAACTCTCACTCCCTCCAGTTTATGTTGCTATCTCTCTCCCTCCCCAGCTTGAGTTTCTCTCCCTCTCCTCCAGTTTGTGTTTCTCACTCCCTCCTCCAGTTTGTGTTTCTCACTCCCTCCTCCAGTTTGTGTTTCTCTCTCCCTCCCCCAGTATGTGTTTCTCTCTCGCTCCCCCAGTATGTGTTTCTCTCCGTCTGCTCCAGTTTGTGTTTCTCTCTCCCTCCCCCAGTATGTGTTGCTCTCTCTCTCCCCCAGTTTGAGTTTCTCTCCCTCTCCTCCAGTTTGTGTTTCTCTGTCTCTCCCCCAGTTTGTGTTTCTCTCCCTCTCCTCCAGTTTGTGTTTCTCTCTCTCTCCCCCAGTTTGAGTTTCTCTCCCTCTCCTCCAGTTTGAGTTTCTCTCCCTCTCCTCCAGTTTGAGTTTCTCTCTCCCTCTCCCAGTATGTGTTTCTCTGTCTCTCCCCCAGTTTGTGTTTCTCTCCCTCTCCTCCAGTTTGTGTTTCTCTGTCTCTCCCCCAGTTTGTGTTTCTCTCCCTCTCCTCCAGTTTGTGTTTCTCTCTCTCTCCCCCAGTTTGAGTTTCTCTGTCTCTCCCCCAGTTTGTGTTTCTCTCCCTCTCCTCCAGTTTGTGTTTCTCTCTCTCTCCCCCAGTTTGAGTTTCTCTCCCCCTCCCCCAGTTTGTGTTTCTCTCTCCCTCCCCCAGTTTGTGTTTCTCTCCCTCTCCTCCAGTTTGTGTTTCTCTCTCCCTCCCCCAGTTTGTGTTTCTCTTTCCCTCCGCCAGTTTGAGTTTCTCTCTCCCTCCCCCAGTTTGTGTTTCTCTGTCTCTCCATCCTCCAGTAACCGAATTATCGCCAGACATTTAGCGCCCGGGGCGGGAGTACTGCCCTGGTCACTAAATTGGGCTTACCACCCCAGCGAGGAAGCGGAGCGCTAGCTCGGGCACTCCACTTCCTCTTGGGGCGGTGCCTGGGGTGCAAACGCCGTTGCGCTAGGTGCACACAATGCGTAGCGCTGACACGTTTCAGTGCCCCTCCCCTTCCGTTAAAGGGGAGGGCCGCTGCACACTCTGCAGGCTGTTTGATGGCATCCACTAGCCCACCAGGACGACATGGTGCTGTGGCCACAGCCGGCAACGAGACATGGTGCCGGACGGTGCGATGGCGGCCATGGACCACGCTAAGGGCCGCCAAGAGGGGCTGACCTGGAGGTCGGCCAAAATAAATAATGTCGGTGGGGGGTGCAGCCAAATTGCCCCCCCAGTGGTGTGTGGCCCGGTTCGCAACCCGTGAGGCTGTCGTTGACATTGCCCGCAGCGCAGCCGAATTTTGGCCACAGAGCAGTAAGGGGCTGCGGCGGAGCGCGACCGGCAGCGCCTCAGTAGCACCCCGCCGAGTTCTCAGCAGGCGCTATTAGCGCTCCGCCTGGGCAATAAACCCTTTGCGCCCCATTAGCGCCCCCGGAGGTGCTAACAGCGGGCACAAAGGAGGCGTATTTCGCCCCCACTGAGTTTCCAGGTGATTTTAATTGGCCCTGATATCGTCATCCTCACAACCAGTAATGTAGCGATGTTTCCGAATAGCAGGGGGACCAGCAGGCTCAGACAACATGGGGTTTGGTTGGAAGCCACAACTGCCGGGGTACTGCGCATGTGTGAACCGCGCATACCATGACCGTTTCTCCGGAGTCGCCAGCAGCAGCGCTCGGGAAACCAATCACCCATTCTGGTAGACTCCTGCCAAAAGCGGGATGGTTGGGAACCCTACTGCCACTGGCTTTCCTGCCCGGCAGCCAGCCAGGCTGTCAATTTAGCCAGCTGCTGGGTGGGCAATGGAATTCAAATGATAATGAGGTCCCGCCTTCGGCCGCTTTCGACCTCGCTCTCAACCTGCCCGTAAATATCAGGGCCCTTCACTCTGTTTCTCTGTCCATAGGTGCTGCCTGACCTGCTGAGTGTTTCCAGCATTTCCTATGTTTTGTTTAATCTGTTTTTGTGCTTCTCCCAGGAGATAAGCTGGCTGATGGTGGGTGGGAGCATTGGGGGTCATTGTAACATGAATGTGGGTGGCAGGCTCTTATGGACCAGCTTGTCTTTTCCCTGTTTGTCATGTGTGTATGTTCATAAGTAAGAATCCATCTTTTCTAAAGCACTATCTGGCCTTTGTTAGAATGCTGTTTTGAGATAACTCCAGGTCTAAGTTTATCTTAATCATGCTTTAATTCGAGTGGAAAAAAGCTTGTGTAGCATAAGTAAAGCCATTACACCTTTTTTGCATATGCAGTTTGCAGTTGCCCTAACTGTACAGTGTAGGAGTCTATGTACTCCTAGCAAAAAATATTGAACTCAGAGAGGTTCAACAGAAAAGGTTTAATTGTTGAGACTGCATGTTGAACACAAAATGGCGTCAGAGCCTACACCAATTCCGACTGCCTTTCATCAGTCCACAGCTTCAACTGCCCCTCCCCCGCTCTGGGCTTAACTATGTTGCAGATCGAGTTTCTTAAAGGTATGATCCTTCTTAAAGGCATGACGCCTGATTTATAGTCTACGGACCGAAAAGCGGATTGTGTCCTTTCTGTGATCGGTACGCCACACAGCTCCCCCCAGAATCCGCTAGTAGGGAGTGTACGAACTGGCGTGGTGGCTTGATGGCACGGCCGGAACGGCTCTTGGCGGTTGGTGTCGGGAGCGGGGCGGTCGGACGCGTCGGCCTCTTAGGCGGTCTGCCCCGCGGTGGGGGTTGGCCCACTTGAACGGGTTCGTCGGGCTCTAGGTGCACCAGCTTGAGCCGGTCGACCGACACCTTGTCAGTTCTGCCGCCCACTTCGAGGAGGAAGAACTTGTTCCCCGTCTGGAGCACCTTGTAGGGTCCGTCGTATGGGGGCCGTAGAGGTCCTCGGTGGGCGTCATGGCACATGAAAACAAATTTGGCCATGTGCAGGCTAGGTGGTACGCGGGTTGCTGGTTCGCCGTGCTGACCGGTGGGTACCGGAGCGAACTGTTGTGCTCGGTTGGCGAAAGCGCGGCGTTGCTGGTCAGCTGACCAGGGGGTCGTGGCGGTGGGCAGGAACTCTCCGGGTACGCGCAGCGGCTGGCCGTACATGAGTTCCGCCGCCGAGGCTTGCAGGTCTTCCTTGACCGCGGAGCGTAGGCCAAGTAGCACCCACAGGAGGCGGTCGATCCAAGCCTCGTCCTCGAGGCTGGCGCGGAGGGACGCCTTCATGGACCTGTGGAATCGCTCGCACAGTCTGTTGGCTTGGGGGTGGTAAGCCATGGTGCGGTGAACGGCCACCCCGAGGTTCCGGGCGATGGCCGCCCACAGATCAGAGGTGAACTGCGGGCCTCTATCCGACGTCATGTCGGAGGGGACACCGAACCGAGCGACCCAGGTACCGATGAGCGCCCTCGCGATGTCGGCAGTGGTGGTGGACGTCAGTGGAATGGCCTCGGGCCAGCGGGTGGTACGGTCCACGATTGTCAGCAGGTGCGTGTGACCTTGTGATGGCGGCAGGGGGCCGACGAGGTCGATGTGGACGTGGTCAAACCTTCTTTCTGGCACGGTGAACTCCTCGAGTGGGGCTTTGACGTGCTGGTGGATTTTGGCATGCTGGCAAGCTATGCAGGATCTGGACCAGACGCGCACATCTTTGCGCAGGCCGCGCCAGACAAATCGGTTGGCCACCAGTCTAATGGACGCGCGGGTGCCGGGGTGTGAGAGGCCGTGGACGATGTCGAACACCCGTTTTCGCCAGGACGCCGGGACTATGGGGCGGGGTTGCACCAAGGAGGTGTCGCATTTGATTGTGACGGCGGACGGGCCGCAGGCGACGTCGGTCAGTCGCAGCCCTGGGAGGGTTGTGGGCGCGGAGAGCAGATTGGGGTCGGTGCGTTGCTCCGCTGCCAGTTGAGCATAGTCCACTGCCAGGTGGGCGGCGTGGATGGCGGGGCGGGATAGGCAGTCGGCCACCACGTTGTCTCGACCGGAGACATGCCGGATGTCCATGGTGAATTCGGACACCGCGGCGAGCTGGCGTTGTTGCCTTGCTGACCACGGGTCCGCAGATTTCGCCATCGCGAATGTCAGGGGTTTGTGGTCGACAAACGCGGTGAAGGGGCGGCCCTCCAGAAGAAATCTAAAATGGCGGACTGCCAGGTACAGTGCGAGGAGCTCGCGGTCAAAGGCACTGTAATGGCCTCTGGGGGGCGCAGTTGGCGGCTGAAAACGGCCAGTGGTTGCCAGGCCTCGTCGACCCACTGTTCGTACATGGCACCGACCGCGTGGTCGGAGGCGTCCGTGGTGCGGGCCACCCTGGCGTTGGGCTGTGGGTGAGCGAGCATGGTGGCGTCGGCGAGCGCCTTTTTGGTCGAGTCGAAAGCGGTCAACATGTCCGCCGACCACTCGATCGCCATTCTGTCTTTCTTACCCCGGAGGGCTTCGTAAAGGGGCCGCATGAGGGAGGCCGCTCCGGGAATGAAGCGGTTGTAAAAGTTGATCATCCCCAAGTACTCCTGGAGGCCTATGATGGTGGTAGGCTGGGGGATCGGCTGGACGGCTTGCACCTTGGCGGGCAGGGGAATGGCTCCGTCCTGCGTGATGTGGTGGCCGAGGAATTCGATCCTGCTGAGGCCGAATTGGCACTTGGCTGGGCTGATGATGAGCCCGTGCTCACTGAGCCGCTGGAACAGGGTGCGGAGGTGCTCGATGTGTTCCTGCTTGGAGGAACTAGCTACCAGGATGTCATCCAGGTAGACAAAGAGGAACTTCAGGTCCCGGAGGACCGAGTCCATGAGCCACTGGAAGGCCTGGGCCGCGTTTTTGAGGCCGAAGGGCATTCGGAGGAACTCGAATAGCCCAAAAGGGGTGATTATGGCTGTCTTGGGAACATCCGTGGGGTGGACTGGCACCTGATGGTAACCGCGCACCAGGTCGACTTTGGAGAAGACTGAGCGGCCGACCAGTCTAGACGAGAAGTCTTGAATGTGCGGTATGGGGTACCGATCCGGCGTGGTGGCGTTGTTTAGGCGCCGGTAGTCCCCGCAGGGGCGCCATCCCCCGTTGGGTTTGGTGACGATGTGGAGTGGGGAGGCCCAGTGGCTGTTGGAGTGGCGGATGATGCCGAGATGTTCCATTGTGGCAAACTCGGCCCGCACGATCTTCAGCTTGGCCGGGTCCAGCCTGCGGGCATGGGCATACACCGGTGGGCCTGTGGTGGGGATGAAGTGTTCTACCCCGGGCTTAGCAACTTTCGCGGAGAAGGTCGGGTTGGTGAGGGCTGGGAACTCAGCCAGGAGTGCTGAGTAGTCGTCCGTTGAGCGGGCGCGGCACTGCCATGCCATTTCGGCGGGTTGGGGAGGGGCCACGGCGCCCGGGATAGGTGACATGGTGTTCATGTCCACGAAACGACGCCGAGGCATGTCGACCAACAGGCCGTGGGTGCACAGGAAATCCGCACCGAGGAGCGGGGAGAGCACCTTGGGTGGTGATAAACTCCCAGTGGTAGCGGCGGCCTGCGAGGTCGATGGTGACGGTGCGGGTGCCGTACGTCCGGATGTCGGTGCCGTTGGCGACAGCCAGCGCAGGGCCGCGGCCGCCTCGCTGGATCTCGAGGGCGGACGCGGGGATGATGCTGCGCTGCGCGCCCATGTCGCATAGGAAACGGCGTCCGGAGGCGCTGTCCGTAATGTACAGCAGCGCGCCTGCTTGCCCCACGGCCATCGTGTAGGCCGGTGTGGGGGCGGTTGGAAATGTGCAGGGATGGCTGCAGCGGCGTGCCCGTGCACCGAACCGGGTATGGAAGTAGCAGTAGCCCTGGGTCGGAGGGCTTGGGGGACATGGGGGCCTGGGGGGCCTCGTGGCCGAGCTGTGTGGCTGCGCGATAGAGGGTGGAGCGCACGCCGACGCTGCGGAGGCCAGGTCAGGGGTGACGGTGTGGTTGGAGCCGGCGGACAGGAGCTTATCGGCTTCATCGGCCAGGGCCGCGAGGTCCGTGAGTCTGGACGCCACGATCACCGGGCAGATGCTGGGAGGTAGTTGGCGGATAAAGAGCGTGCGGAAGAGGGAGCCGGGCGGTTTCTCGTCGGTCAGAGCAAGCATGTGTGAGAGCAAGTCTGACGGCGTGGAATCACCGAGGCCTGGGAGGTCGAGGAGGTGGCAGTTGTGCAAAAATTGGGAGGCTGTGAATTTTTTAAGGAGCGCGGCCTTGAGATGTGCGTACTTGCCTTCCTCCGAAGGGTTTTGTAGTGTTGTCCAGACTTTCATGATTGTGGAGCTGCCCAGGGAGGCGAGGAGGTAGTCGTACATCGTTGCGTCGGCGGTGATGCCGCGGAGTCGGAATTGCGATTCGGCTTGAAGGAACCAGGCGGTGGCTAGGTTCTCCCAGAACTCCGACAGCTTCACAGAAACTGCGTTTGTGTCAGCCATGGTTACGCTTAGGAGTCGTCCTGAGCGTCGGGGTCACCAATGTAGGAGTCTACGTACTCCTAGCAAAAAATACTGAACTCGGAGAGGTTCAACAGAAAAGGTTTAATTGTTGAGACTGCATGTTGAACACAAAATGGCGTCAGAGCCTACACCAAGTCCGACTGCCTTTCATCAGTCCACAGCTTCGACTGCCCCTCCCCCGCTCTGGGCTTAACTATGTTGCAGATCAAGTTTCTTAAAGGTGTGATCCTTCTTAAAGGCATGACGCCTGATTTATAGTCTACGGACCGAAAAGCGGATTGTGTCCTTTCTGTGATCGGTACGCCACAACAGTTTAATTACCTTTGATATAAGAAATACAGGGAGATTTGGTTGGCCAGTAACTTTGACTTCAGCAGCATTACTGGTGCAATAATTAAGTCATGAATATGTTATTATGAATGTAAACACTGTTCCAACGGTAAAACCTTCAGGATTTTTTTATCCAATGGAGATTGACTATGATTATGTCCAAAGGCCAGGTAGGTAGTCAGAAAACATTTCTCTTATCCACCTCTTACATCCCTTCAAAATGCTGGCAGCCATGACTTGTGCTGTAGTGGGATACTGATCAAAGATGCTTTATGCAAATGAAGTAAACAGTGTGTGGCATCAGTTGTAAACAGCTTGAGCCGGGCTGAGATATTGAGCTGCGTTTCAATCAATTACTTAAGAAAATTAAACACAATTTGCATTTTATGGCAGAGTTACTATTAACATGAAGTAGCTGCGCTTGGGAGACTGAGACTGCAAACAAAACAGTTGCATAAGGACCGAGCAGCAGCTATATTAGTGACCCAGCTGCCTGTAATGGAGGTGATTGAGATAGGTGTCGTGTTTATTACTGACCAACTGTTTTTTCTCATCTAATCCACGCTAATTAAAATGAGGCTCCAGAGAACTGATCACCAGTAAACATCGGCACGACACCTATACAAGGCCTCTTGCATCAGGGGAAATGGGAAGGCAGATGGTGCAAACTATTTAAAATGGCTTAGCAAATGTTTCATTATAATATACACATTGTGGTCAATACAATAGAAGTAAAAATACTCTAAATAAAAACATTACCAATGCCAGTTTCTGTGTGGCTTTCTATTGAAGGGAAGTATATGTTACAATGTAATGGATGAAGCATGGTGAGTAAAATGGCTGACATTTTTAACCGTTTTCAAAATTATGTTTACTATTAAAAAAGACAATATCAGGGTCCTAATATCTTAATAGGATATAATTATAAAGAATTTTAAATATATAGATAGATATGGTGATGTTGCACCCGAGAAGTCAAGTCCAAATACAGTGTTCAGGTCAAGTAGGGTTAGCCAGCAAGGGGAAAATTGGACCCAGGTGAAGGAGGAAGCAGATTGGATAGGACAGGTAGATGGGAGAGGGAAGGGTAGGAGGAGAGAAAGAGAGAGGTGGAGAATAGAGACTGAGAAGGAGAATGCGGGGAAGGCGATGGGAGAGGGGAAAAAATAAGGGGACAGAGAGTGTGGGAACGGGGGAAATAGGAACATGACAAGGGAAGTGGGAAGAAGGGGGGTGGTGCAGGTGTTGGCAAACTGCCTTAGCAGGGAAGGAGGGTGTATTGTATAATGCCCCAATGCTCAGTTTTACATAGTATTACATAATATTTACAGCACAGAAACAGGCCAGTCGGCCCAACAGGTCCATGCCAGTGTTTATGCTCCACACGAGCCTCCTCCCACTCTTCTTCATCTAACCCCATTAACATAGCCTTCTATTCCTTTCTCCCTCGTGTTTATCTAGCTTCCCCTTAAATGCATCTTTGCTAGTCGACTCAACTATTCCTTGTGGTAGCGAGTTACACATTCTCACCACTCTCTGGGTCAAGAAGTTTCTCCTGAATTCCTTATTGGATTTATTAGTGACTATCTTAAATTTATGGCCCTTTGCTCTGGTTTACCCTGCCATGTGGAAACATCCTCTCTACATCTACTCTATCAATCCCTTTCATAATCTTAAAGACATCTATCAGCTCACCCCTCAGTCTTCACTTTTCCAGGGGAAAGAGCCCCAGCCTGTACACTATTTCCTGATAGGTATAACCTCTCAATTCAGCTTTCATTCTGGTAAATATTTTTTGCACCTTATACACTCATTCTGCAAATTTATTAATGTCTTCCTGTAATTTGTCGCAGTCCTCCTCTGTATTAACTGTACCCTCCAATTTGGTGTCGTCCTCAAATTTTGAAATTGTACTTTTGATTCCCAAGTCCAAATTGATTATGTAAATAGTGAACAACAGTGATCCCAGCACCGATCCTTGTGGAACACCACTTCCTACTTTTTCTAGTCTGAGTAACTACCTTTAACCTCTACTCGCTGTTTTCTGTTTTGTAGCCACCTTGCTATCCATTCTGCCACTGGAGGGATAAGGGGGGGTCGCGGCGGGTGGGGGAGGAGGTGGTGGGGGCATGGCAGTTGCCATGCTACATTCTTGCAAGCCTAATCTTTCTGCTGGGGGTGGTAGATTACCATATTACATTCCCTCAGCCTCCAATTATTCATTTAACGGTGGTCTGATTCTGAGCTGTTTTCAACAGGACACATTATTCTGATCAGTGGAGGTTTGGTCAGGGTATATTCCCTTCAGTGCAGATTATTTGCTGAGTGGGAGGGGGATGGAATTGTGTTCCCCATTGCCTGGTCAGCTGAGCGGATCGTGTCTGGCCTACGGCTGACTGCTGAAAGGATCCTGAGTTGCAGAGCCCGAGGAGATCTGTTCTTGCACCTTGACCTTGCAGATCATGGCTGTTTAGGTTGAATAGAGCCTATTCTTGTTTGAAGAGGCACTAGCCTGGAATTCCCTGTGGGGGAGCAATCAGGAAGTTACCCCCAATTTACACCCGCATGACGAATAAACGCCCTCCAGCATTGTCCCAATTTGTCAAACCACCACAGCTCAAAGTCCTTTACAGCAAGTTAATACCGGAATTCTGGGAGAGCCAAGCTCTCAAAAGGAAGTTCAAGGGGAGGAAGAAGAGGTCTATATACCAGGCAACATGTCTCATTCAAGCTGGAGCCACAACTGTGAGGAACCTGTTGAAATGGCAAGCCTGGGAGGCTAATTGATGTGTTAGTATATTTGTGAAAACATCCATGCGATAAACAGAGGGGCTTTTAAGAAGGTCCTCTAACTGTAGTTACATAGACGATTTGGACTCGGAAATCGGAAGCACAATTTCAAAATTTGCGGATGACACCAAATTGGGGGGGTAATGTTAATATTGAGGAAGACTGCGACAAAATACAAGGCATTAATAAACTTGCAGAATGGCTGTGTAATTGGCAAATTAATTTCAATATAGATAAGTGTGACGTCGTGCATTTTGGTAGGAAGAATAAGGAGGCCACATACTCCTTGGGGAAAAAAGGCTGGGAAATTGGATCTGCTTGCTTCCACCCACTTCCGGCGGGTCCCACGGTGGCCGTCATTTTGGGCAGGTCGGCAGTGCTGCCATTATCTGTACTCGCTGCTGAAATGGAAATAAGGCAGATTGTGAGGTCAATGAGTGTGCAACGCTGATTTGATGCACGATCTGCCATTTTGGACGTTGCTGCTCCATTCAATGCCCTCTCCTAATCACGACCAGCTGAACATATGTTCTGCAGCAGGAAGCACCCCCGACTAGCGGTATTTAAAGGGATAAGCAATAACTTGCAGCTGACTTGCTTTTACATTTCTACTGCCTCTGTGTAAGTTTATGCAACTGTTTGCAGCTTTCTAGAGTTGTTTAATGTTGATGAGGTGACAGGGAGTGGTGCTGCAAGTGAAGAAGGCCTTGCTTCTGATTACAAGGGTTCTGCTCACACCACTTGCTCCCAGTCATGTGTTCTACTGGCAGTCTCCCTCAACTTTGAATATGACAGGGAGATGGAGCAGAGGCAGCGAAGAAGAGGACAAGATGCTCGTAAAGGGAGGAGAAGGAGCAGGAGGGCTCTCAGCAGGAGGCCTCACCCATCTAGGGTTTTCCACGAGCATTCTCCTACTTGCACTTAAGCAAAGAGCAGTGTATTAGGAGGCTCCACTTCACCAAGGAGGTGGTCACAGAACTCTGCCGCCTCCTGAAACCAGACCTGCAGCTCAGAGCAGAATGACGATGGCTCTGCCAGTAGCCCTCAAGGTGACCGTAGCCCTCAGTTTTTCGCCACTGGATCCTTTCAGTCTGGAGCAGGAATACATAGCTAACATCTTCCAGTTTGCCATCCATTGCTGCATCCGGGACATCACAGAGACACTGTAATCCAGGAGAAGGGTTTTCATTGTCTTCTCTCTGAACATAGAAAAGCAGGAGGGACTCGCGTGTGGCTTTGCCAGGGTATCAGCCCTCCCCATGGTGCAGGGCGCCATGGACCGCACACGTGGTTTTGTGGGCCCCGCATACCAATCCTGAGATGTTCTGTAACTGCGAAGGATATTATTCACTTAATGTGCAGTTAGTATGTGACCATGCCCAGCACATCATGATTGTAAATGCCCAGTATCCTGGCAGCAGTCATGTTGCCTTCATCCTGCGCCAGTCCAGTGTGCCAGCAATCTTCCAGCCACCACATCAAACCCGAGGGTGGCTGCTCGGAGACAAGGGTTATCCGCTCTGCACCTGGGTGATGACTCCCCTCTGCAACCCCTCCACTCGTGGCCAGCACTCCTAAATGGAGAGCCATGTTGCCACGAGGAACCTCATCAAGCAGAACATCGGGGTGCTAAAGCTATGGTTCCGCTGCATTGACCGCTCGAGAGGAGAGCTCCAGTACACGCCGGAGCAGGTGTTCCATTTAGTGGTGATCTGCTACATGCTCCACAACTTGGCAATCATGAGGGCGCAGCCCTTGCTAACATCAGTTCCAGGACCACTGCAGGAGGAGCAGGAGGAAGAGGAGAAGGGAGAGGAGGAAGAGGAAGGGAGGAGGCAGGTAGCAGATCCCCATTCCAGATGGGCTGTCTGTGAGTACCTCATCAGACTCCGGTTCCAATGAATGAAACTCCAGCTCCCCGTTGCTCACCAATTCCCCATCTTACCATCCCTCTGTCACGAAACATCACAGCGTCCTTCGAGGCAGAAAGCTGAAATGAGAGTAACCACAAAAAAACATTCCAAATTTATAAATTTATCAAATCCCAATCAAAATAACAAAGTCAACTAATCACCCTTGCGCATTCCCTTAGTGTCTGACTTTCATGTTCCTTTTCCTATTCTAGTGCTCCTACAAAGTGCTCCCCCAATGGCTGCAGCATGGCTGGTGGAAGACTGCTGACTTTCAGTTGGGGACACTGCAGATGGCCTTGCAGGATGACCTCAAGCAGCTCTGGACCAAGAAGGCCCAGCTGTAGACAGCACCGCCTCAGCATGGGCGGCAACAGTCAACATACTTAAGTTACATGCTGGGTTTTTGTCTTTGAAAAGTGCATGAAAGTTCTGCAATGAAATATTTCCTTTAAGAGAAAGAGCGAGAGCGAGAGAGAGGCAAAAGGCGAGAGCGAATGAGTCAGAGACAGAGCGAGAGAGAGAGGGTGAAACATAGAGCAAGAAGAGAGAGAGAGCGAGAGAGAGAGAGAGAGAGCGAGACAGAGACAGAGTCTGGGCTAGCTGGATGACGGGCAGCAGCAAGGGCACTGGCGCAGTGGCAGTGGTGGGAATACGAATGCTGTCACCCTGAGAGAGGACAGCAAGTCCTTGCTCCAAGGAGCTATTGCCAATCCCCCGGGATGGTGCCTCAGCAGCTCTAGCCATCTGTTGGAGGACAGATTGTTGAAGTGCTGTGAGACCCTGCAAGCCCCTACAACCCAGCGACGATGTCAGCAGTCTGAGCTTCCACTGGAGCACTGAGACATGTGCTGCAATAGAAGTTACGACATCGCCCATCACGCGCATCATCATGGCTGAGTCCACAAGATCTCTCATGGAGTGGCCCATCATTTCTATCCTGGAAATCACGGGCTCCAAGCTCCGCGCAACGCCCCGTGCAATGTTGGAGGGGAATCCTCCATGTTCCTTGGCACCGACAAGAGGCTCTTTGGCAGGCTTGCCATTGTACCTAGCATTTCTGTGTGCATGCCCATCAGCCATCTTCTGAAGGCTGCCCCATTGAGATCATCATCTGAGTCCTGTGCACCAGAACTTGTGCGCGAACCTACCCTCCGTGGAGCTGGCACCCGATCTATCCTTTCCCCCGGCCTGATTGCAGCCCACTCATGCCCGGTGACTCACCATGTGTGAATCCCATCTCTAAACTACCCTTTAAAGGACACGCAGTGTTATTTTCTGAGCTGGTGCCTGCGAGTGTCAGATGCTCTTCACTGTCCTCCTTGATCATTTTGGGGACTGGCTGGCCAGGTTGTAGTTCTTGAGTATCTGAAAGGAGAAAGACACAAGGGTCGATTTGTGGTGAGAGAATAAGAAGAAAGCAAGATATATATGCATACACCATCAGCAGTTTGTAAGTGAGAAGTGATTGTGGGATGAGGGGCAAGTGGGATGCGAGAAGAATGATTAGGTATATGCAGAAGCAGCATGCTATAGACAGAGCTAAGCGATCCCACAATCAATGGATCAGATCAAAGCTCTGCAGTCCTGCCACATCCAGTCATCAATGGTGGTGGACCATTAAACAACTAACGGGAAGAGGAGGCTGTTATGTCTGACATTGGTGATAGGTACTCGATTGCCTTGGCCTGAGCACATGGAGTTTGATCGTGCTGTTATCGTTGTATTGTGTCTGACATTGGATATAGGTATTCGATTGCTTTTGCCTGTAAGTGGGTGTTTGGATCAGCCATTAAAAGCAACATGAACTGAGCTCTGCATACGGCCTCTGGATTATCTTTGCAAACGCAACATTTGGCAACGAGGATGGCTGAAATCTCTCTTCCACCACCTCCTCCCTTCCTTGCACTACCCGGTGAGCCCCCGATCCCATGGGTTCGCTGGTTACAGTCCTTTGAAACCTACCTCATTGTTCTTGGACTAGAAAATGTGAGTACAGCACGGAAAAAGGCACTGTTTTCCCATTGCTTGGGAGCGGAGGGCCAGCGTGTTCTTGGGACATTATGCGCAGCAGACTCAATTCAAACGTATGATGTGGCTGTGGCTCTGTTAAGCACACACTTCTCTGCCCCACAAAGTGCCCTCCTGCGGCGATTCATTTTTAGACAGCGTCACCAACTCCCTGACGAGTCGATGCATCAATACGTGGCTAATTTGAGGGGGTTAGCTAGCACGTGCAAGTTCGGTGCACTACAAGACGAGATGGTGCGTGATCAACTAATAGAGCACACAAACAACGTGAGAGTGCGTGAAAGACTGTTACTCGAGTCCGACGATCTGTCGTCACAGGCAGTCAACATTGCCTTTCAAGTGGAGTCTGCAGCCGAATGTGCAGCGAAACTAGCACACACACCCAGTGACAGCGCCCTCGGCCCCGACAGCTCTGACACAGTAATGCTTGCACAACAGCAGTAACGCGCGCTACCGCGGCAACAGTGTGGAAACTGCGGATCTCGTTCACATGCTACCAGAGCGCAGAATTGCCCCGCGTGCGGCCAAGCCTGTCGCAATTGTGGAAAACAAAATCACTTTGCCAATGTCTGCTGCTCTGCCCCTGTTGCTACAAATGAACACTCTCAGTTCTCAAGCAGTTGGCCTATAATTCACAACATGAGCTCTGGGCCAGTAGTAGCTTTCAAGTCATGCACGATTAACCTGAATGATGTGTGTATCCCTCTGTTGTTGGATACCGGTGCCAGCATCTCACTGCTGAATGTGGACACATTCAAACGCTTTTTCAGCTCCCTGCCACTCTCTGCGCCCTCCACTGCCCTTTGCGGGTATGGTAATTCGAAAATTTGACTAGTGGGCTCAGTCAACCTCACTGTACGCTATGGAACAAAAGTTTTGCCAGATTTTTGTTTTCATGTGGCACGCCAAGGAGCTAATCTGATGGGACTGGATCTTTTCACTGACCTGGGTTTTTCTCTCTTGGACACCAGCGGGTCTGCGATTCTGCACGTCGCCTCACCGTGGTGCCAAACATGGCCAGCACTCTTCGAGGGTCTGGGCTGCCTGACTGCCTTCACCCACCAGCCCATGGTTGACTCTACCATTACCCCTGTCATTCAGCCACTGCGCCGCATCCTGCTTGCTCTCCATGACGGGGTCACAGCTGAACTAAAGCAGCTACTGGAAGCTGGCATCATCAAACCAGTTGATGCCTCCACATGGGTCGCCAACCTGGTGGTCACAACGAAAAAGTCAGGTGGTCTACGCATCTGTGTCGATCTTCGAGCAGTGAATAAGGCCGTAATCCCTGACAAATATCCACTGCCCACGTCAGAGGAACTCACAGCGCAGTTGTATGGTTCCATCCTGTTCTCGAAACTGGACCTTCGACAGGGCTATCTACAGATTCCCCTCCACCCCAGCAGCAGGGACCTCACTGCTTTTGTGACACATGCTGGCATCTTTCGGTACACCAGGATGCCATTTGGACTTAGCTCCGCACCCAGCTGCTTCCAAAAGGTGATGTCCTCTGTGCTCGCGGGCATTCCTGGGGTGGCCATCTACCTGGGTGACATCGTCGTGCATGGGCCCTCGACCTCCACTCACGACGAACGCCTTCACAGAGTTTTCACGGCTCTAGCAAAACACAAGCTCACACTGAATGGCGAAAAGTGTGTCTTTGCTGTTTCAGAGATTGAATTTCTGGGGTTTCGGTTGTCGGCTGACCGTATATCCCCACTCCAGTCAAACGTGGATGCCATTCACAGCATCCCAGAACCCAGCTCTGCAGCACAGGTTGCCTCCTTCCTTGGCATGACTGGGTACTACCTGAAGTTTTTGCTCCAGTACTCAGCCACCACAGCCCCACTGCACCAGCTCCTGCAAAAGGATGTGCCCTGGGTGTGGTCACAAGCCTGTACGGAAGCTGTTCACCTCCTCAAATTGCAGCTTACGTCGCCTCCAGTGTTGGCTCACTTTGGCGTCACCAGCCCCACCCTCGTCACCTGCAACGCGTCTGCTGCAGCTGTGGGGCCGGTGTTATCGCAGATACAGAATGGAGTGGAGAAACCAATCGCCTTTGCCTCCCGAGCCCTTAACCCCACTGAACAGAAGTACTCAGTAGGCGAACGCGAGGCGCTGGCGTGCGTCTGGGCATGTGAGCGGTGGCACCTGTACACGTATGGCCGTGCCTTCACCCTGCGAACCGATCACCAGGCTCTCACTGCCCTGCTGTCGACATCTGGCACGGGCCACAGACCACTGCGTCTACAGCGCTGGTCTGACCGCCTCCGCCAATACAATTTCAGTTTCCAGTTCACACCAGGACATGACAATGTTGTTGCAGATCTGCTCTCCCGCACTGTCTCTGCCCCAGCATGTAGGGGGGCATCTATTACCTGGTTTATGGTAACATACCTGGCCAGCAGCCTTTTTGCCTGCTGCACTGTAAACCAATTTTAACAGCGGTTCCGAATCGCTACCCGACCTTTCAGTTCTGACTGGAGGACTTATAATTAATGATGTTAAAGCAGACAATTGGTTTGGATATGGGCAAAGTCAAAATTTATTAAACTAAAGAACCATAATCAAATATAAACTATACCACACGAACATAGTAAATGCAACAAAAGTATATAACAAGGGGGTACACACGGCAAAAACGAGGGATACAATGGCTACAATGTTATTTAAACAATCTTAGCAATTCCCTTAAATCACCACCCCAAACTCCTTGCTAGGTTGTCTTGTTGAGGAGTCAGAACATTCTGCTCACCTGTGATCCAGCGAAGTAAAAAGAGACCCGATAGCTTCTCAGTAGCTATCTTTTATACCTGTGTGCTGCTGCTGCTCTGTCTGGAAAAATTCCCGCCTAAAGTTCCAGTACACAAACAAAAGGACTGTGATTGGTTGCTGAATTGCTTGTTTAAACATAGCCAGCCATAATCGGCCTTGGGTCAAGTGGGCAACTCCTGACCTCCCTGGTTTGATTGACAGGTCTTTCATTCTGCTGCCATTCTGTCTGACCAGTACACAAAAAAGGGACTGTGATTGGCTGCTGAATCATAGCCAGCCATAATCGACCTCGGGTCAAGTAGGCAACTCCTGACCTCCCTGGTTTGATTGACAGGTCTTTCACACAAACACATTACAAGCTGTAAACCTCTGTGTTTGCCCGGGCTCAAAAGCACAAGCCTTAAAAGATGTTCCTTCTCAATGTGTGTGAATACTTCCACGAATTTCCTCGACTCCGTTGTAGTCCAGTCCAGCAGTCTTTCGTGGCTCTGAGCATGCTTCAAAACATTGACCTGACCCAGAGGCAATTCAAAAACACATAAATCTTCATCCACGATGTGGACCAATGTTTCTCTTGTTTTCAGGGGAATTTTGCGAAACTCTTACATTCCCCCCTTTTGATACTTCAAACTTGATTGTAGTATCGACTCAAAGGAGTGAGCAAAATTCTCTGACCCCCTCACAAACAACAATCCCCTGTATTTACCTAATAGCTATCTGCCACTGATCCCCGTCCCTTCTATTCCGCTCAAATTCGAGAAAACCAATACTGTGGTACGGTAGGCATCTTACATATACATCAATTTTCAATAAGGGGTCTCATACCCCTATACGCTTGTAAAATTATACAATGTAATCCAAATTTACAAACTTTTTACATTATAACTTATTACAAAATGTTACAGTCTTAGTTACACAATGTAATCAAAATGATCCCAAGCACGGAGAGGGTCCTACGCTTCTGCTCAACTTGGGGCTGTAACACAAAATACAAAAAACAACTCCATTAAACATTTTAAACCAAAATGCTGAAATAGAACCATGACCATCCCGTGCCAATGATGGGTCACGAAACTCGAGTGGGTAATGCTCCTCCCACCCGGGCTGTAAATATTCCTTCCACCCCCCCTTTAATGGTCTTAAACTTTAAAAAACTCACAGAATGGATTTTCCCCAACAGTCCGCTTCACCAGCCCCGAGCCGTTCCCTTGTCCCTTTGTGGAGGCAGGGTACCCCTCATGCTTCCCGCGGGCACCCGGGTGAGTTCCTCCCTCCCCCGAATGCACACACGCGACTCTTGGGTCTCCCCCTCCCCTATCCAATCTTTCCCGGGCCATCACCACCCACTCCCGGGGAACGCGTCCTTATCTGACCAGGCGCCCGCGCTTCCCCACCATGACTCCTCAACAGCAAGGTCTCCCGCAAGTGAACTTCAGTCAGGATAGTGCTGGGTTGGGGGCTGTGCCCCACCCAGCTGGGGCCATCTCCTCCCCGTAGGAGGAGTAGGCAAGTTCCTCCGGACCCTGTCTGGTTTTTCCCGAAGATCACTGCGGGGTCTCCTGGATTCGTCCAGTGGCGAGGTGATCCCCAACATTCTGTCTCCATAACTTCATTCGATGCCCAGCTCGGGCTGGGCGAACATGGCTGCTTCATTTTCCAATCTCCTGCAAAACATAAAAGGACATGCAGCCAGGTCTCTCCCTGACCTGCTGCTTTAGGTGGAGGCTTGGTCGGGTCCCTCGACCTCGGACCAAAACACAAACATTTGGCACACTTGTCACTTAAACTCAAAACATTTGAAAACATTCTAAACTTAAAATACATCTTAAAAACACGCTACAATCAAAACACAATCAATACACAGCTATAATACAAATGCCGCCCGTCTCCGGGCGGCCAGGCTAATCTCTGGCCCCGTCGCAGATTGCTGCTGGCTGCAGCGAAGCTGGACTGCCTCCTGCTGCTGGTCCCTCGCAGCTTCTGGCTGTCGAGTGGGGACCTCTGTTCTTTGGCTTCTCCCTGGCTCGGGAGACCGCCTTACTCCACTGTAAAGTGAGTGACCTTGCTTTCTTGGGCTGGGGCACCCGAAAAGACCTTCTGAGGGGCGTCTCTGTGGGGGAAACTTTGGCTGGCAGACCCTGAGCTTAGGTCACAGCCCTAGCAGGCTGGGAACCTTCTCCCCCATGTCCAAATAGCCCGCACTGTATAATATATCTGGAAGCCTGCTGGTACAAATCTCTCTCTCCTGATCCAAAACCTGGTGTCAGCTCCCTCCCTATGTCTCCTGCAAGAGGGATTGCTATCCCTGCCCCCCGCAGGGTCCCACATCATGGGGGGAACCATTCTAGAGGCTGGCTGGGAAGCTGGTCCCTTTAAACAGGCGAGTGCGCCTGCGTGAATCTCCTCCCCTGAGTCCTGCGGCAGAGGCTGTGAAGCCTCTGTATTCAAACAGGCGGCCGCGCCTGCACAAACCTCCTTTTGGCAAAACTCTCCCCTCAGGCGCGCGACCGCGCCTGGGGGAAAACTGAGGAAGGTCCGCTGGGGGTACGGGCTGGGGAACCGCGCCTGCGCGAGCAGTTTCAGTGGATGGAGTGGCAGCAGCCTGCAGATTTCTGATCCCAGGCTACTGTTTCTCTGTTCCTAAGCCACCTAACCATTTCAAATTCGAACTTCTGCCAAAATTTAGGTCCCACTGGGGTAGGGAAGTGTCCCAATTTGTGGGCTGGACAACTTTACCCTGAAAACAAGCCACAGCACCTGTCTTTACAGGCTGTGAACTTGAACTTGACTGGTGGGCAAACTCATGTTCCCTTCCCCGAGTGGCTTTAAATGGGGAATTTTGGACTTGCCTTTTGTCTGGGGCCAAAACTATTCCCTGTGTGCCTCCCTTGTCCAGCATTTCTGCTACTGGACTTGCTCTACAGGGGTCCCAGAACTCTCCTTCCCTGTTCCCTGGCTTAAACAGCTTACTCTGCCCAGGGATGGCTCCTCCCCCCACACAAGCCACAGTGCTTGCCTGTGAACTTGTGCCTGCTGTGGGCTGAGGATTCCTATTCTCAGGCTCACTCCCAGCTGCCTGTTTGGGGTTGACTTTAAACCCCTTTCTTTCCAGTCATTGTGGGGAGGCAGAGGTGGGCGAGGGGGTTGTAACACCACTGATGGCTGCTCCCCTTCCCTGGTTGGTCAGGAGAAATCGCATTGCCTCCAGTAGCGACTCGACTGAGGCGGGGGAAATTCCTATCTCTACCCTTTGGGCTGGGGCTGTGGCATTCCTGGCTGTATCATTTCTCCAAGGCTTTTTACAATCCCTGCGCCAGTGGCCCTCCTCCCCGCACTTGTAACAAGTGACCCTGTTCTGGGAGGGATGGCTCCCCTCCTGGCGCCATTCTTTCCTATATCGATCCCCAGGTTTAACCTTGTGGACCTTACCCTTTTGCTGGGGCTCTCCCCATTCCTCCCGTTCCTAAATGCTACCGTGAGCTGCCGGATTACAGTCCCTTCGGTAGCTAGGGGGTCTCGGGAGTCAAACCAAGCATCAGCTTTTGCTGTTATCCGGGGCAGGCAGTTGTGCACCAGGCAACGAAGCCATTGGGTCCGCTGCCGCTGGTTCAGCTGTGCTCTATCTTGTCCCCCTGTACACGCACTGTTGTAAACTGGCCACAGCCTATCTGCAAATGCCTGTGGAGTCTCCCCTTCCTGCTGCAGTGTTTTTCTTACGCGATCGAACGGATTGCCGTCGTTCGCACCCATGGCTTCCAGTATTTCCTCCTTCATGTCCTCAAAACCCTTCTGCCCTCTCTTGGCCTCATCTGAGAGGGTCTGATAGAGCCTGCTATCCACAGAGAAAAGCAACATTCTGGCTTTCTCTTCATCATCACAGCCGTTAACACCGGCTGCCTGGTCTACTTGTTGGAAGTGCAGTGAGGGGTCTCCCTTTTCAGAGAGCATGGGAATGTGTTTCACCATACCTCTGAGCTGTGAGGTATCATAAGGCACGAGGAAGGTATTCTGAACAGCCCCTGGGTCATTAGCATTCACGGGCTGACCGTACCTCCGTTGTCGGAGGGGGTACACTGGTCCTGGTCCCTGCCTGCCTAGCGGGACCTGCTGGCGTCCTCCTACCGCCTCATTGTCCACCCCTTCTTGCCACCAGAGCCCCTGGAGACTCGGGGTTGTGGGCTGCAGTCTTGGGATCTCTAATTCCCTATCCAGCCCCGTTCTGGGTGCTGCCTGTGGGATGGTTTCACTTGGGCTGCCAGCAAAATCCGGCTGACCTGCCTTCAGGCTGATCATACAGATCAACCCCCTTGCTTTTAAAGCCATCTTAAGGCTTTCGATCTCTGCCCTACAGGGGCCATGATCTGCTTCTCTAAACCTTTCCTCCTGCTCTTTTACTTCTGAGATGAGGCGGACATTCTCTTCCCGCAGTCTCATCTCACTATCTCTGACCTCAGTGACTTCCTGCACAAGGCGCTCTATAAATGCCTGGCATTTTTCAAACTGGGACTCCTGATTCTTGGCCTCTTTAACCTCCTCCTGCTCTCTCCTCTCACCCTTCCTAACCCAGCCACCTATACCCCGATAGGTCAGCCTACACGCTGCCACTACCTTCCACAGGACTGCCCACAGACTGAAAGCAAGAAAGAGAAGAGCTGATGATGCGCTATCAATTACTCATAAAAGACTGAGAGTTAAGAGAGTAACTAAAGGCTTTTATTAACAAAAGAATGAAGGTCTGCCTCGAGTGGTCGACCGGTCCAGAATACAAAGGGCTGGGGAGCAGTCACCTTTATACTAGGACTTGTGGGAGGAGTCAGCCGAGGCATGTCCAGGCATGTACACAGTGGAATACAAACAGTGGTTTACCACATTTGATGCTTGCTGCAGATCCAAATCCCTCAACAAATCAAGAACTGCCTCCAGTCCCATCTGGGTCACCATTTGTAGGGGGGGCATCTATTACCTGGTTTATGGTAACATACCTGGCCAGCAGCCTTTTTGCCTGCTGCTGCAAACCAATTTTAACAGCGGTTCCGAATCGCTACCCCACCTTTCAGTTCTGACTGGAGGACTTATAATTAATGATGTTAAAGCGGACAATTGGTTTGGATATGAGCAAAGTCAAATTTATTAAACTAAAGAACTATAATCAAATATAAACTATACCACATGAACATAGTAAATGCAACTAAAGTATATAACAAGGGGGTACACACGGCAAAAACGAGGGATACAATGGCTACAATGTTATTTAAACAATCTTAGCAATCCTCTTAAATCACCACCCCAAACTCCTTGCTAGGTTGTCTTGTTGAGGAGTCAGAACATTCTGCTCACCTGTGATCCAGCGAAGTAAAAAGAGACCCGATAGCTTCTCAGTAGCTATCTTTTATACCTGTGTGCTGCTGCCGCTCTGTCTGGAAAAATTCCCGCCTAAAGTTCCAGTACACAAACAAAAGGACTGTGATTGGTTGCTGAATTGCTTGTTTAAACATAGCCAGCCATAATCGGCCTTGGGTCAAGTGGGCAACTCCTGACCTCCCTGGTTTGATTGACAGGTCTTTCATTCTGCTGCCGTTCTGTCTGACCAGTACACAAAAAAGGGACTGTGATTGGCTGCTGAATCATAGCCAGCCATAATCGACCTCGGGTCAAGTAGGCAACTCCTGACCTCCCTGGTTTGATTGACAGGTCTTTCATTCTGCTGCCATTCTGTCTGACCAGTACACAAAAAAGGGACTGTGATTGGCTGCTGAATCATAGCCAGCCATAATCGACCTCGGGTCAAGTAGGCAACTCCTGACCTCCCTGGTTTGATTGACAGGTCTTTCACACAAACACATTACAAGCTGTAAACCTCTGTGTTTGACCGGGCTCAAAAGCACAAGCCTTAAAAGATGTTCCTTCTCAATGTGTGTGAATACTTCCACGAATTTCCTCGACTCCATTGTAGTCCAGTCCAGCAGTCTTTCGTGGCTCTGAGCATGCTTCAAAACATTGATCTGACCCAGAGGCAATTCAAAAACACATAAATCTTCATCCACGATGTGGACCAATGTTTCTCTTGTTTTCAGGGGAATTTTGCGAAACTCTTACAAGCCCCACTTTTTCGGGTCTGAACATGTGGAACAGGATATCGTCCAGATGCTGCACATGCCTCTCCAAACCACAGTCTCTCTCCAGGAGCTCAAAGAGGCCTCTGAACAGGATCCGGCCCTCTCCCAGCTGTGCACCTTCATCAGAGATGGCTGGCCTCGCAAGGTGTCTGAGGAACTGTCTGCCTACTCCAGAGTTAAAGAGGAGCTCTCCTGCTGGAATAATTCCCGTGTTGCACGTGGGCTCTGCACTGTGGTCCCAAGTGCCCTTCGTGTGCGTGTTTTATCCATGGCGCACGAGGGCCACTTGGGCATAGTGAAGTTCAAACAACGATGCCGAGACCTAGTGTGGTGGCCGGGTATCGACAGGGAAATTGAGGCCCTGTTCAAGGACTGTGCAGCCTGCCTTGTAAGTGGCAAGACTGGCCACCAAGCTCCTCCACCCCTGCAACCCCTTGCCTGGCCCTCTCAGCCCTGGGAGCACCTGCAGCTGGACGTCTGCGGGGAGATCCATGGTGTCCCCCACCATCAACGGTTCCTAGTGGTAACCTATGACCTGCACTCAAAATGGCCAGAGGTCACTGCCGTGGGCTGCGTCACCTCTCGGGTCATCATCGATATCCTTGAGTCCCTCTTCTCCCGCTGGGGGCATCCAAAGGCCATCATCACAGACAATGGCCCCCAAATGGCCTCTTCGGAACTCTCCTCTTACCTTGAGAGCGAGGGCATCTGTCACACTACCACCCCGAGTCAAATGGGGGGGTGGAGCGTTTTAACCAGACACTGAAAAATGGCCTCAGAGCACACCTATCCCAGGGGTGTGCGTTTGACAAGGCCCTCCTCCACACACTGCTGCACTGCAGAGCCTCCCAGCATTCCACTACAGGGGTCTCACCCGCATCCCTCATGATAGGCCGTGAGCTCATGCTGCCTCTTGGCAGGCTCCGCCCCTCGCTAGCTCAGAGCCCTGCTCCACGGGCTCAAGCCACAGTCGCTAGACAGCAGGAGAAGATGAAACTCCGCTTCGGCCAGTCGAAGAGGGCCAAGGCGCCCAACATCTCAGTCTCCAACTGGGTCAGAGTCTGCAGGCCTCACCACAACAATAAGGTGGCCTCATTCGGTTCCTCCCCTCTCCAAATCAGCTGCCAACTTGGACTAGCCACTTTCTGCCTCACTGACGGCTCTCGGTGGCATGCCAGCCACCTTCGGAAGATGCCAGCACCCCCTGATGTGGGATTATACAGATCTAATCCCCAGGCCTTACCCCCAGAGTGGCGGGATGCACATGTGGCTCAGCCAGCCAACCCTCAAGCAGATATTGTGCCTCAGCTTGCTCCTCACCAGTCCGCACCTTGGCCTGTTCGTACACGTTCTTGCCCTGGCCAACTACAGGACTTTGTCACTACATTTCATGTTTGAAATTCTGTGAGGGGGGAGGAAATGTTATGTCTGACATTGGTGATAGGTACTCGATTGCCTTGGCCTGAGCACATGGAGTTTGATAGTGCTGTTATCGTTGTATTGTGCCTGACATTGGATATAGGTATTCGATTGCTTTTGCCTGTAAGTGGGTGTTTGGATCAGCCATTAAAAGCAACATGAACTGAGCTCTGCATACGGCCTCTGGATTATCTTTGCAAACGCAACAGAGGCTCCATGAATATCCCCATCCTCAATGATGGTGGAGTCCAGCGTGTGAGTGCAAAAGATAAGGCTGAAGCGTTTGCAAGCATCTTCAGCCAGAAGTGCCGAGTGGATGATCCACATTGGCCTCCTCCTGAGGTCCCCACCACCACAGAAGCCAGTCTTCTGCCAATTTGATTCACTCCACGTGATATCAAGAATCAGCTGAGCGCACTGGATACAGCAAAGGCCATGGGCCCCAACAACATCCCGGCTGTCGTGCTGAAGACTTGTGCTCTAGAATTAACTGCGTCTCTAGCCAAGCTATTCCAGTACAGCTATACCATTGGCATCTATCTGACAATGTGGAAAACTGCTCAGGTAGGTCCTGTCCACAAAAAGTAGGACAAATCCAATCCAGCAAATTACAGCCCCATCAGTCTACTCTCAATCATCAGCAAAGTGATGGAAGGTGTCATCGACAATGCTATCAAGCGACACTTACTCACCAATAACCTGCTCACCGATGCTCAGTTTGGGTTCTGCCAAAACCACTCGGCTCTAGACCTCATTACAGCCTTGGTCCAAACATGGACAAAGGAGCTGAATTCCAGAGGTGAGGTGAGATTGACTGCCCCGACATCAAGGCAGCATTTGACCAAGTGTGGCATCAAGGAGCCCTAGTAAAACTGAAGCCAATGGGAATCAGGGGGAAAACTCTCCACTGGCTGGAGTCATACCTAACACAAAGGAAGATGGTTGTGGTGGTTGGAGGTCAATCATCACAGCCCCAGGACATCACTGCAGGAGATCCTCAGGGCAATGCCCTAGGCCCAACCATCTTCAGCTGCTTCATCAATGACTTTCTCTCCATCGTAAGGTCAGAAGTGGGGATGTTCGCTGATGACTGCACAGTGTTCAGTGCCATTCGCAACTCCTCAGATAATGAAGCAGTCCATGCCCACATGCAACAAGACCTGGACGACATTCAGGCTTGGGCTGATAAGTGGCAGGTAACATTCACGCCACACAAGTGCCAGGCACATATGGCTATCTGCAAAAAGCGAGTGTCTAACCACCGCCCCTTGACATTCAATGGCATTACCATTGCCAAATCCCCCACCTTCAATATCCTGGGGGTCACCATTGACCACAAACTTAACTGGACCAGCCACATAAATACTGTGGCAACAAGAGCAGGTCAGAGGCTGGGTATTCTGTGGCAAGTGTCTCACTCCCTGACTCCCCAAAGCCTTTCCACCATCTACAAGGCACAAGTCAGAAGTGTGATTGAATACTCTCCACTTGCCTGGATGAGTGCAGTTCCAACAACACTCAAGAAGCTTGACACCATCCAAGACAAAGCAGCCTGCTTGATTGGCATCCCATCCACCACCTTAAACATTCACTCCCTCCATCACCGGCGTACCGTGGCTGCAGTGTGTACCATCTACAAGATGCACTGTAGCAATTCGCCAAGGCTTCTTCGGCAGCACCTCCCAAACTCGCGACCTCTACCATCTAGAAGGACAAGGGCAGCAGGCTCATGGGAACACCGCCACCTCCAAGTCCCCCTCCATGTCAGACACCATCCTGACTTAGAAGTATATCGCCGATCCTTCATTGTCGCTGGGACAAAATCCTGGAACTCCCTCCCTAACAGCACTGTGGGAGTACCATCACCACACGGACTGCAACAGTTCAAGAAGGTGGCTCAACACCATCTTCTCAAGGGCAATTAGGGATGGGCAATAAATGCTGATCTTGCCAGTGATGCCCACATCCCATAAACAATTAAAAAAAGAAATTATAAAAACACCATCATCATCTTTAATGCTTTCAACTTCCCCACTCACCACGGTTTCTGTGACTGCCTCTCCAATGATCTCCAGCACTGCTTCCTCCAGCTCCATCAGGTTCTGCAAACGGGCTTCCCCTCCACCCATCTACTGCTGCTCCTGGTGGTTATGAGTGACCTTTGCCTGGAAGAGAAAGGGAAGTGTGTCAGTGTGGTGCAATATGTTTGAGTGATGTGCCTGCCATGGTTGAATAGCTGTCAGTGTGAGCAAGGTGTGGGATGTGGGTGTGAGTCTTGCAGCAGTGGTAAGTGTGTAAGGGTGAAGTGAAGCTTTGATTGTGAGGTATGAGACGTGATTGCTGGAGATTATTGGTAGGTGAGTGATGGGTGTGTGGTGCACTGAGCAGTGTGTGAGGCTTGTGATGCAGATGATGGGATATGGCATTTGAAAATGCATTCACTTATCTTGACCAGTCGTGTGAGGTCATTAAAATTTTTGTGGCATTGCATCCAGGTCCTGGGGACAACACATATTGCACTGACGGCTTCAGCGATCTTCTCCCACAGTCTACTGGTTTTCTGCCTTAAAGGCCTCCTTCCACCCTGTGGGTGGGGGACCTGACTGCATCCAGTGCCTCATCTGAAAATCTTGCCATTTCCCTTGGCTGTTGGGCCATGTCTCTCCCCACAATGAGAATGAGGTGCTACTGCAACAAAGTGCCTCCGCTTTAAACAGTGTAGAGAGCCTAGGCCAAACTTTATTGGCTAGTAGACTTAACCCAATATTGGCCCCCACTCTTCAGCACTAAGCCAATCAGCAGCACGTTTACCGCTGAGATCAGCGCTGCAATCACTTTGAATGAACGTGGGCACAGAGCGCTTTGCACTGCTTGCACCTGTTTTCGGGCCTTATCCAATTTCTAGGCCTAAGTGTCTAAATGGAGTAGAGGAGCAAAGGGATTTAGAGATACCGATAGACAAATCACTAAAAGTAGTGGCGCAGGTTAATAAGGTCACTAACAAAGAAAACAAAGCACTGGGGTTCATTTCTAGAAGAATAGAATGGAAAAGCAGTGAAGTTATGTTAAACTTGTATAGAACCTTGGTTAGATCACACCAGAGTGCTGTGCACATTTCTGGTCTCTATATTATAAAAAGGATGTGGACGCACTGGAGAAGATACAAAAAAGATTTTTAAGCATGATACCAGAACTGAGAAGTTACACTTATCAGGAAAGGCTGAAAGGCTGGGGCTATGGGTGGGTGGATGGGTTGGCGGGGTGGGGGTGCGTGGTGGTAGGATGTGGCCATGTTGTTCCCTACCCCAACATCAGAGAGAAAGAAGTCAGAATGAAATCGAAAGGAAGCAGAATGGAAAAGTTTAAGACCGAGAAAGGTTCCAAGAAAGTAAAAGAGAATTCCTAGAAAGGACAGAAATGAGAAGACAGTTGTAAAGAGCCTTCAAAGCACCCCTGCAAACTAAAAGGAGTGATAGTGTCAGATTAAGAAATGTTAACGGATTCATCTGACAGAAGTAACCTATAGAACGTATTGCAAATGTATTTAATGGGTCATATCTATAATCATAGTGCAATAATACAATAATACATTGACAGTACAATGATACACAGAAATGCGTGAAAGCAGATAAGCCACGGCAGACAATGGCCACAGATGGCGACTCACTACACACAGCCCCAGAGGAGATGAGTGTCAGAGAAGAAGTCAAACAGCCAGTGTCAGAAATCCAATCTAACCAAAGATCCAGGCTTCTCGATTCCCATACCATAGGGAGAGCCTGCTTATTTGAAGCTGTTAACTTGCCAGTGACACATTGTAAATTAACTGTTATTTAACCTTGCTAAGCTGTAACTGTAGGAAAGAGTCAATTTAAAAGCAGCGAGAGAAATCTCAAGGCTCTAGAGCAGAGTAGAGTTTTGGGTAAAAATAAGCAGAGTGGGTCAGGAAGGGACAGAGAGAGTAACAAAGGTAATAGGGCATCAGTGACTAAGGTGACCTCAGGGAAAAATAGAAATAAGTTAAAGCTAAAGGCATTATATCTGAATGCGCAAAGCATTCACAACAAAATAGATGAATTAATAGCACAGATAGAAATTAATACATTTGATCTAGTAGCCATTACAGAGACGTGATTGCAATGTGGCCAAGGTTGGGAACTAAATATTCCAGGATACTTAACTTTTAGAAGAGATAGGCAAAATGGAAAAGGAGGAGGAGTAGCCCTGATAATAAAGGATGGGATAAAGACAGAACATAAGAACATAAGAAATAGGAGCAGGAGCCGGCCATTTGGCCCCACGAGCCTACTCCGCCATTTAATGAAATCATGGCTGTTCTGATTTTGGCCTCAACTCCACCTTCCTGCCCATTCCCCATAACCCTTGACTCCCCTGTTGCTCAAAAATCTGTCTATCTCAGCCTTGAATATATTCAATGACTCAGCTTTCACAGCTCTCTGGGGTAAAGAATTCCAAAGATTCACGACCCTCTGAGAGAAGAAATTCCTCCTCATCTCCATCTTAAATGGGCGACCCCTTATTCTGAGACTATGCCCCCTCATTCTAGATTCCCCCACAAGGGGAAACATCCTCTCAGCATCTACCATGTCCAACCCCCTCAGAATCGTATGAGGGAGAAACTCGGTAATTGCCCCGTTTGGGGTGCTATTATTGGCTGGGTGCAAAGTTTCGCGCCCGCCGCTAATTATGGCCTTCGACTGCAAACTTGGCCTCTATCGCCCCTGAGGTGATTTGAGTGCTAAATCAGGCGCTACACACCTGTCTTAAGGTGCTAACGTCGAGGAACGAGTTGCTACCTCAGAGCGCTGGTGAAGCTCAGGTGATGTCAGTTAGCGATTGAACACAGACACACTGGCGCCGGCCAGTTCTTAAAGGGGGGGGTCCATCTTGCTGGCCAGCCACACCCTGCTCATTGCAGCCTTGAATCTCAGTCTGGAGAGACCCATACATCAATTGTGCTGGAACGACCAATGGATAGGCCCAGGGAACAAGCTCAGTGCTTCAGCGACCAGGCCTTGGTGGCTCTGGTTGGTGTAGTGGAGCGGCGACTGGCAGTGCTCTACCCACAGAGTGGCAGGAGCCTATTGCCCCGCGATTATAGAAGAGTCTGGAGGGAGGTGGCTCAGCACGTCTCCTCAAGGAGCCTGGTGCCCAGGACCCACACCCAATGTCGGAAGAAGTTCAACGACCTCAATCCGGTGGTCAGGGTGAATGGCTGCTTTTCAATACCTCTACATCCCTCCATCTCAACTTCACTCTGTACCCAGAGGGTTTAAAAACCCCAAATTCCCAACACTCATCCAAGACCTATGGCCATCTCATAAAGCACACACGCACATTCCACACCTTGCATACATTAAGGGCTATTCAACGATGGGAGGCACATCAGGCAAGCACATGGCTGCACATTCACTCAGATGCCGTCCTTTTTCTTGCAGGCCAAGCTCTCTCATAACAGGCAGCAGCAGCAACACACGGGAGGAGGACCGGCTGACCTACACACCCTTTGACTGATTTGAGGGCACGAGTGAACAGGATCGTTGCCAGCCAGGTCATAGGTGCCGTGGCCACTGGAGAGCTCGACACACTTGGGGACAGCAATGGTATGTTCATCAGCTTTCTTTCCTCTCTCATTCCACTTACCCCTCACAACACCAGCCTTTTACACTTTCAACCCATCTTACTAAATGTCTCCAGTCCTTGCTCCCTTACTGCTCCCCTGTCCTGATGCTAAAACCACTCTTGTACCTCCCTGCTTTCAGATAGTGAACCACCAGCTGATCAGCCTGCCCCTCAACCTACCAGTGGCAGCAACGCCCCAGGCAAGGAGGAAGAGGAAGCCGGAGCCTCAACGCCAGCGCCTTCCCTGGAGGGGAGCAAGGGGGTAGGGTCTGATGAGGGTGTAGCTCCGGGACCCAGCGGGCTGCAGCAATGCCATGCGGGTAGGGAAACTCGGAGGCCATCCCCTCGGAGGGCGAGTAGGCAAGGGAGTCCTGCTGCGCTGGACTCAAAGGAGGATCTCGTTGATGCGCCTCAATAACGCGCCTCAATAACTTCAAGGCTCAAAGTTAACTGGATAAAACAAGGCTTTAATTAGCAAAGAAAGATGCCTGTGTCTTCACCTAGCATTCTGCTGTTCTGCTGCAAGACAAGCCTGGGCTTGTCTTAAGTAGGGCCAGGTATGGGCGGAGCCGACACACCCAATGGGGAGAAAGGGGGCGGTGCACTATATACAATACAAGGTAAAAACGCAGGAGCAGGCAATACAATATATGTAGTTAAATACAGAGTCTGATGAATGACATATTTCATCACACTCGTCATCGCGGCCATGAATAGTCAAGCCTTGAGCATGCACACTGAGCTCATGGGTACAATGGCAAGGGTGCCCGAAAGCATGGATGGACTGGCTAGGAGAGTGGAGCAGTCGCTGCAGCACAGGCTGACGCAATGCAATGGCTTAGTGTTGCAATTGCGTCATTGGCTGGTGCCATCCAGTGTCAGACTGCTCTCATGCAGTCTCAGATTAATGTCACGCAAGCACTGACTGCTGCCATCCTCGCTGGTTCGGCCACATTGCCCCGAGAATCTCACAGTGCTGCAGCAGGCCACCAATCTGTGCTCGCGCAGATTGCTCTGGATGCTGAGGTACTGCCCCGTGGAAATGCCAGTGTGTCGGTCGAGCAGGAAGGTGCTGTCCTCTCTCAGGATGACAGCATTCCTGCTCCCACCATTGGCACTTCCCCATTGCACTTGCCACCGCCTGCAACACAGCCAGACTGCTGCTGCCCATGCAGAGTTGGTGCAGTTTGCAACCGTGGCCTCCAGGCCCAGAGCTGGTCGAGGGCGTCCTTCAAGGGCATCTGCAGTCTCAGCATCTGACATTCAGCAGCCTTCCACCAGCCTTGCTGCAGCCACTGAGGCCCCATTACGGAGGAGCAGTAGAGTGGGAAGGGTAAAAGTGCGCAGGGGATGGAGATCACCCTCGAAGGGCAAACAGTAGGAGGTCTAAATAAATGGTGGGAATGTTTGTAGTGAAGGTTAATGTTCGTGTGATTACATTTGTTTACTGTTTTGCTGTTTATCTCCATCTTGTGAGAACCAGTTCTGTTCATTCATGATTTATTGTGTTTGTTTCTAATTATTGTCCTGAATAAATGACACACACAGAGTTTGTTAAAGAAAAAATTTGTTTTATTCAAAATGTAAATTTTTGGCCTTTGCAATCATTCCAGCTTTGGCCGGCTATAGGGGTTGTGGGTTGCTTTCCATGATGTTGTTCTCCATGTCAGAAGCCATCTTCTCAGTAGGGGCTGCTGATCGTCCTCCTCATCCTCCTCCTCTTCCTCCTCCTCCTCCTCAGGTGGTGCACCAATCCCTGTTGGCATTGGCTGGGTTCTCAGGATTGTGAGGTTGTGAAGCATGCAGCACACAACTATGAACAGGGAGACTCGCTCAGGAGAGTACTGCAGGGCTCCTCCTGAGTGGTCCAGACAGTGGAATTGTTGTTTCAGCATGCCGATCGCCTGCTCAATTATGTTCCTGGTGGTGCTATGGCTCTCATTATACCGCAGCTCAGCAGGGGTGTTGGAGTTATGGAGCGGTGTCATCAGCCAGGTGCAGAGTGGATAACCCTTGTCCCCGAGAAGCCATCCACTTGCGTGATGCGGTGCCTGGAAAAGGTCTGCCACACCAGTCTGGCGCAGGATGAAGGCAACATTGCTGCTGCTAGGATAGCGGGCATTGACAGCGAGTATGAGCTGTGTGTGCTCACAGACCAACTGCACATTTAAGGAGTGGTAGCCCTTGCGGTTTCAGAATACCTCTGCATTTTCATGTGGTGCCTGCAATGCCATATGCGTGCAGTCAATGACGCCCTGCACCATGGGAAAGCCCGCTATCCTAGCAAAGCCACATGCGTATTTATGCTGTTTGGCCTGGGTCATGGGGAAATAGATGTACTGGTGTCTCCTTTTATACAGGGCATTTGTCACCTCCCGGATACAACAATGGACAACGAACTGGGAAATATTGGCGATGTCCCCAGTAGATGCTTGAAAGGAGCGACTGGCATAAAAATTCAGAGCCACTGTCACCTTCACTGCCACCGACAGAGATGTCCTGGTCCTGAGCTGAGGCTGCAGATCTGGCTGCAGCAGGTGGCAGAGCTCAGTGACCACCTCCTTGCTGAAGCGCAGCCTTCACAAACACTGCTCCTCAGACAAATGAAGATATGGGAACTACTCCCTGAATAACCTCAGAGGGTAAGGTTTCCTGTGCAGCGGCCTGTTGGCTCTCCTCCCTCTGGCCATGTGTGCCACTCTCTGCATCTCTGCTGCCTCCGATTCTGCAGGTGCAGGACAACGCCCCGAATCAGTGCAGCCCCCACAGTCTCTTCTAAATCGCTGCAATGAAGGTCAAATCAAAACGAACCTGTAAATTGCTGCTCAGTACCCAAAACTCCTTCACACAGCATTGAATCTCTCCAGAGCTCTCTCTCTCTCTCTCAGAATGCGTGGTGCAAAAATGTCGCCGACAAAAAAAGTCAGGAAGCGGCCGCCTATAAATAGCGCTCCCCCAGCCCCTTCCCGACTGCAAAACTTTCCCCTCTACTTGTCGTTGCTAGCGACAGGCGGAAAGGTAGGGGCGCGACTCAATATCCAGTCTGGGGCGCTACCGGGGCATTACACGCTCGACTGGCATCACGATCTGTGAGCACAGGAGATCGTGGCAGTAGTGTTTAACGCTGCCGCAAAATGTCTGGTCAAATTCACGAGCGGCGCAAACATCGGGCGCTAATCAACCGAGTTTTTCACCCTATGTGTTTCAATAAGATCACCTCTCATTCTTCTAAACTCTACTGAGTATAGGTTCAACCTGCTCAACCTTTCTTGATAAGACAACCCTTCCAGCCTAGGAATCAACCTAGTGAACCTTCCCTGAACTGCCTCCAAAGCAAGTATATCTCTCCTTAAATAAGGAGACCAAAACTGTATGCAGTACTCTAGGTGTGGTCTCACCAGCACCCTGTACAGTTGTAGCAAGACTTCCCTACTTTTATACTCTATCCCCCTTGCAATAAAGGCCAACATTCCATTTGCCTTCCTAATTATCTGCTGCACCTGCACGTTAACCTTTTGTGTTTCATGTACGAGGACACCCAAATCCATTTGTACCACTGCATTCTGTAGTCTTTCTCCATTTAAATAATATTTTAATTTTTCTATTCGTCCTACCAAAGTGGATAAATTCACATTTCCCCACATTATACTCCATCTGCTAAATTCTTGCCCACTCACTTATCCTTTCTATAACCATTTGCAGACTCTGTGCGGGAAAAATTCGGTTGGTTGCGCCACCCATTAGCGCCTAAAGAGGCCGGCAAGTGGGGCGCTAACCAACTAGCGCCCGGGCGCAGCGATCCCTGCGCCTCTCCCCATATTGAGCAGACATTTAGCGCCGGCGCTAAACCGTAGCGCCCGCTCACCGGCGCACGCAGATCATGACGTCATTTCAGTGTGCAACGGCTTTGGGGTGCCCCGGACCGGAAATTCAGTGGCGCCCCTCTCCGTTCTGCCTGGCGCTAATAAGGACAGCTTACCTGGAACGTTTCCCAGTCGCTGTTGGGCTGGGGGGGGGGCGTTCTTTAAAGGGGACTGGTGTGGAATAAAAGCGGCAGCCATTTTTGGACCGCAACTTCTTAGAGAGATACAGAGAGTTGCTCAGCTGCACAAGGAGAGCCATTTCTACATTGTGCCAGCGCTGCCAGAAGAACTTCAGCCTTCTGTCCATCACCTTGCTGTTGGTGAGCATCTCAAACGGCATAACTTTCTGTGCGCACTTAATATGGGGGCTGCATTGGATGGGAACGTCCTGCTTCTGAATCAACTTGACAGGGCACAGAGACGCAGGGATAGAGGGGCAGGCATGGCCAGACGGAGGCGGGCCAATAGACGTTGCCACACGAGACTTTACGCTGCCAGGTTTTTCCGACAGCAATTTTCATATATGAACATGTCGGAGGAGCAGTGTTTCTGAAGGCTGCGCTTTAGTAAGGAGGTGGTGACTGAGCTGTGCCACCTGCTTCAGCCAGATCTGCAGCCTCAGCTAAGGTGCAGGACATCTGTCGGTGGCGGTGAACATCACTGTTGCGCTTAACTTCTATGCAAGCGCCTCTTTTCAGGCCGCAACTGGGGACATAGCCAACATCTTGCAGTTCGCGGTGCATTGCTGCATCCATCAAGTGACTAATGCCCTCTTTAAAAGGAGGCGGCAGTACATCTGCGTCTGCATGAGACCAGCGACTGTCTGCGTGGCAGCACTCAGCACTTGCGTGGCAGGTGCCAGTGCTTCGGTGAAGCCCTGGACAATCCTTGCCAGTGCTGTCCCGAAGTCCTGCACACTCCTTGCCTGTGCTGCGCCGAAGTCTAGGACACTCCTTGCCAGTGTCTCGATGGATTCAGGCATCCTTGCCACTGCAGCCATGAGCACAGTGTGCCTCAGCCCAGCCTGGGCATTCATTTCTGCGAGGGCATGCACCTCTTCTGCGCTCTGTGCAGCAGCACTCGCGGCCCGACTCGCCCTCCGGGGAGACGGCCCCCGAGCTTCCCTACCCCCCTCGCGTTGCTGCAGGCCACTGGGTCCTGGAGCTGCATCCTCCTCAGAGCATTCCCTCCCGCTCCCCTCCAGGGAAGTAGTCTCCCCAGTCTGCAGATGGGCTGGCTCACCTGAGGGTGGTACGGATGGTCTGGCTTCCTCCTGCTCGTCGCCTCCCGAGTCAGTCACAGTGGCAGCTTGAGGGCCCAGCTCCCGAGCTGGTGATGCAGCATCTGAAAGCAGGGAGGTTGAAGAGTGGCTTTAGCGAAAGGACAGGGTGGCAGCAAGGGATGCATGAGTACTGCAATGCTCTGACTTGGGTCCAGAGTGAAAAAGCATGCTGGTGGGGGGAACAAGTGGAAGGAGAGAGTTCAAAAAGGTGATGACCTTACCATCGCTGTGCACAATGGGGTCGGCAGCTCCAGAGGCGGCGGGACCACTCATCCGGCTTGCAACGATCTGGTGGACTCACTCCTCAAGGTCTGTAAGGGTCTGCAGGTGAGGCCGGCCTCCTCCGGTGCAAAGCTTCTCCCTGCGGTTCCTCGCCAGCTTGGCCTGCAAAAGAAAGGACGGGGTGTGATGAAACATGCTGCCCTGAGCTGACATCACATGCCTCCCATGGTAGAATAGCCCTTACATTATGCTGCCCTGAGCTGACATCACATGCCTCCCATGGTCGATTAGCCCTTACATTATGCACTGAGCTGAATGTGCGTGTGTGTTTCCAGAAAGGGCCATGGGTGCTGGATGACAGCTGGCCATTGGGGCTTTGCGCACCCTCTGGCCATAAAGTGAGGTGCAGATGGAGGGATGGAGATGATTCTGAAAAAGGCACTCACCCTAACGACCTGAGTGAGGTCGTTGAACTTCTTCCTGCATTGCACAGGAGTCCTGGGCACCATGCTGCTGGAGGTGACTCTTTGGGAAACCTTCCTCCAAGCTCTGCGGTTTTCGGCCTGATTAGGCCTCCTGCCATTCTCCAGGTACAGCACAGATCGCCGGCGCTCCACAGCGCCAACCAGAGCATCCAATGCCCCCTCGCTGAAGCGCTGTGCTCTCTCCCTGACCCTCTCCATGTCCTTGAAATTTTGGCCGCCGATTTTGAGGCCTACAAGGCGCAGAGTGTGGCTGCAGATGAGAATCGATCCGCCACTTTAAGAGCTGGCCGACGCCAGCGTGTCTAGGTGAAATCGATTATTGACAGCACCTGCGCTGCGCCCGCCTGCAGAGAAATTGCGTTGCGCCACTGGGTTAGCGCCTTAAGACTACCGTGCAGCGCCTGATTTAGCGCCGCAATCACCTTCAGGGGCGCTGCAACTCAATATCGCTCGAGGTGGCGATAATTTACGCCTGGCGCTAAACTTTGTGCACCGCCAATACTAGCGCCCCAAACGGGGCGATACCGAATTTTTCCCCCCTTATGTTCTCCTCACAACTTGCTTTTCCCACCTATCTTTGTATCGTCTGCAAATTTGGCTACAATACACTCGCTTCCTTCATCCAAGTCATTAATATAGATTGAAAATAGTTGAGGCCCCAGCACTGATCCCTGTGCCACCCCACTAGTTACAGATTGCCATCCTGAAAATGACCCATTTATCCCGCCTCTCTGTTTTCTGTTAGTTTGCTAATCCTCTATCCATGCTATTGTATTACCCCCAACACCATGAGCTCTTATCTTATGTAGTAACCTTTTATGTGGCACCTTGTTGAATGCCTTTTGGAAATCTAAATACACGACATCTACTGGTTCCCCTTTATCCACGCTGCTCATTACCTCCTCAAACCTCAGTAGAGAGAAAGGATCTTAGCTCCAAAAATCAAGAAGCAATGGCTAGCATTTAAAGAATCAGTTTGGGTAGAGCTAAGAATCAGCAAGGGGCAGAAAACATTGGTGGGAGTTGTTTATAGGCCCCCAAACAGTAGTTGTAATGTAGGGCAGAGTATAAATCAGGAAATTAAAGGTGCATGTCATGGGGGACCTTAATCTACATATAGGCTGGGCAAACCAAATTTGCAATAATAGCGTGGAGGACGAATTCATGGAATTTATGCTAGATAATTGTCTAGATAGGGAACAGGCTATTTTCGATCTAGTATTTTGGAATGAGAAAGGGTTAATTAATAACCTTGTAGTAAAGGGGCCTTTAGTGAAGAGTGACCATAATATGATTGAATTTAATATTGAGTTGTAAAGTGATTTAGTTAAATCCAAAACTAAGGTCTTAAATCTAAACAAAGCAAACTATGTAGGTATGAGGGGCAAGTTGGCTAAGGTAGATTGGGAAACTACATTAAAAGGTATGATGGTAGAGAAGCAATGGCTAGCATTTAAAGAATTAATACATAATTTACAACAAATATACATTCCCTTAAGGCACAGAAACCCCACAACAAAAGTGGTCCAACTGTGGCTAACAAGAGAAGTTAAAGATTTATTGGCGAATAAGGAAATGGCAGAGAAATTAAACAAATACTTAGAAGACGCAAAAAATCCAGGAAATAGTGGAAAACCAAGGGTCTAACGAGAATGAGGAACTGAAAGAAATTAGTATTAGTAAAAAAATAGTACTGGAGAAATTAATAGGATTGAAAGTCAATAAACCCCCTGGACCTGATAGCTTACATCCTAGGGTTTGGAAAGAGGTGGCTATAGAGATAGTGGATGCATTGGTTGTCATTTTCCAAAATTCCATAGATTCTAGAACAGATCCCGTGGATTGGAAGGTAGCAAATGTAACCCTACTATTTACGAAAGGAGGGAGAGAGAAAATGGGGAACTACAAACCAGTTAGCCTGACATCAATAGTAGGGAAAATGCTAGAATCTATTATTAAGGACGTGGTAACATGGCATTTAGAAAATAATAATAGGATGGGGCACAGTCAACACAGATTTATGAAAGGCAAATCGTGATTGACAAATCTGTTAGAGTTTTTTTAAGGTTGTAACTAGCAGAATAGATAAGGGGGAACCAGTGGATCTGGTGTATTTGGATTTTCAGAAGGCATTCAATAAGGTGTCACACAAGAGATTATTAAACAAAATTAGGGCTCATGGGATTGGGGGTAATGTATTAGCATGGATTGAGGATTGGTTAATTGACAGAAAACAGAGTAGGAATAAATAGATAATTTTTGGGTTGTGTAGGGTTCTCAAAATTCCCACATTCCCCAAAAGTTATGGATAAAGGGACCCTGTATGGACAAGTTGGTAAAAAGGGTACCCAAAATGGCTTCTGCAACCTCGTGCCCAAAAGTACAGGATTTTAAAAGCAAGGCCCTGCAAACAGGCAGGCACTTTTCAAATAACAACAGAAAATGCTGGAAATACTCAGCAGGCCAGGCAGCATCCGTGGAGAGAGAAACAGAGTTAACGTTTCAGGTCTGGGACCCTTCATCAGAACTGGAAAAAGCTGGAGACGTAACAGATATTAAGCAGGTGCAGAGACAGGGGGGTGGGGTTTAGGAGGGGAGGAAGGAATAGAAAGAACACCCTGTACTTTTGTAAGAGGCAGGAAAGATAAAATGTTGCAAATGGGAATGGTAAAACTCATACTGCATGAAAAATGGGGGCAGGGATAATTATCTGAAATTGTTGAACTCAATGTTGAGTCTGGCAGGCTGCAAAGTGCCCAATCGAAAGATGAGGTGCTGTTCCTCGAGCTTACGTTGAGCTTCATTGGAACAATGCAATAGCCCGAGGACAGAGAGATCAGAGTGGGAGTGAAGCGGTGAATTAAAGTGACAGGCGACCGGAAGCTCAGGGTCACCATTACGGACTGAACGGAGGTGTTCAGCAAAGCGATCGCCCAATCTGCGTTTAGTCTCCCCAATGTAGAGGAGACCGCATCGTGAGCAGCGAATACAGTATATTAAATTGCAAGAAGTACAAGTAAACTGCTGTTTCACCTGGGAGGGGTGTTTGGGGCCCTGGACAGTGGAAAGGGAGGAGGTAAAAGGGCATGTGTTGCATCTCCTGCGCTTGCACGGGAAGGTGCCAGGTGAAGGAGAAGGGCTGTTGGGGGTGATTGAGGAGTGGACCAGGGTGTCGCGGAGGGAGTGGTCCCTTCGGAATGCTGAAAGGGGAGGTGAGGGGAAGATGTGTTTGGTGGTGGGATCACATTGGAGGTGGCAGAAATGGCGGAGAATGATCCGTTGAATGTGGAGGCTGGTGGGGTGAAAGGTGAGGACAAGGGGAACCCTATCATGGTTCTGGGAGTGAGGGGAAGGGGTGAGAGCAGAAGTGCGGGAAATAGAACGGACACGGTCAAGGGCCGTGTCAACCACGGTAGAGGGGAATCCTCAGTTGAGGAAAAAGGAAGACATGTCGGAAGCACTAGTCATAGAGTCATAGAGTCATAGAGTTTTACAGCACAGAAAGAGGCCCTTCGGCCCATCGTGTCCGCGCCACCCATCCACCCCGGTCCTGTCTAATCCCATTTTCCAGCATTTGGTCCATAGCCTTGTATGCAATGGCATTTCAAGTGCTCATCCAAATGCTTCTTGAATGTTGTGAGGGTTCCTGCCTCTACCACCCTTTCAGGCAGTGAGTTCCAGGTTCCAACCACCCTCTGGGTGAAAAAGTTCCTCCTCAAATCCCCTCTAAATCTCCTGCCCCTTACCCTGAATCTATGCCCCCTTGTTATTGACTCCCCTACTAAGGGGAAAAGTTCCTCTTTATCTACCCTATCTATGCCCCTCATCATTTTGTACACCTCAATCAGGTCCCCCCTCAGCCTTCTTTGCTCCAAGGAAAACAACCCCAGCCTGTTTAGTCTTTCTTCATAGCTGAGGCGCTCCATCCCAGGTAACATCCTGGTGAATCTTCTCTGCACCCTCTCCAAAGCAATCACATCCTTCCTATAGTGAGGCGACCAGAACTGCACACAGTACTCCAGCTGTGGCCTCACAAGCGTTTTGTACAGCTCCATCATAACCTCCCTGCTCTTATATTCTATGCCTCGGCTAATGAAGGCAAGTATCCCATATGCCTTTTTAACCACCTTATCTACCTGTTCCGCTGCCTTCAGAGATCTATGTACATGTACACCAAGGTCCCTCTGACCCTCTGTACTTCCTAGGGTCCTACCACTCATTGTGTATTCCCTTGCCTTATTTGTCCGTCCAAAATGCATCACCTTGCACTTTTCAGGGTTAAATTCCATTTGCCACTTTTCCGCCCATCTGACCAACCCGTTTATATCGTCCTGTAGCCTGAGGCTTTCCTCCTCGCAATTTACCACCCCACCAATTTTCGTGTCATCTGCGAACTTACTGATCATACCTTTTACATTCTCATCCAAATCATTTATGTAGATCACAAACAACAAGGGACCCAGCACCGATCCCTGAGGTATCCCACTGGACACAGGCTTCCAGTCACAAAAGCATCCTTCGACCATCACCCTCTGCCTCCTGCCACTCAGCCAGTTTAGGATCCAACGCGCCAAGGCACCCTGGATCCCATGGGCTCTTACCTTCTTGACCAGTCTCCTATGCGGGACTTTGTCAAAAGCTTTACTGAAGTCCATGTAAACCACATCCACAGCATTTCCCTCATCCACCCCCCTAGTCACCCCCTCGAAAAATTCAATCAGATTTTTCAGACATGATTTACCCTTGACAAAGCCATGCTGACTATCCCCGATTAATCCTTGCCTCTCCAAGTGGAGACTAATTTTGTCCCTCAGAATTTTTTCCAATAATTTCCCTACCACAGATGTTAGGCTCACTGGCCTGTAATTCCCTGGTTTATCCCTGCTACCCTTCTTGTATAGTGGTACTACATTAGCTGTTCTCCAGTCCTCTGGTACATCCCCTGTGGCCAGAGAGGTTCTGAAAATTTGTGTCAGAGCCCCTGCAATCTCGTCCTTTGCCTCCCACAGCAGCCTGGGATACATCTCGTCCGGGCCTGGGGATTTATCCACTTTTTGGCCTGCTAAAACCGCTAGCACCTCCTCCCTCTCGATGCTAATATGTTCAAGTATGTCACAGTCTCCTTGCCCGATTTCTATGTCTGCATCGTCTCTCTCCATAGTGAACACAGATGCAAAAAATTCATTTAAAACCCCGCCTACATCATCTGGCTCTACACACAGATTGCCACTTTGGTCCCTAATGGGCCCTACCCTTTCCCTGGTTATCCTCTTGCCCTTAATATACTTATAAAACATCTTAGGATTTTCCTTTATTTTGCTCGCCAGTGTTATTTCATGGCCCCTCCTCGCCCTCCTAATTTCTTTTTTAAGTATGCCCCTGCACTTTTTATACTCCTCTAGGGCTTCTTCCGTCTTTAGTCTTTTGTAACTGCCAAAAGCCCCCCTTTTATTTCTAATGCATTTTTCTATATCCCTTGTCATCCAAGGTTCCCTTTGCTTGTTGGTCCCACCCTTGACCTTTACAGGAACATGTTGGCGTTGTACTCTCTCTATTTCCCTTCTGAAAGTCTCCCACTGTCTTGATGTGGATTTTCCTATAAGTAGCTGCTCCCAGTCCACTTTGGCCAGATCCTGCCTTATCATATTAAAATCGGCCTTCCCCCAATTTAGAACCCTTATTTCCGGGCCGTCTTTGTCTTTTTCCATGACCACCTTAAATCTCACCGAATTATGGTCACTATCGCCAAAATGCTCTCCTACTGACACTTCCACCACTTGCCCGGCTACATTCCTCAGAATTAGGTCCAGTATCGCCCCCTCTCTTGTAGGACTTTCTACATGTTGGCTCAAAAAGCTCTCCTGGATGCACTTTAAGAATTCTGCACCCTCTAAGCCTTTCATACTCTGACTATCCCAATTTATATTGGGGAAGTTGAAATCCCCCACTATTATTACCCTATTATTTTCGCACTTTTCTGAGATTTGCCTACATATCTGTTCCTCTATCTCCCCCTGACTGTTTGGGGGCCTATAGTACACTCCCAGCAAAGTGCTTGCCCCCTTTTTGTTTTTAAGTTCTACCCATATGGCCTCATTAGAGGAACCCGCTAATATATCATCCCTCCTTACAGCAGTAATTGACTCCTTAATTAATATTGCAACACCCCCTCCCCTTTTACACCCCCCTCTGTCTCGCCTGAAGATTCTATACCCCGGAATATTGAGCTGCCAGTCCTGACCCTCCCTCAACCATGTCTCCGTGATAGCAACAATATCGTACTCCCATGTGTTCAACAACAACTTCAGTTCGTCCACCTTATTTGCAAGACTCCTTGCATTAAAATAAATGCCTTCCAGCCCTGCCATATTCCCTTTTGCCTTCGCATATTTGCTCTGCCTTGTTTTTTTCTCTGTATTTGGCTGTAAATCACCCCCTGCTGTAGCTCCACTCTGTACCCCATCCCCCTGCCAAGTTAGTTTAAACCCCCCCCAGCAGTGCTAGCAAACCTCCCCGCAAGGATATTGGTTCCCCTCTGGTTCAGGTGTAAACCGTCCGACTTGTACAAGTCCCACCTTTCCCAGAAGCAGACCCAGTGATCCAGGAAACTAAAGCCCTCCCTCCTGCACCATCCCTTTAGCCACGCATTCATCTGTTCTATCTTCCCATTCCTATACTCACTAGCACGTGGCACCGGGAGTAATCCAGAGATTACAACCTTTGAGGTCCTGCTCTTTAATCCTTCACCTAGCTCCCTAAATTCTTGCTGCAGGACCTCATCCCTCTTTTTACCTATGTCGTTGGTACCAATGTGGACCACGACCTCTGGCTGTTCACCCTCCCCCTCCAGAATGCCCTGCAGCCGCTCAGTGATATCCTTGACCCTGGCACCAGGGAGGCAACAAACCATCCTGGATTCACGTCTACGGCCACAGAAACGCCTATCTGTTCCCCTTACTATAGAATCCCCTACCACTATTGCTCTCCCACTCTTTTTCCCCCCTTCCTGGGCAGCAGGAGCACCCCCAGTGCCAGGAAGTTGGCTGCTGCTGCCTTCCCCTGGTGAGTCATCCCCCTCAACAGTATCCAAAGCGGCATACCTGTTTGAGAGGGGAATGGTCACAGGGGTCTCCTGCACTACCTGCCTGCTTCTATTGCTCCTCCTGGTGGTCACCCATTTCCTATCTTCCTGTGCAGCCCTTCCCTGCGGTGTGACCAACTCACTAAACGTGTTATCCACGAACCTCTCAGCATCGTGAATGCTCAACAACCCATCCACCCGCAGCTCCAGCGCCTCAATGCGGTTTGCTAGTAGCTGCAGATGGATGCATCTCTGGCACACGTGGTCATCAGGGGCACCGGCAGTGTCCCTGAATTCCCACATAGAGCAAGAGGAGCATATCACGGGGCTGGGCTCACCTGGCATGACCTTCCCTTTACTTAATTTAAATTAATTTACTATCACCAATTAAAAATATCTCTAAGGCGCTTGTATAGTCTACCAACAGTCCCTGCTGCACCAGAAAAGACCCTAGTAACTATAAACTACAGAGTTTAAGTTTAAAAAAGAGAAATACTCACCAACCAATCACTTACCTGCTCCCTGGTGACGTCACACTCTGATTACTTTTTACCTCTCTCCTCTGCTGTTGATTTGGTCCCGCCTCTGCTGAACCCGCCGGTTTTAAGTGCCGCCGGTCGCGCTGCTGCTCTCCCACAGGTCCAAGCTCTCTGACCTCGCCTCTGCTGGTATGGAAGGTGGCATCGTCAGAATGGACGTGGCGGAGATGGAGAAACTGGGAGAATGGAATAGGGTCCTTACAGGAAGCGGGGTGGGAGGAAGTGTAGTCCAGGTAGCTGTGGGAGTTGGTGGGCTTGTAGTGGATGTTTGTTGAAAGCCGATCACCAGAAATGGAGACGGAGAAGTCAAGGAAGGGAAGGGAATCACAGAATCACAGAAACCCCACAGTGCAGATAGAGGCCATTTCGGCCCACCGAGCCTGCACCGACACATATCCCACCCGATCCCCGTAACCCCTACACATATCCCACTCTATCCCCGTAACCCCACGTATTTAATCCCCCTAACACTAAGGGTCAATTTATCATAGCCAATCAACCTAACCCGCACATCTTTGGACTGTGGGAGGAAACCGGAGCACCCGGAGGAAACCCACGCAAACACGGGGAGAATGTGCAAACTCCACACAGACAGTCACCCGAGGCCAGATTCGAACCCGGGTCCCTGGCGCTGTGAGACAACAGTGCTAACAACTATGCCACCGTGCTGCCCTATATAGTCGAAGATGGACCATGTGAAGGTGAGAGAAGGGTGGAAATTGGAAGTAAAGTGAATGAACTTATCTAGTTCAGGGCGAGAGCAGGAAACGGCACCAATACAGTCATCGATGTACCGGATAAAGAGGTGAGGGAGGGGACCTGAGTAGGACTGGAACAAAGAGTGTTCCACATATCCCATGAAAAGGCAGGCATAGCTAGGGCCCATGTGGGTTCCCATAGCAACACCTTTAACACCTCTGCCGCGTCTGTTCTGATGATGCCACCTTCCACACTAGTGCTTCCGACATGTTTTCCTTTTTCCTCAACCGAGGATTCCCCTCTACCGTGGTTGACACGGCCCTTGACCATGTCCGTTCTATTTCCCGCACTTCTGCTCTCAACCCTTCCCCTCCCTCCCAGACCCACGATAGGGCTCCCCTTGTCCTCACCTTTCACCCCACCAGCCTCCACATTCAACGGATCATCCTCCGCCATTTCCGTCACCTCCAATGTGATCCCACCGCCAAACACATCTTCCCCTCACCTCCCCTTTCAGCATTCCAAAGGGACCGCTCCCTCTGCGACACCCTGGTCCACTCCTCAATCACCCCCAACAGCCCTTCTCCTTCACCTGGCACCTTCCCGTGCAAGCGCAGGAGATGCAACACATGCCCTTTTACCTCCTCCCTTCCCACTGTCCAGGGCCCCAAACACCCCTTCCAGGTGAAACAGCGATTTACTTGTACTTCTTGCAATTTAATATACTGTATTCGCTGCTCACGATGTGGTCTCCTCTACACTGGGGAGACCAAACGCAGATTGGGCAACCGCTTTGCGGAACACCTCCGTTCAGTCCGTAAGGGTGTCCCTGAGCTTCCGGTCGCCTGTCACATTAATTCACCGCTTCACTCCCACTTTGATCTCTCTGTCCTCGGGCTATTGCATTGTTCCAATGAAGCTCAATGTAAGCTCGAGGAACAGCACCTCATCTTTCGATTGGGCACTTTGCAGTCTGCCGGACTCAACATTGAGTTCAACAATTTCAGATAATTATCCCTGCCCTCATTTTTCATGCAGTATGATTTTTACCATTCCCATTTGCAACATTTTATCTTTCCTGCCTCTTACAAAAGTACAGGGTATTCTTTCTATTCCTTCCACCCCTCCTAAACCGCACCCCCCTGTCTCTGCACCTGCTTAATATCTGTTACATCTCCAGCTTTTTCCAATTTTGATGAAGGGTCCCAGACCTGAAACATTATCTCTGTTTCTCTCTCCACGGATGCTGCCTGGCCTGCTGAGTATTTCCAGCATTTTCTGTTGTTATTTCAGATTTCCAGCATCCGCAGTATTTTGCTGTTAAAGAGGCACTTTTCAAAACCTGAAACGAAACCCAAAATGCATGAATCTGTGAAGAGACTTTGTGGGGCCAGACAGCTAAGCAAACACAGAATATGCATTCATTCACCTTGGAACAGATCAGGTTAGAATGGGCCTAAATCGAGGCCATTAGGTTTCTGCACATTTAATCAGTAACAGCTCACAGTAGCCATCAAGCCAGGATGAGGACAATTAAGTTTCATAAATGACAAACAGCCAGGACATCGAAGCCATTAAGCACGGAGACAACCACTCCAGAAGTCATTAAAATAAATGGCTGTAATCATTTTAAATGAGCCCGCCAAAAGTTAGACAAAGGACTGACCTGATTTGGTGCGCAGATAAGGAATGAAGAACTGGGTATAATTGTAGGCCCATCGGTAGTGATCTCTCTCTTGCTCTTGGCTCTTATCGCTTGGCCTTTGGTCTCCTGCTGCTCGTTCTCGTGCCCTGGCCTCGTGGCAGGCTCTCTTCTCGCTGTCCGCGCCGCTCAACACCAAGGACGCCCATTACTACACCGAGGGCTGAACGCGGGAGGAGAACGAGACCCAAGTTCAAAACACACAGGACACACAGGCCACAAACGGGCAGACAAGACGAGACGAGATGAAGAATACGGTAAACTGATAAAGGCAGGGAAGGGCAGCGAAAAGACGCGTTGGGGCCAAACGCCTAGTTATAAGTTGGCGTTTTGAAGAATAAACTGGCATTTAAAGCATGGGCAGCAGCGTCCATGATGAATAAACTGGTGTTCGAAGTATGGGTAGTAATATCAGTTTAACAATATAAACCGCCAACCGAGCCCCAACCGTTTTAAAAACTCGTCAGCGACTAAGCCGCCCGAGGAAGAAGAAGAAGATGAAGACGCGACTCGACGACGACATTAGCTGAGGAAAAGGAGGGTGATTCACATAAACAACTCCACCGCTGCGCCCTGTGACCACATGGTGATGAGATACCCCAAAGGACTGCAAGAACGGACCCCAAGACTCACGACTGTTAAAAGTCAACAGGTTTCGAATTGGTGAGCATAAATCCCTGGCCACTCATAGCTTAATCTACTTAGGTATAGGGTGTGGGATAAGGATAAGGGGATTTTTTATGTATTTGTTTCCCTCGATGTGCCGTGTGTTCCCATTCCCAAATAAGTGTATTATATTTTTATATGCCAGTAATCAGCTTAGTAATTCTCAGTATTGTGTTTTATTCTGTCTTTAATAAAAATTACGGTTTTCTTGCACCGAATCACTTGTCTACTCGTTTTTCTGTATCGCCGTCTGTACCTAAGTCCGGTGTCTAGAACCCAGGGGGTGTGGAGCGATTCGAACCGCTCAGAGACAGTCAGGGGTAGAGCTGACTGGGCACACGCCACACACAAAATCCCCTACAGTTGGCAAGCTGTAACTAGTGGGGTACCTCAAGGATCAGTGCTTGGGCCTCAGCTATTCACAATCTATATCAATGATTTGGATGAGGGGACCAAATGTAATATATCCAAGTTTGCTGATGGCTTCAAGATGATATAGACAAGCTAAGTGAGTGGGCAAGATCATGGCAAATGGAATATAATGTGGAGAAATGTGAAGTTATCCATTTTGGTAGGAAAAATAGAAAAGCAGGGTATTTTTTAAATGGTGAGAGATTGGGAAATGTTGGTGTTCAGAGGGACCTGGGTGTCATTGTACATGAATCACTGAAAGTTAACATGCAAGTACAGCAAGTAATTAGGAAAGCTAATGGTATGTTGGCCTTTATTTCAAGAGGATTTGAGTATAAGAGTAAAGACTTCTTACTGCAATTATATAGGGCACTGGTGAGACCAGCCCTGGAGTATTGTGTACAGTTTTGGTCTCCTTACCTAAGGAAGGATATACTTGCCATAGAGAGAGTGCAACAAAGGTTCACCAGAATGATTCCTGGGATGGGGGGATTGTCCTATGAGGAGAGATTAAGTAGACTAGGCCTATATTCTCTAGAGTTTTGAAGAATGAGAGGTGATCTCATTGAAACACACAACATTCTTACAGGGCGTGACAGAGTAGAGGCAGGGAGGATGTTTCCCCTGGCTGGGGAGTCTAGAACCAAGGGTCACAGTTTCCAAATAAGGGGTCAGCCATTTAAGACTGAGATGAGGTGAAATTTCTTCTCTCAGAGGGTGGTGAATCTTTGGAATTCTCGACCCTAGAGGGCTGTATATATTCAGTCTTTGAGTACATTCAATACAGAGATCGATAGATTTTTGGATATTCAGGGAATCAAGGGGTATGGGGATAATGCAGGAAAGTGGAGTTGAGGTAGAAGATCAGCCATGATCTTATTGAATGGCTCGAGGGGCCAAATGGCCTACTCCTGCTCCTGTTTCTTATGTTCTTATGTTCTTATCTTCAGACAATGAGCTTAACTTTGTTATATTGTAATCAAGAGAGTCCAGTTGCTGCTGAGATACATCAATATGTGGAAATTATATATTTCTATGGAACAATTTTAATTGTCATTTAATAACCTCTGTCTAAGTGTTTTTTGTAATTAATCTTAATCTGCAGTGATACTAATTTGGATGTTATGAATAAAGTAATATTAGTTAATTCACCTCTGTGTCTAATTTCATCTTTGATAACACTAGCAAGGAGTTAGTTCATTCCACTCAGCTTTATACTGTCATTCCATGATGATTGGCTCAGGGTGTAACTGTTAATATGGTTTGGATTGAGTATTGCAAAATATTTCACAGACTTGCTAAATTGAGCATCTTATAAACCTTAGACACGTGTGGGAAAAATCCTGTCCAGATGCTTTGTAAAGCCAGAACAGACACAAAGGGCCAGGTCAGTAAAAAATGGTCTGATTCCCTTTAATATATATTGAATGAAATTCTGATAATATATTCCATATCTGCTTCCATGATTAACCATCTACCACCCCTTACATTGTTTTCTAACTATCAAAGAGATAAGGTGGACATATGCTCTTCCACAAGAAAGGGTCATTGTGGCATTCTACTCCAGCCAATACATACATAGGCTTTGCTTCATAGAAGAAGATGGTCTGCCTTTGCAAATGTCTTGTTGCTGTGAGCATGGGTAAAGTGTTGCAGAAAGCCTGAATTGTTACAGTAGTTGATGAACTTTGTGATTGTTTTTCTTTCATTCTTGCTTGCTACATGCTGATTGGTTCATTCCCAGTAAGTCAGGGTGGTTTTGGGGACTGGAAGTGACTCTGTGGATTAGGTGGGACTGCTTAAGGATGCATGGGGAGCGCATGGGTTCAGCAGGGAGCATGGAGGACAGATTCACCCATTGGAACTTTAGCAGGGGTGTTAGGTAGAGCCAAAATAGAGAGGAAGAGATCATGCTGATTAATACGGGCTGAAGCCAGTTGGGAAAAACCAAGGCATTTGCTGTGAAAAACATCAACAAATCCCAACCCAATAATTCAGCTGGGAAGCCAATGGAAGTAGATGGCATTCCTACAGTAGGTTGGGGAGAAATTGGACATCTTTCACCCAGTTCTTTGGCATGAAATGGGGACAAAAATGTTTAATTTTGTTAAGCTATGTCTCACGCCCCAAGACCACCTGAAATGCGTCCAATGCCATATTGGCACAGGTGATATTCAGGCCTCCCTGGCGGCAGCCTTAAACAGGAATTTGGCCCCTTGCATACGCTAATGAGAGGCCTAACACCAATTTAAGGACATCACTCTGAAATAGTGTACAGTGGCCTAAACAGCAGTATTTAAAGGTACTGCTGGAGGCCACAGAAGAGAAGATATAACTTTTTTCACTTACCAAAATGAGGAAGCATGAGAAGCAGAAATGTTCCTCCTGGCTCCACAGCAACATTGCGAGCAGCTGTGTGCTCATCCCCTTGCATAGCTTTCCCCTCAGGACCTGCTTGTGGGCTGCTGCTGATGTCTGAGCTGCCTAATCTAGCTTTGAGCCCAACTGGCGAGCTGCATCGAGATGCCTGATTGGTGCCTGCAGCTCAGCAGGGTTTTATTGATTAGGCCCGAGCTTCGCGCCTCCGGCTTCTAGCACGCTCCGAGTGAGCCGACCATTTCTAGCCTGAAAATGGACCTACACAAATTTCTAACCTCATCAGTTGGTGGCCAGGCAAATTTTAACTGCATGTAGGGGGGCATCTTTTCCGTGGTTTACAGTAATTTGCCTGGTCAGGCAGTTTTGCCTGCACTCTGACCAATTCCAACCTTTTACCTGGTTTACGGTAATTTACCTGGTCAGCAGCCTTTGCCTGCTACCCTTAAACCAATTTAAACAGCGGTTTCGAATCGCTACCCCACCTTCCAGTTCTGACTGAAGGACTTATAATGAATGATATATTAAAACGGACAACTGGTCTGGGTGTGAGAAAGTCAAACTTTATTAAACTAAAGAAACTGTAATCAAATTTTAAATTATACCACATGAACACAGTAATTACAGTAAATTGCTCAACAGGGGAAGGCAGACAGCAAAAATGAGGGATTAATGGCTACAATGTTGATTAAACAATCTTAGCAATATCCCCTAAATTACCACCCCCTAACTCCTTACTAGGTTGCCTGCTCACCTGGGGTCCAAGGAAGTAAGAGAGAGATAGCTTCTCAGGAGCTATCTTTTATATCCTGCCAACTCCTGTTTGGCGCTGAAAAAGTCTGTGTGCAAAACTCACGCCCAAAATTTCCAATATACAAGAGAAGGACTGTGATTGGCTGATTCAAAGTGGTTGGAGTGGTTTAATGTGTCTGCACTCTGGGGCTGAAGTGTACCTGCCCACATCCGGAATTCACCTGGGCTAAAACAAAAGGGAATCCAACTGCCCAATTGTTCTGAGTAATGGGTGATTCAAACCCATCCATACTGATCTGTCCCCTATCAAAGTCCTTTTTCCGGGGTTTAGATGTATCCATTGCATGTAAGTGATGTTGAAATGCGGCTAGATTGCTGTGTAAACAGAGCTGATTGTTCTACGGTTTAGTTCAAGTGGGTTAATCCCTTAAGTCAATAAACAACTTCTGAGAAGGGAAAACTCCCTTTGATTGGCAGGTCTGACTGCCACTGTATCCTCCCACTTACACAGACATCCATGAGCTGTGAGCTGCTTTGTCTTTTGGCCATGCTTTCTGACGGCCATTTTTTAAACCCCTTTTACAATTACCAAACTCCAGGGAACAATTTTATTAAAATGTACTGTCTTAAAGTGTGCGAATTTTTCCACAAAGTTCCTCGATTCCAGTGTTGTCCATGTGCTGCAATGCAGCCCTTTTTGGTTCTGGACACGTTTTAAAACATTGTCCTACCCAGAGACAATTCAAATCACATAATTCTTCGTCAACGATGTGGACCAATATTCTCCAATCTTCGGGGATTTTGGGGATTTTGTGAACCCCTACAAGCAGGGCCTCTTCAAATGCCCTCGGTCAGCTGCTGAGCCATTTCTGGCGGAAAGCGTCAGGCAGCCAGCAGGAGAGGACAAAGTTCGGGAGGGCTGGCAGTTGCCCATGAACATTAGGAGAAGGCTGCTGGCAGCAAGCTAAGCCCAGGAGGGTCTCACAGCTGGAGAGGGGACACGGGGGAGCCCGGCGCAGCAGAGGCCCCGACTTTTCTTATACTCCTGATCCTCTTGCCTCCACTAAGGAATGTTTGTAACTTACCTTCAGTAGCCTCGCTCACATCCCGATATCTTTATCTGGTGGTTTAGCTATGGCGGGCGCCCTGCTCAGGAGCCGGTTAAAATACCATTGGGTGCCACATATGTCATGGGACCTCGATTTGCATTTATTAATGAGGCGCTCACCAGAGTCAAGACGGAGTCTCATCCACTGCTAAATATAGAAACATAGAAACATAGAAGTTAGGAGCAGGAGTAGGCCATTCGGCCCCTCAAGCCTGTTCCGCCATTTAATGAGATCATGGCTGATCATCCAAATTCAGTACCCTGTCCCTGATTTCTCCCCATATCCCTTGATCCCTTTAGCCTTAAGAAATATATCTAACTCCTTCTTGAATATATTTAATGAATTGGCCTCAACTGCATTCTGTGGTAGAGAATTCCACAGGTTCACCACTCTCTGGATGAAGAAATTCCTCCTCATCTCAGTCCTAAATGGCTTACCCCTTATCCTTACATGGTAACCCCTGGTTCTGGACTCCCCCGCCATCGAGAACATCCTTCCTGCATCTAGATTGTCTATTCCGGTTAGAATTTTATAAGTTTCAATGAGATCCCCTCTCATTCTTCTAAACTCTAGCCCAATCGACCCAATCTCTCTTCATATGTCATTCCTACCATCCCAGGTATCAGTCTGGTGAATCTTCACTGCACTGCCTCCATGGGAAGAACATTGTTCCTCAGATAAGGTGACCAAAACTGCACACAATACTCAAGGTGTGGTCTCACCAAGGCCCGGTACAACTGCAGCAATACATCCTTGCGCCTGTACTCGAATCCTCTTGCTATGAAGGTCAACATACCATTTGCCTTCTTCACCGCCTGCTGCACCTGCATGCTTAACTTCAGCGACTGGTGCACAAAGACACACAGGTCTCATTGCACTTCCCCTTTTCCCATTCTATTGCCGTTCAGATAATAATCTGCCTTCCTGTTTTTGCCACCAAAGTGGTTAACCTCGAATTTATCCACATTATACTGCATCTGCCATGCATCTGCCCAATCACCCAACCTGTCCAAATCATACTGGAGTTTCTCTGCATCCTCCTCACAGCACACACGCCGACCCAGCTTTGTGTCATCTGCAAACTTGGAGATATTACATCTAGTTCCCTCGTCTAGATCATTAATATATATTTTGAATAACTGGCGTCCTAGCAATGATCCCTGCGGTACCCCACTAGTTACTGCCTGCCACTCGAAAAAAGACCCGTTTATTCCAACTCTTTGCATCCTGTCTGCCAAACAGTTCTCTATCCAAGTCAGTACCTTACCCCCAATCCCATAGAAACATAGAAACATAGAAGATAGGAGCAGGAGTAGGCCATTCAGCCCCTCGAGCCTGTTCCGCCATTTAATGAGATCATGGCTGATCATTCAAATTCAGTACCCTGTCCCTGCTTTCTCTCCATATCCCTTGATCCCTTTAGCCTTAAGAAATATACCTAACTCCTTCTTGAATATATTTAATAAGCTGGCCTCAGCTGCCTTCTGTGGTAGAGAATTCCACAGCTTCACCATCTCTGGGTGAAGAAATTCCTCCTCATCTCAGTTCTAAATGGCTTACCCCTTATCCTTAGACTGTGACCCCTGGTTCTGGACTCACCTGCCATCAGGAACATCCTTCCTGCATCTAGTCTGTCTAGTCCTGTTAGAATTTTATAAGTTTCAATGAGATCCCCTCTCATTCTTCTAAACTCTAGCGAATATAAGCCTAATCAACCCAATCTCTCTTCATACGTCATTCCTGCCATTCCAGGTATCAGTCTGGTGAATCTTCGCTGCACTCTGTAGGGGGTGGCCTGTGGGGTGGCGCATGCGCTCAGTCAGTTATGCCTCTGACTGTTAATGAGCAGTTCGAATCGCTCCCACGCCCCTGGGTTCTAGACACCGGACTTAGGTAAAAGGCGGCGGTACAGAGAAGACTCGAGTAGACAGGTGATTGGATGTAAACAAAAAACAAGATTTTATTGAAGAGGAAAAATGGATACAACCTTATGGAAAATTACTAGTGTACACTTCTACAGGCAAAAAATACAAAAGAATAACTATACTTATGCAGGGAATGGGAACACACGGCACATCGAGGGAAAACAACGATCTTAACATTCCCCTTATCCTTATCCCACCCCCTATACCTAACTAGGTTCAGCTATGAGGGGTCAGAAATTCATGCTCACCATTCAAAAGGATTTGTTGGACTCAAAACAGCAGTGGGGTTCGGGGTTCGCTCTTGTTGCTGTCTGGAGCCTGCCGTCATCACGTGGTCTCCAGGCGCTGCAAGGGCATTGTCCAGGTTCGAGTACCCCAAAGTTAAAGTCTCTGTTTGGGTACTTTACCTTGCAGGGATGATTCTTCATCGCCAGCCGACAGTTTGAGTTGGTGTGCAGATACTCGCAGGTCGGCCAAGGCTGAAGGCCCGATAATTCAAAGCCTACCCTCAGTTCATCTCCTCAGTTGGTCTTCCTCAGGTGGTCTTCCGTCCTCCCCTCATCGTGTCCCGCCTCGCCTGGCCTGAATTGTCCATGTCCGCCCGATACGGTGCCGGGGCGATTCCAGATAGAGTGGGGAAAGGCACGGGCAAAGGCCAGGGGGTTAGCGCGGGATGGGGAAAGAGTAGCAGCCACGATGATGAGGGGCCAAAGAGCGGAGAGAGAAGAGAAGCCCCCGATTGCTACCCGGGGGCCTTCAATTATACTCTTTTCAAAAACCCTTATCTGCACGCCAAATCAGGTTAGTTCTTTCTCTTAATCTTGGCGGGCTATTTTAAATAATGGTAGCAATCCATACTAACTCTTTTTAGATGGACGGTAATCGCATCTACCGGCCCGATAATCGACTTGTATTGTCATGAAAGTTCCTTGATGGGCCTGTCCAGCCTCGATGGCTCTCTTAATCTGTTTCTGATTATATATGTAGACTGCTTGATGGCCTTAACTATAGGCCTAAAACTGAATTTAGATTTGTCTCCAGTTCGGTCTAATGCATAATTCAGAGTCCTGTCTGGTTTCAAAATAAAAAGTCTCTCTTCACCGACACTGCAGCTTTGGTTTCGATCCACAAGCTGTCTGCGTTGCAGAGTCCATTTTAAAATCTCACAGGCTTTCTGCCACGAGGCACGGATGCCACCTTGGGTACCCCTTTTGATTTAAAATGTCCACGCAGGGTCCCGTTCATTAATAACAACCTTCGGGGAAATGTAGAAATTTTGCAAATCTTACAACTCCCTCCATGGCAAGAACATCCTTCCTCAGATAAGGCGACCAAAACTGCACACAATACTCAAGGTGTGGTCTCACCAAGGCCCTGTACAACTGCAGCAAGACATCCTTGTTCCTGTACTCAAATCCTCTCGCTATGAAGGCCAACATACCATTTGCCTTCTTGACCGCCTGCTGCACCTGCATGCTTACCTTTAGCGACTGGTGCACAAGGACACCCAGGTCTCATTGCACTTCCCCTTCTCCCAATCTATTGCTGTTCAGATAATAATCTGTCTTCCTGTTTTTGCCTCCAAAGTGGATAACCTCGCATTTATCCACATTATACTGCATCTGCCATGCATCTGCCCAATCACCCAACCTGTCCAAATCATATTGGAGTTTCTCTGCATCCTCCTCACAGCACACACAACCAGTGGCGTTAAGATCACAGCTCGGCAGGAGCAGATCAGGAAATGGAGCCGCTCCATTTTAATTGCCACCTCCACTCCCTTCCCACCAATCGAGGAGAGTTCAAATCCCCCCTTACATATCTCAGAGAAAATACATTTTGGAAATTCACAATTCTGTACAAGCAACTCTTGAATACGAATAAATATTTTATTGAGAATTGTTTAAATTTTTGTGATTCTCTTCTCTTATCATTTTTACTTTAATTGGGAAATTTTCAACAGAGGGAAAGTTCAACATGATGGCGCAAACTAACTTGACAAAATTTTTGCAGCTGTGTTTACCTTAACATGTGTGAGGTCCTGGATGCTTTGCATGCATTTACTGGAGGGGGACAGGAAACAGCAACTATAGCATTATAAGGTTTGAACTGAAAAAGAGAGGAAACAGTCAAAGAGAAAGATAGATCACTAGAAAAAGTAAATTTCAATTAGAACAATGAAACTAGTAAAATTCGCATCACACAAGTGCCAAGCAATGATGATCTCCAACAAATGAGAGTCTAACCATCTCCCTTTGACATTCAACCGCATTACCATCGTCGAATCCCACACCATCAACATCCTGGGGGTCACCATTGACCAGAAACTTAACTGGACCAGCAACATAAATACTGTGGCAACAAGAGCAGGTCAGAGTCTGGGTATTCTGTGGCAAGTGTCTCACCTCCTGACCATCCAAAGCCTTTCCACCATCTACAAGGCACAAGTTAGGAGTATGATGGAATACTCTTCACCTGCCTGGATGAGTGCAGTACCGACAACACTCAAGAAGCTTGACACCATCCAGGACAAAGCAGCCCGCTTGATTGGTACCCCATCCACCACCTTAAACATGTACTCCCTCCATCACTGGCATACCCTGGCTGCAGTGTGTACCATCTACAAGATGCACTGCAGCAACTGCAGCCTAGCCTTCTTCGGCAGCACCTCCCAAACCCGTGACCTCTGCCACCTAGAAGGACAAGGGCAACAGGCACATGGGAACACCACCACCTCCAAGTTCCCCTCCAAGTCACACACCATCCTGACTTGGAAATGTGTTGCCATTCCTTCATTGTCGCTGGGTCAAAATCGTGGAACGCCCTCCCTAACAGTACTATGGGAATATCTTCACCACACGGACTGCAGCGGTTCAAGAAGGTGGCTCACCCCACCTTCTCAAGGGAAATTAGGGATGGGCAATAAATGCTGACCTTGCCAGCAACATCCTCATCCTAGGAACAAATAAAAAAAAGAAACCAGCCTGAATAAGTTGGAAAGAAACTCAAAGAGAAAGATACATCACTGGAAAAAGTAAAGTTCAATTAGATAAAAATGAAACCAGTAACATTCGCGTCACACAAGTGCCAACAAGAGAGAGTCTACCCACCGCCCCTTGACAATAAAAAAAAGAAACCAGCCTGGATAAGTTGGAAAGAAAAAGTGGAAGATAAGACAGTGAACTGTAGAGATTTACAGTAGAGAGGAGGCTATTTAGCCTATTGTGCCTATGCTGGCTCTTTGCTCATGCAATCCAAGATTAATCTGTTTCCTGCTTTCTTTTTATAGCCCTGTATCTCCCTTTGCTTCAAATATTTATCCAGTGGAAAAACAACAGAAGACTTTCAAACAAGGGATGAGAAGGGTACAAGCTAGATATATTCACATAAAAATTAAAGGGAATGAAGCAAGACCTGGAGTTCCTCAATATGTCGAGATGTTAAAATGAGACTGCAAAAAAATCCATACAACACATCTAAATCTACTAACTATACAGAAGAAAATCAAATTGAGTATGGAAAACTCTGAGATGGAGCAAAAAATATTATAAAGGTTAAGGGGGCATAAAGAAAGAATATAAAGGAAAATAAGAAGTAATTTTATAAACACATAAAAATAGAAAATAATTAAAGAAAGGGCAGGGCTGATTTGAGACAAATAAACAAATCTCACCGAGGATAAAGAAATGGCAAAGATGCTAAATGAATACTTTGCCTTTGTTTTCACACAAGTGTGATTGTGCAATTTAAATGGTACAAGAAGAGATGGAGCAGTTATATGGGATAACAACAGATCAGGAAGTAGTACTAAAAAAGTTGGTGGAACACAAACAAAAAATGTACTAGGCCATATTGGCCTGCACCTGTGAATGTTGAGGGGAAGTCAGAGAGGAAATAGCAGAGGCAGTGATCACAATCATTCAAACATCCTTGGATCTGGATATGGAGGGTTGCCAATTGTGAAGTGGAAAAAGATTAAATTGGGAAAATGTAGACTGATCAGCCTAACATCAGAAGTGGATCCCTCTAGAGGCCATCTAACAGGATAAAATTAATTTGCATTTCAGGACAGCCATCACAGAGCCGAGAATGTCAGAACATTTAAAAGATTTCTTTATGGAAATACAGAGTGTATTGATAAAAAAATTGTATCATGCAAATTAATTCTAAAAGGCATTTGATAAAGTTAGTGTCATGATTCGGGGTCTTTTCTAACTACCTTACTCTAAAGTATTCAGCTCTTATGGGTGAGTCCCAACACCCCATACCTTTGAGGCTGTTTACTCTTGCCTTGAGATCGAGATACAGTTTCAGTAACATGTCCAGGAAATGAGCAGAAAACTCTCTAGTAATTATTTTTTTTAAGCAACTGGACTTTATCCTATGCCTCCATAGATTCTCCTGTCTTCAGGAGCAGTACAACGTTACATCAGAGGGTGGAATTTCCTGTGTATTTGCGGCTAGAGACATGTGTAATCAGGGTGTGAAGCAAATACCCAGCACAAAATATTGAGGAAACTAGGGTGCCGTGTGCGATATATGTAATTACACTACGTCTGAATTCCATCAATCTTTTTTCCCGTCTTTCAATTCCTGTGCCTGACGCATCTTGGCTCATTCTAATGGCTCCACCCCCAGGCTAAAGAGCATGAATTTACTGCAATTATGTTGGTTTTAACGAGTGTAAAATTAAGCTCAGAAATTTTGGCACAGCAGGAAACAAAGTTAGCTTTCTGCTGCTTTATTGCGATTTTATGAGCGATTTAAAAAATTTATCCTCACTGTACAGTTGAATGCATTTTTATGACATCCAGATAAGTCACATTCAAAATTGATAAGCTTCCATGATTGCATGCTCTTAAACACGCTGTGCTTGAATGATAGTTAGATGGCTTGAAACATTAATTTTCATACTTAAAGAAGGACTATGGTGGGAGCTCACGCTATCCTTGGGCCCTGATTGTTTACACTGAATCCCATTTGTTTACGCTCGTTTTTATGTTTCAGCATTAATTAATGAGATTGGCAGGAAATGTGGGTGTAAGTAGACGTCAGAAAAATGGGCGACCGAATGAGTGTAAATTTGGGTGTAACTTCCTGATCACACCCCCAGAGGAAATTCTATCAGATCTTTCTTTGTTTAAAATATTAAGTAAATTTATTAAGTACACACAAAACAAGTGAATAAACATCATTAGAATACCATTATATATTTACCGTAGAAACTCTATTATCTAACTCAAGTGGAGAAAATAAGATAATGAGATTGCAACTCTAAGAACTAAACTACACCCTGTATAAATAACTTTAAACATAGAGGGGGCTAAATTGGGCTCTGTAGCTCCTGTTTTTCACGTGCTACGCAGCCAAATAAGGAAGAAAATGGGGTCCGAGGTGCGTGTGCAAACTTCTGATGGGAAGTGCGCAGGACGCCATCTTGGTAAAAGGGTTTGCGCGCGTGCAGCTAATGACCGCCGGCAGCATGCAGAACAGCGAGACGATGGCGCAAATCAGTGTGCAACACTGATTTGACAAGGGCACTGCCATTTTCGAACACCACAATCCAGCCAACACCCTGTCGTAACTTCACACAACTGAACACGACGTTAAACGGAATGAAATACCCATCCACCAGCACAATTTAAAGGGATCATGAACTACTTACAAGTTAGTTGCTAGATTATTCCTTCTGGCTGCTGGTGTAATTGCACATGTTTTTGGAGCCTTCCTTTATTTGGCTAAAGTTTGAATACTCTACAGAGAGTGGTCTGGCTGGTGCTGAGGTATAGTTTTTTGGTCATTTAAAATTTTGTCCTGAGACAAGTTGCTTCCAGACACGGTGGCCTGGTAGGGCTTCCTCTGGGAATTGAATATGACTGGGGGAATGAAGAGAGGCCACACAGAGCAGGACAAGCTGCTAGAAGAGGGAGGGGGAGAAGGGCTCTCAGCAGGAGGCCATATCCGCTGAGGGTCTTCAGGGAGAAATTCTCTTACCTCAACTTCAATAAGGATCAATGCATGAGACGTCTTCACTTCACAAAAGAGGTCGTAACTGAAATCTGCCAACTGCTGCAGCCACAACTGCAACGTCAAAGCAGGCCAAGGACACCATTGCCCGTGGCTGTCAAGGTGACAGTGGCTCTTAACTTTTTAACCACAATGGTGGCGTCCACCTAGATGGAGCCTCTGCTGACAAATCTGACAGCTTCCCTGGCAGTTGACACTGCTGACATGGAAGCTCAGATGGCTGCCAGCTTGGCTCTGGAGGCTAGTGTTGACAGGGGCTGCCAGAACGTCACGCCACTCCCGCACTCTGTTCTCACAGGAGGCAGAGGATTGATGAGGCGCAGTCACAGGAAAGTGGCACAAATATATGCTGCCTGTGCTGCCTGAGTCACTTGCAACGGGCTTCCCGCCTCCAGAGTCCAATTCCAGGCACGATTGTATTTCTAAGCGAATGAGTAATCATTGTTGACATGTGCAGCCTGATTAACATATTTAAATACTGTTATAAAGTTCCTGTGCGTGGATTTTATAACTTGCTGCTGCACTGATGGCATGAGCCTTTCCCAAGGAAACTGGTCACATTGGAATGGTTGGAAACTCATTTACTCAAGTATGCTTCTTAAAGGGAGAAGGAAAGCTTAATTCTTGTTTCAAATTGCCCCCACCGCTACATCTGAGCTTGAGCACAGAGCTTGGAGACAGAGCTGGGAGATCGCAAATGGAATGAATCGCAACCAGAGTGGAGGAATTTTGTGAGCGCAGGAATCCAAGAGAGGAGGAAGGCAGTGGAGACATCTGACTGAAAAACAGAAGTGGAGCCACAAAACCCAAGGTCTCTCAGTTAATAGACACGAGAGAGGACCTGCGGGACAGCGAGAGGAGAGGCTGCAAATAAAGATAGCCCAAGAGCCGGGAGGGAGTGCGAGCATCAGGGAGCGAGGTAAGTGATGTCAGCGAAAGGGAAGGAGCTGATTGGTGAGTAGTTTGTGATTTTTTTTAAGTCTTAAGTTTATTTCTGTTAAGTTACTTAATAGTCTATTAAGTAGAGACATGGCAGGGCACCTTGGTCCCGTGGAATGCACATCTTGTGCCCTGTGGGATCTCCAGAACGCTTCCCATGTCCTGGACAACCACATGTGCAGGAAGTGTTGTCAGCTGGAGGATCTCAAGCTCCAGGTTTCAGAGCTTGAGCAGCAGCTGGTGTTGCTGCGGTGCATCCACGAGGCTGAGAGCTACCTGGATAAAATGCTTCAGGAGGTGGTCACCGCACAGCATAAGAAGGTTTAGGCTGTGAGGGAATGGGTGACTGTCAGACAGACAAGGAGGACCAGGCGGGTAGTGCAGGAGTCCCCTGAGTGCATCTCGCTCTCCAACCAGTATTCTGTTCTGAGTACTGGTGTGGCCGATGGTTCCTCTGGGGAGTACAGCCGGAGCCAAGTCCATGGCACCACGGGTGGCTCAGCTGTACAGGGGGGGAGCTGGAATATTGGGAATGCAAGAGTAATAAGGGATTCAATAGTTATGGGAACAGACAGGTGTTTCTTCAGCCGCAGACATGATTCCAGGATGGTATGTTGTCTCCCTGGTGCCAGGATCAAGGATGTCACTGAGCGGCTGCAGAACATTCTGAGGTGGGAGGGTGAACAGCCAGAGGTTGTGGTCCATATCGGTATCAACGACATAGGTAGAAAAAGGGATGAGGTCCTGCAGGCAGATTTTAGGGAGCTAAGAAAGAGATTAAAAAGCAGGACCTCAAAAGTAGTTATCTCCGGATTACTGCCAGTGCCATGAGCTAGTGAGAATAGAAATAGGAGGATAGAGCAGGTGAATGCATGGCTGGAGAGATGGTGCAGGAGGGAGGGCTTTAGATTCCTGGGACATTGGGACCAGTTCTGGGGGAGGTGGGACCTGTACAGGCCGGAAGGGTTGAAACTCAACAGAGCCGGGACCAATGTCCTCGCGGCGGGGTTGGGGTGGGGGTTGCTAGTGCTGTTGGGGAGGGTTTAAACTAATTTGGCAGGGGAATGGGTGCCAGGATGTAGCATTAGAAAGGATAAACATGGTGTACAAAGTATTGGGAGAGACAGACAGCACTAGAGTAAGAAATAGTACTGTATTAGGTGGGGTCACATTAAGAGAGAATACAAGAAGGTCTAAGAGAGGTTTACAGTGCATGCGTGTGAATGCACGAAGTGTGGTAAATAAGGTTGGTGAGCTGCAGGCACAAATAGACATATGGGATATGATGTTGTGGCGATAATGGAGACCTGGCTCAAAAAAGGGCCGGCTGGTACTAAATATTCCTGGCTATAAGATGTTCAGGAAAGATAGGGAAGGAAAGAAAGGAGGTGGTGTGGCAGTATTCATTAAGGAGAATATCACAGTGCTGAAGAGAGAGGATATCTTTCAGGGGTCAAGGACAGAATCTACTTGGTTAGAGTTAAGAAAAAATAGAGGTGCCATTACACTACCAGATGTATTCTATCGACCGCCAACTAGTGGGAAAGATATAGAGGAGCAAATTTGCAGGGAAATTACAGAGAGGTGCAAGAACTATAGAGTAGTGACAATGGGGGACTTCAACTATCCTAATATAGACTGGGATAGTAATAGTGTAAAGGGCAGAGAGGGTGAAGAATTTCTGAAGTGTGTTCAAGAGAACTTTCTTGATCAGTACGTTTCCAGCCCAACGAGGAAGGAGGCATTGCTGGATCTGGTTCTGGGGAATGAGGTAAGTCAAATGGAGCAAGTGTCAGTAGGAAAACATTTAGGGAACAGTGATCACAGTATCATAAGGTTTAGACTAGCTATGGAAAAGGACAGGGAGCAATCTAGAGTAAAAATACTTAACTGGAGGAAAGCCAATTTCAGTGGGTTGAGAATGGATCTGGCCTGGGTAAATTGGAATCAAAGATTGGCAGGCAAAACTGTAATCAAACTGTCTTTAAAGAGCAGATGGTTCGGGGACAGTCGAGGTACATTCCCACGAGGGGAAAAGGAAGGACAACCAAAGCCAGAGCTCCCTGGATGACAAAAGAGATAGAGAGTAAGATGAAGCAGAAAAAGGGGGTGTATGACAGATGTCAGGTTGAGAATACAAGTGAGAACCAGGCTGAATATAGAATACAAAAGCAAAATACAGCAGATGCTGGAAATCTAAAGTAAAAAGAGGAAATGCTGGAAATACTCAGCAGGTCTGGCAGCATCGGTGGAGAGAGAAACAGAGTTAACATTTCAGGTCGATGACCCTTCGTCAGAATATAGAAAGTTCAGAGGGGAAGTGAAAATGTAAATAAGGGGCAAAGAGAGAGTATGAGATTGTCAGCTAACATAAAAGGGAATCCAAAAGTCTTCTATAGGCATATGAATAGTAAACGGGTAGTAAAAGGAGGGGTGGGGCCAATTAGGCACAAAAATACAGACCTACGCATGGAGTCAGAGGGCATGGCTGAGGAACTAAATGAATACTTTTCATCTGTCTTTACCAAGGAGGAAGATGCTGCCAAAATCATAGTGAAAGAGGAGGTAGTTGAGATACTGGATGGGATAAAAATTGTTAAGGAAGAGGTACTAGAAAGGCTGGCTGTATTTAAAGTAGATAAGTCACCAGGACTGGATGGGATGCATCCTAGGATGCTGAGGGAAGTAAAGGTGGAAATTGCGGAGGTACTGGCCATAATCTTCCAATTCTTCTTGGATACAGGGCTGGTTCCAGAAGACTGGGGAGCTACATATGTTACACCCTTGTTCAAAAAAAGAGTATAAGGATAAACCCAGCAACTACAGGCCAGTCAGTTTAACCTTGGTAGTGGGGAAGCCTTTAGAAACAATAATCCAGGAAAAAATTAACAGTCACTTGGACAAGTATGGATAAATTAAGGAAAGCCAGCATGGATTTTTTAAAGGCAAATCGTGTTCAACTAACTTGATTGAGTTTTTTGATGAGGTAACAGAGAGGGTTGATAAGGGCAATGCGGTTGATGTGGTGTACATGGACTTCCAAAAGGCATTAGATAAAGTGCCACAAAATAGGCTTTCAAGAAAATTTGAAGCCCATGGAAGAAAAGGGACAGTGGCAGCATAGATACGATATTGGCTAAGTGACAGGAAAAAGAGTAGTGGTGAACGGTTGTTTTTTGGGCTGGAGGAAGGTATACAGTGGTGTTCCCCAGGGGTCAGTACTAGGACCACTGCTTTTCTTGATATATATTAATGTCTTAGACTTGGGTGTACAGGGCACAATTTCAAAATTTGCAGATGACACAAAATTTGGAAGTCATAGAGTCATAGGGGTCAATTTTCATTGACCCGTGGAGTCGGGATTGGAGGCGTGCGGGGGGTTAAAGTCCTGAATTCGGGGCTCCCGACACCATCCCGCCCCAAACCCGCCTCCATGTAAGTTTCAAAGGAGGCGGGTACCCGCCCCGCACTGGGACCTGCCTACTCGCGTGAAGGGATTAGTGCCAATTAACTGCCTGTTAACAGGTAGTTAATAGGCAGTTTTTAGCCTAATCCCTATTTTAAAGCTTGAAGTGTGGGATTCCCAACGGCTCCAAACCACGCCAAGTTAGAGGAGTCGGGCCGTCAGGTTGAAGGACTTGGAGAGGTCGAGATGTTGGTGTTCAGGTGAGTGATGGGTGCATGAGTGCAAAGGTAAGTGTGTTTGGTGTGTCTATAGTGTGTAAAGAAGTTTAAATTACCTGTACATACCTTTTCAGGCTTCCTTCCTTTAGGTTCGGGGAATCCCTCATCTCACCGACACAGAAAGCAGAGTGGCTGCGATCTGTCAAAAGTGACAGCCTGCAGCTTTCTGTGCCGGTGAAATTTCTAACTGAGTCTGTGTAGAAGGACTCAGGTTAGAAGTAAGACTGTCAGTGTTTGACAGCTTCAAACAGCTGTGAAACACGAATATTTCATCTGTCAAAACATCTTGACAGATGAAATTTCAGTCTGTGACGTCACCTGTTACCGGGTGGCTCTTAATTGGCCTGCTGAGCCTGCTGGGTGGACTCAACAAGGTCAATCAAGGGAAAGCCGTGTGGATTGGCCGCATCTCGATGGAGGCGGGACTACAACCCCGAAAGTTGTAGTCCTGCCTCCTTCCCGACTTCTGAATGAAAATCACCCCCATAGAGTCATAACGGCACAGAAGGAGGCCATTTGGCCCATCAAGTCCATGCTGGCTCTGAGTATAGCAATCCAGTCAGTCCCATTCCCCCGCTCTATCTCCGTAGCCCTGCAAGTTTATTTCCCTCAAGTGCCTATCCAGTCTCCCCTTGAAAACATTGAGTGTGTCTGCTTCCACCACTTCCATCAACTGTGAATTCCAGGTCCTCACCACTCGCTGTGTAAAAAAGCTTTTCCTCACATCCCCCCTGTATCTCTTGCCCAAAACCTTAAATCTGTGTCCCCTAGTCCTTGTACCATCCACTAGTGGGAACAGCCTTTCCCCGTCCAGCCTATCCAAACCCGTCATAATCTTGTACACCTCTATCAAATCACCCCTCAACCTCCTTGCTCGAATGAAAACAAATCCAGCTTCTCCAACCTGTCCATGTAGCTAAGATCACCCATCCCCAGAACCATTCTGGTAAATCTCCCCTGCACCCTCTCAAGGGCCTTCACATCCTTCTTAAAGTGTGGTGACCAGAACTGAACGCAATACTCCAGTTGTGGCCTAACCAGTGCTTTATAAAGATTCAGCATAACTTCTCTACTTTTGTACTCAATACAGGTTGACTATCCCTATCCGAAAACCTTGGGACCAGCTGTGTTTCGGTTTTCGGAAATTTTCGGATTTCAGAAGGTATTATTTCAGACTGGGAAACTCTGAACATTAAATTAATTTGGTAATTACTATTTGTATTTAATATAAATTTTAAAAGTTCAGGCTACCTCTTGCGACTGTTCTGTGTCTCATTCCCCTTCCTGCTTCTCTGTGCTGCCGCTCACAGTCTGTTTACAGCTCCCCCTGCTCCATGTTTCATTCCCCTCCCTGCTTCTCTGTGCTGCCGCTCACAGTCTGTTTACAGCTCCCCCTGCTCCGTGTTTCATTCCCCTTCCTGCTTCTCTGTGCTGCTGCTCACAGCCTGTTTACAGCTCCCCCTGTTCCGTATCTGAATTCCTTGACTTAGCGGGGGTCTGGGGCTCGACTGCCGCCGCCAGTTGTGGGAAAGCCGGATATCGGCTGACTCCTATGCTAAGCTGGCCCGCAAATCAGGTCAGAAAAGCATCGGCCGCGTCGGGTCATGTTTGGCGCCACTCGGGTTATGTCGTGCGCACGACTCATGCTCCACAAAAAACTTTCGGTTTTCAGAGGTTTTCGGTTTTCAGAAGTGCGGATAAAGGATAGTCTACCTGTACCTCTATTTATGAAGCCCAAGATCCCATATGCTTTGTTAACCACATATATAGTATAGTGAACAGTGAGGAGGATAGTGATAGACTTCAAGAACACATAGACAGGTTGGTGGAATGGGCGGACACGTGGCAGATGAAATTTAACGCAAAAATAGAAACAAGCCATTCAGCCCAACAGGTCCATGGCGGTGTCAATGCTCCTCACAGGCCTCCTCCCACCCTTCTTCATCTAACCCCATCAACATATCCTGCTATTTCTTTCTCCCTCATGTGTTTATCTAGCTTCCCCTTAAATGCATTTATGCTAGTCACCTCAAATACTTCTTGTCGTAGCGAGTTCCACATTCTAACCGCTCTTTGGGTCAAGAAGTTTCTCCTAAATTCCCGATTGAATTTATTAGTGACTATCTTATACTTATGTCCCCTAGTTCTTGTCTCCCCCGCAAGTGGAAACATCTTCTCTACGTCTACCCTGTCAAACCCATTCATAATTTTAAAGACCTCTATCAGGTCACCCCTCAGTCTTCTCTTTTCTAGAGAAAAGAGCCCCGTCTGTTCAATCTTTCTTGATAGGTATAACCTCTCAGTCTGGTATTATTCTAGTAAATCTTTTTTGCACCTTCTCCAGTGCCTCTATATCCTTTGTACAATATGGAGACAAGAACTGTTCACAGTACTCCAAATGTGGTCTAACCAAGGTTCTATACAAGCATAACATATCTTCACTGCTTTTCAATTCTATCCCTCTAGAAATGAACCCCAGAGCTTTGTTTGCTTTTCTATGGCCTTATTAACCTGCACAGCTACTTTTAGTGATTTTTGCATCTGTACCCACAGATCCCTCTGCTCCTCTACCCCATTTACACACTTATTTAACAATGAGTACGTGGCCTTCTTATTCTTCTTACCAAAATGTACCACCTCTTACTTATCTATATTGAAGTTAATTTGCCAATTACATGCCCATTCTGCCAGATTATTAATGTCTTCCTGTATTTTGTCAAAGTTCTCCTCTGTATTAACTATACCCCCAATTTAGTGTCGTCCACAAATTTTGAAATTGTACTTCTGATTCCTGAGCCGAGAATTGATTAACCCAAACTCCCTATGCACAGCTGTGAGGAACCAAGGAAAAATGGAACCAATCCTCCCAATCAGAAATGTGAGACACCATGAGCATAAGTTATGCAGGCAGTGTAGCCATCATAACCATCTGCTGCATACAGTTTTCAATGTGATTTCCGTTGGGCCAGAAATTCGGGTCCCCACAGGCGAGTACACGCTGGGTACTCATGCGTAGGGCCAACAAAAGTGCCGGTTTCGTGCATGCACTGCGCATGCGCGGGAAACTGGAACTTCTGTTCCCTTGAAAGAAGGGGTTCACAGGTCGAACGCGTGCGCCGGAGAGGCAGCGCTTACGCCTGGAACTTCCATTTTTTTTACAGGTTTTTCCGGGAGGGTAAGTCTCCAGCAGCTACACTTTTAAAAAGCAGTCACAAGACCAGCTTTTAACAAGGTAAGTGGTGAATTAAGTAAAATTGAAACATTTTCTCCACAGGTTTATTAGATTTAAATACTTTAAAGAAAGGCAAGCATATTTTTAGCCCTGTTAAAAACTGCAATTAATTTTTTCAAAAATTTAAATTATTGTTTAAAATAGTTATTTTATGTAATTTATAGTTATTTTAAAAATGTGATTTTTTAAAATTTATTTGAAGTTTTAGTTATGTTTTGGGGCCGATCTCTATTTCATAGGTTTGACAGGCCAATCTATGAATAGAGTTTCCCTGCTACGATTGGCTCTCCATGGCCCACGTGATCCCAGGGGACGCTTCAAACTAACTGTGCCCCTGGGATACGCAAGCACTGCACGCCGGCAGTTGGAGGAGGCCCAGGATCGGTATCCCACACGGGCCCACAGCAGAACGGCCGGCGTGCTAGGTAAGTGCAGGTCAGGGGCTTGCACCTGCAGGAAGCCTCCGACCCGAATTTCTGGGCCCATGGTCTTTTCAATATCTACTGCAGGTATGGTTCGGTATGTTTGATATCTGAAGGAAAAACTGCTATTGACAAATAAACTATAGATTGTAATTGTTTTGTTTTACTGGTCTAAGACCAGTAGCAGCATAGTGCTAAGTGCAGTTGACAACACCTTGTTATTCTAGGGCTGCAAATAACATTCTCCCCTCCAGGAAAGTGCGCTGTGAATGCATGCCCATCATGCGTGCACAGAATGCTGCTCCTCAGCTGGTAAATTTTTAATCTTTGAGAGTATGGCTAGAAGCATCTGCACTCTCATATCACTTAAAAGAATCTGCTTACGTTTATAAAATGCCAGCAGGTCAGACAATCCACCTGAGTACTTTTTAACCTAGGCTGACATGCCATAGTGTTCAGGTGTAAGATGGCCTCCTGGATGGGATCTCACATTGTCTGTTTTTTGTGTATTCTGGAATCAAATCAAGACCTAACTTAGAAATTATACTACCACTTTTCCGTTGATATGAAACGGAAACCACTTTGCATGGATTGCAGAAATGGCAGCATACCTGGATGTAAAGACAATAGCAGTCGCTATTGGCAAAAGCAAGTGATAAATGTACATATAAATGAATACCTTCCCATACTTATCAAAATGCTATCAACATTCAGGATATAGCTTGTATTTCTAAGCATTTTTACAAGGTATTCAATTTGTTTTCTCAGTGATACTCCATTTGTCAAGTAAATTGACTCTTTTTTTCTTGCCAATGAATACCAAAGTAGTATTTTTCATCAGGATGTAAGCTTCCACACTGAAGCATTTTGTACTTACCGAGTCCATTCAATTATGAGTGAATTTCTATTGTCCAAGAGTTCTAATTTTTATTGCCCTCCAGCAGCAAAAGCTGGCATGTCTGACAGAAATTATATGGCGAATATATATATGATTTCGTGTTCTTGGGTTGCAAGGCATTGTTGTGCTCTTTTACAATGGCTCCTTCTATGGGATGTGAATTGGCCAATTATACTTCATTATTTTTATATATATTTTCTGCAGTGGCTATCTATTATTATATATATATATATATATCCCCTTCACCTAACAGACATAACTTGCATTAGTTTTCAAAGGCAGTAAATGTCAAACCACAATTACATCTTCACTTAATAGGTTATAATGATCATTTTAAACTACTATGTAAAAGGTAGGGCCAAATACATCATTAACCTTTTGCTAACTTCAACAGAATTCTTCATGCAAAATCTAATAAGCAGAACATGAATCTTACTTCCTGTGTCATAATTTTGAGTCATGCTTTCTATGTCATTATTTAACATTGCAATTGCTTGTGTGAACAGTTACAAATGATAACCTTAGATGTAAACATTTATAATGGTAAAATGCAAGCATATCAACATTAGGTGATCATGGTTTGTCAATGAAGAAACCAAACCACTCAGTGTTATTTGAAAAAAAAGTGTCTACCATTTTGAAATTGTTTTATTGATCTTTTAATAACTTTCATTAAAAAATTTACTTGATGATCTCAGCCTTTCCCAAATGCCTGTGCTTGGACTTAATGAGGTTGACTTTCCTTTACCCTATGCCTGGGGAATTGATGTTTTGTGCTGAGCAGAGAACAAAGGGCTCATTATTTAAATAAATGCCAGAAGACAAATTTCAAAACTGAGGTAAATTTATATTGAGCGTTTTTTAAAGCAGCAAGAATGTGTACTTGTGTGTGTATGAAAAGAAATAAAAAGTGACAGACTGTACTAATTGTAGTGTATGTACTTTTAAGAGCCCCTGTGTACTGTAATACTGGTAGTGGCCACTCGGGTATATAAGCCTGTATAGCATCTTGTATCTTTTAGTTCACCTCCAGGCTTTGTTCAGTTAACACCTGTTAAACCAACTCCTGCATTCTGTGTCTCCATTAACACACGGATACAACAGTGGCGACGAATTGGAAACGGACTTACCTGCAATTCGGCAGCACCTCAAGGAGATCGATTCCTCAGACGAAGGTCGAAGAAAAAAAAAAAAGAAAAAAACTGTGGTTTCACCATCTAGCCGGGCTGGTGGCAGGTACTGCACTAATCCTTCCTGGGCGGCGAGCTGGGGCTCAATCGGGTGGCTCTGCAGCGGGGCCGAGCAGCGAGTCGGAAGGCGGAGGCAAACAGAGACGGAGGGTGGAGCATTCAGGAGACGGCCGGCGCTGCAAAGCAGGTCGGCATTCGGACCAAGCAGAGGGAGGGAAAAGTCCCAGAGAGTCCGGCGGGAACAAGTCTCCAACTATTAAAAATATCTGTGTAGAACAGCGTTGTCAGCAGCGGCAGCGACGGGAAAGCGCGGGAGGTGCCATTTTTTCTCGGCAGGGAAGAAAGGAAAGCGCGGGAGGCGCCATTTTTGATTTTCAGGATGCCTAAGACTGGCAATATTACTGCTTTCGATAGTGATATAGAGGATTGGACCACATATGTGGAAAGAGTGGAGGTATATTGCACAGCGAATGAAGTAGAGGATGATAAAAAGGCATCGGTACTTCTAAATCTGATGGGCGCAAGGACATACGGGCTGTTACGAAACTTAATCACTCCAGCCAAACCGATGGACAAGAATTTTAAGGAGATTGTTGATACCCTACAGGAGCACTTAAACCCAACACCGCTGCTGATAGTGGAACGATTCAAATTCTTCAGGAGGAATCAGCACAAGAATGAAAGTAACGCTGATTACCTCACCGAATTAAGAAAGCTGTCAAAGCACTGCCAATTCGGGGCAGGACTGGCAGATTCTCTACGAGACAAATTCGTCTGCGGTCTCCTAAGTGAAGGAACACAGAAAAGGCTACTTTCTGAGAAAGATTTGACACTGGACAAGGCTTTCAGTGTGGCTGTATCATACGAAGCAGCAGCAAGAGGAGCTGCAGAGATACAGCAAAAGCCACAGGACTTCGGCACCCATGAAATGACATGGGGTTTCGAGAGATGTTATCGCTGAGGCAGATCCACCCATGACCAGAGGGTCTGCTGGTTCAAGGACAAAGCATGCAGGCAATGCAGAAAGATGGGACACATTGCACGTGTATGCCGATCTGGAAACAAAAAATCCACGTGCAAATTGACATAGAAGCAGACAGATCAGAAGAATTAACATGTGGCTAAAGGGCTGGTGTGGGAAAGAGGGGTTCCTTTTCATGGGACACTGGCACCAGTTCTAGGACAGGAAGGAGCTGTACTTGTGGGACGGGCTCCACCTGAACCAGGATGGGACCCGTGTCCTAGCGGAAATGGTAAATAGGGAGGTGGCAAAGGCTTTAAACTAGTAAGATGGGGGGAGGGAACTACAAAAAATGTAACCAGCCTAAATATAAACAAAACAGGAAAAGAGAGCATAGGAAAGAATAAAGTAAGGGAGGACATTGATGGTAAGCGAATAAATAGAGTTATAGAACAGGAGTCTAAAAAGATGGTTAAACATAAAGTGAGAGGAAATCCTATTAAAAATGAGTTCAACTGTCTGTACAGCAATGCGCACAGTGTCCGTAATAAAACAGGGGAGCTGGAGGCAATCATGCATTGTGAGGAACCAGAAATAATAGGGATTACTGAGACATGACTTCAGAAAAATCAGGACTGGGAATTAAACATTGCAGGGTATAACATATTTAGAAAAGATAGAGAGGGAAAAAGGGAGCTGGAGTAGCTGTACTTATCGAGGATAACATAATGGCAGTAGTAAAAAGTGAGGCAGCTATCAGCAAGACAAAAATAGAATCCATATGAAACGAGATAAAAGATAACAAAGGATCAATCACACTAAGTGCACACAATCACATAATGGAAGTGCCGAGTGGATGATCCATATCAGCCTACTCCCGAGGTCCCCACCTTCACAGAAGCCAGTCTTCAGCCAATTTGATTCACTCCACGTGATATCAAGAAATGGCTGAGCGCACTGGCAAAGGCTATGGGCCCCGAAAACATCCCGGCTATCGTGCTGAAGACTTGTGCTCCAGAACTAGCCATGCCTCTAGCCAAGCTGTTCCAGTTGAAGAGATCGCAAAGTCTCTGTTTGAAGAATGGATTCAGTTAAGCATATTTTTGTGGACTTTATGGGATGAGGGTGTTTTCCCTGTGGTGGGATCGCCCTGTGCAAATGCATGGGGGACTGGTTTGTTAAAACTCCAGAGAACGCATGGCTGTTGGCTGTGACAAAAGAACTGTCAGTCATCCAGAATGTATGGGCTCGCCCAACAGTCCTGGAAAAAGGAAGGGGGCCATTGAACTTGAAGCCACTCTAATATGCAAAAACACTTCCCACCTCCATCTCAGAAGAGAAGCAGAACAATGAACCCACTGGCCTCAGCCAGCCGAAAAGGAGCCAGTTTTTTTCCCAACACAAAGACTGAAAGATATGCCCCAGACCTAGGGCCATTAATTCAATCACGGAATACCCATGGGTCTGAGGACGACCCATCACTGATTAAGCACCGGAGTGCTTAGAAACAATAGGATTTTAAAGATTGACGGGAAAGATAGGGGTAGCCAGACTCCTATAAAAGATAAATTCTTTTCCACCATTCTCTCTCTTTTGCTCCCTGCTCCAACAAGATCGAACTAACAAGAAGTACCAGAGAAGCCACCGAGCGGAGCAATCAAAATCAACCATGTGTGGAGGTAACCACAGTTTCAAGTGTCCCAAGCAGGTAACCCGTGAGCTGTAAGGGCTCAGATTTTCTCAGAAGTGGAGTTTTTGGGCTATTCCGAGGGTGGGAGCTTCGTTTCATTCAGCCAGGCGAAGGGGTCTATGCGACTGGGTAATTCTTTGGTAGGGGTGGAATTAGAGTCCACCATAGCAACAAGGGAATTACTGCTTGTTATAGTCCCCAGTTTTGTACTGTATGTATGTTGATTGTAACCTGGATTTTATTCTCCACAGAGACAGTGATTTTGTTTAGTAGTGCATGTTTTAGCCAGTGTATGTTAGACCAAATAAATATAAGTTTGATTTTTCACCGAAGCATTCCTGTCCATGACTTATTTAATTTACACTCTGAATAATAATTCCCGGGTATAGAACTTTCGTAAGGTGGGGGCGATTCGAACCGTCCATCTAGCAATTGGGCTAGGATCAAAAACCGTTTACACAGTACAGCTACAACACTGGCATCTATCCAACAATGTGAAAAACTGCCCAGATAAGTCCTGTCCAAAAAAAGCAGGAAAATCCAACCTGACCAATTACCGCCCCATCAGTCTACTCTCAATCATCAGCAAAGTGATGAAAGGTGTCATCGACAATGCTAGCAAGTGTCACTTACTCACCAATAACCTGCTCACTGATGCCCAATTTGGGTTCCGCCAAGACCACTCTGCTCCCGACCTCATTACAGCCTTGGTCCAAACATGGACAAAGGAGCTGAATTCCAGAGGTGAGGTGAAAGTGACTGCCCTTGACATCAAGGCAGCATTTGACCGAGTCTGGCATGACGGAGCCCTAGTAAAACTGAAGTCAGTGGGAATCAGGGGGAAAATGCTGCACTGGCTGGAGTCATACCTAGCACAAAGGAAGATGGTTGCGGAGGTTGAAAGTCCATCATCACAGCCCCAGGACATCGCTGCAGGAGATCCTCAGGGCAGTGTCCTAGGCCCAACCATCTTCAGCTGCTTCATCAATGACCTTGCCTCCAACATAAGGTCAGAAATGGGGATGTTCGCTGATGACTGCGCAATGTTCAGTGCCATTCAAAACTCCTCAGATAATGAAGCAGTCCATGCCCGCATGCAACAAGACCTGGACGATATTCAGGCTTGGGCTGATCAGTGGCAGGTAACATTCGCGCCACAGAAGTGCCAGGCAATGACTATCTCCAATAAGAGAGAGTCTAACCACCTCCCCTTGACATTCAATGGCATTACCATCACCGAATCCCCCACTATCAACATCCAGGGGGGTCACCATTAAACAGAAACTTAACTGGACCAGCCACATAAATATTGTGGCAACAAGAGCAGGTCAGAGGCTAGGTATTCTGTGGCGAGTGTCTCACCTCCTGACTCCCCAAAACCTTTCCACCATCTACAAGGCACAAGTAAGGAGTGTGATGGAATACTCTCCACTTGCCTGGATGAGTGCAGCTCCAACAATACTCACGAAGCTCAACACCATCCAGGACAAAGCAGCCCGCTTGATTGGCAACCCATCCACCACCTTAAACATTCACTCCCTCCACCACCGGCGTACCGTGGCTGCAGTGTGTACCATCTACAAGATGCACTGCAGCAACTCACCAAGGCTTCTTCGGCAGCACCTCCCAAACCCGCGACCTCTTCCACCTAGAAGGACAGGGGCAGCAGGTGCATGGAAACACCACCACCTCCAAGTTCCCCTTCAAGTCACACACCATCCTGACTTAGAAGTATATCACCGATCCTTCATTGTCGCTGGGTCAAAATCCTGGAGCTCTCTACCTAACAGCACTGTGGGAGTACCATCACCACATGGACTGCAGCGGTTCAAGAAGGTGGCTCACCACCACCTTCTCAAGGGCAACTAGGAATGGGCAATAAATATTGGCCTTGCCAGCGATGCCCAGATCCCATAAACAAATAAAAATAAACTAATAGACATAGTGTACAGACCACCTAATAGTCGAAGGGAGGTGGAGGAATAAATAGGCAAACAAATAGGGAAATGAGCAAAAAATATAGAATAATATTCATGTGGGATTTCAACTATGCTGATATTAATTGGACAGAATAGGTAGGTAAACGGCATAAGGGCATAAAGTTCCTGCAATGTGTACAGGACTCCTTTCTAACCCAATATGTAAAAAGCCCAACAAGGGAGGATTTGCTTTTGGATCTAGTAATGGGGAATGAGCCAGAAAAGATAAGAGAAGTAAAAGTAGGGGAACATCTAGGCAATAATGACCATAATATAATACTCTTTAAGATGACAATTGAGAAGTGCATAAGTATGATAAAAACCAGGTTAATAGATTAGAGAAAAGCTGATTTTGAGGGGCTGAGAATAGAACTTGGGGAAATAAAATGGGCAACATTATTGGGAAACAATGATGTAGAACAGCAATGGGAAACATTTAAAACAGTGTTCAACAGAGTGCGGGAAAATATATTCCACTAAAAGAAAAGAACAAACTAAACACTAATGAGATTCCATGGATGAACGAAGCCATAAGGGAACAATTGAGCGTAATGAAAGAGGCATACATTAAGTACATGGAAAGCATGGGAGTGCATGATAAGGGACAATATGAAGAGATTAGGAGAGAATTAAAAAAAAAACATTAGGAAGGCAAAGGGGAACTATGAAATTAAATTATCAAGGTATATAAAACAAAAGAGTGAAATATTTTACAGACATAAAAAAAGGAAGGTTGGGATGGGAATAGGGCCATTAAGGGATAGACCGAATAATACCACAGGTAACGATAGAGAGATGGCAGAAATATTAAATAATTATTTTGCTTCGGTATATACCAGGGAGATAGAACAGGTGGACATGACATTGGATGATGAGATTAATAATGAGATAAGTGCATTTAAAATAAAAAGAGGGGATATATTAAATAAACTAATCATACTCAAAGAGGGTAAAACCCCTTGTCCGGTTGGATTGCACCCACACACTTTAAAAGAATCTAGGGAAGGGATAGTAGAGGCATCATTACACATATTTAATAATTTGTTAGAAAAAGGTGCAGTGCCAGAAGACTGGTGGATGGCTCCCACAATACCTATATTTAAGAAGGGGGATAGAAGATGTCCAGGGAATTATAGACCAGTCAGCGTAACATTGGTGGTAGGAAAAATAATGAAAACACTACTAAAGGAGAAAGTACAAGGACATCTAGAAACCAAATATATAATAATGAATTGTGAGCATGGATTTCAAAAGGGAAAGTCTTGTTTGACCAACCTCATTAAATTTATTGGAGAGGTAACAGAGAGAGTAGACAATGGTAATGCAGTAGATGTAATTTATCTAGATTTTCAAAAGGGCTTTGATAAGGTACCACATAATAGACTGATAAACAAGGTCAAAGAATGCAGAGTCAGGGGACAAGTAGCAGAATGGATAGCTAGCTGCCTTCATGACAGAAAGCAGAGAGATGCGGTAAAGGGTAGCTATTCACGATGGCAGAAGGTGGGTAGTGGTGTTCCTCAATGGGGAGCTTTTGGAGGCGGGACTCCCACTTGTCGGGTTTCAGTCCCACCTCCATCAACTACTGGCCAACCCACGCTATTTTCCCTTGATTGACCTTGTTAAGCCCACCCAGTGGTCTTAGCAGACCAATTAATGGAAAGCTGGTTGCAGAGAACGTCAACGTATGATGTTTCATCTGTCAAAAATTTTTGACCGATGAATTGTCATCGTTTGACAGCTCTGTGAAGCTGTCAAACAGTGACATTCTCTGTAGTTTGATGAGGTCTTGAATTCAAGGCCTCATCAAACCTCTTTCTTTTGCAGAAATGAGATGGTTATTGCATTAGAGAATACAACAACCATCTGTCATCCCCAACGCAGAGGTCCGAGACTCTCCGCATACACATCGACTGAAGCCTGCAGGAAGAAACACTTTTACTAACACTTTGCACTTACCTCAGATACTCACCTACACTCACCTTCACAGCACACTTTTGCACACCCCGACCCCCCGCAGACCTACTCGCCTCGGTGACCTGGCGGGTTTCGGAGTCTTCAGGAAGCCCACACTTGTGAGGGCTAAAATGGGATAATCCTATTTTCTGCCTGTTAGCTACCTGATAACAGGCAGTTAATAGGCTTTAATCCCTTCCCGCCTCCAAGGAGACGGGATCCGGCACGGGATGGCTACTCGCCTCCTGGGAAGATGGCATGGAGATGGGTTGCACACCGGCCCCCAAGTTCTGCCATTTTTCCGGCAGTCCTGCCTCCATACCCGCCTCCCCAGGGCTGGCAAAATCACCCCCATAATTTCTAAAACAATAGCAAAATACTACAGATGCTGGAAATCTGAAATAACAACAGAAAATGCTGGAAACATTCAGCAGGCCAGGCAGCATCCATGGAGAGAGAAACAGAGTTAATGTTTCAGGTTGATGACCCTTCGTCAGAACTGGATAAAGTTGGAGATGTAACAGGTTTTAAGCAGGTGCAGAGGCAGGGAAAGGGGGAGGGGAGGGGAGGAAGGAACTAAAGGCACATGCCCTTCCTCCCCTCCCCCCCTTTCCCTTTATATTATAAAAAGGATATAGAGGCACTGGAGAGGGTGCAGAGAAGATTTACAAGCATGATACCAGAAATGTGAGGGTATACATATCAGGAAAGGATGAACAGGTGAAGGGATAATTATTATTCCTAGCCCCTTTTGGGCTACCCCGGATCAGGCGTATTCCCCAGACATTCGCCTTCAACTAAAGTTAGAGATAGCCGAATCCTAGAGATGCTTAATTGGGTCTAAAGGTTCAGACTATCTCTCCCTAAAGGAAAGGAACGGCTTGAAGATGTTACCGTCTTCCAGGTAGCACTTTAATAAGTTTAACTAGACTGTAATCTTCCGGATATTATGAGGGTCTAGAATACTCCCCCAGAATTCTTTAACTCCACACCAAGGAATATACAGAGATTGAGTTTGCGAGTTTGATACAGAAGTACTCTGTGAGACAATTCTAAAAATATATAGATTTATTAAAGAACCAACATGTAGTTAACAGCTGGTGATTTCAGTCACAACATTAACAGTTCTAAAAACAAATAGCTTACAATTCTTATTCTCAAATCTTAACTTCGTTACATTTTTACATTTCTTACTTATTTCTAATCTAGGATATCCACCAAAATCAAATAAAAGTACCTTTTGATCCCCGAGACTCAAAGAGTTAAACATTTACAGAACCTGCCTCTGAAGAGTAAGAGAATCACTTTGCCCCTTTCAGCGACTTCTGACTTCTTATCTGACAGTTCCATATTTTATACCCTTTTTGCAGTTTTCTGCTGATGTAAGCTAATTATCTCCAGTCATTTCTCTGTTAACTTTTTTTCTACTCTTACTGTCAATTCAGCTGTTAGCTTTCAGAATTCTGTCTGCTATGTAGGTGTTCAAAGCTTATCATAAAAATGGTTATAACAATGTATTTATTTGATGCCATTCTTATGAAGTTCTTCCATTCAATTATTAAATCACCTCAGCTGGCTATAAGCCAGACTTCTCATCTCCCATTTGTTCCATTTTCAACACAAACACAATGTGATTGCTTGGTGCATCTATTGATGCCATATTTACAAAGTCTTCTGTTGGTATCTTTTACAACATGTAAATTAAAAACACTTCAACTAGGGTGTTCTATGCATTTCTTAGCTACTTCAATTGGTTGTATTAAGAATTATGTCTCCTGTCTTTCATTTGATGTGATATTTATGAAGGCATATGGTTCTTTAATGTTCTGAGTTTCTGTTCGAAGTGTTAGTTTTTAACACTTTAAACTGGGTAATGGAATTGTGTTTCGCCCAACCTGCAGACTTTCTGGAAGCTGCAACTTGCTGCTTCAATAGGGGGATTGTTTTAGTTTTAACAACCAATTCCCATTTCAAAAGCTTGTATGGTGTTTACAGCTTTGTGTTAACAACTGATCTTATCTCAAAAGCCTGTATTCTGTTTACAGCCTGTGTCGGTGAGGCTTTTAGATTGTTAAAACCAGTTTTCATGTTTTAATAAAGTCAGAATTCTGTTCATAGGATGGTGTATTTCTTGGAATATGGCTATTTCCTTTACACAGGCTGGGTCTCTTTTCTCTTGAAAAAACAAGGCTGAGGGGTGACCTAATAGAGGTCTTTAAAATTATGAAAGGTTTTGATAGAGTGGATACAGAGAGAATGTTTCCACTTGTGGGGAAGAGCATAACTAGAGGCCATCAATATAAGATAGTCACCAAGAAATACAATAGGGAATTCAGAAGAAACTTCTTTACCCAAAGAGCGGCGAGAATGTGGAACTCGCTACCACAGGGAGTGGCTGAAGCAAATAGTATACATGCATTTAAGGGGAAGCTGGACAAGCATATGAGGGAAAGGGAAATAGAGGGTTACGCTGATAGATTTAGATGAGGAAAGATGGGAGGAGGCTTGAGTGGAGCATAAACACCGGCATCGATTGGTTGGGCCGAATGGCCTTTTTCTGTGCCGTATATCCTATGTAATCCTATGTGCTAGAAGCCGGCCCCGCCCACAACGAATCTGACTACTGTGCCCCAATATATAAATGGTTCTGTATAGTTTTTTTTTAAGTCCTTTTCAGTTATTTAAAATCAGGTTACTTACAGGTGGTGGACTCGACACTCTGATTAAAAGGCTTATTTTTTGTGATAAACCCATTATCAGCTGTATTAATAAAGCTGCACCAGGTTTCCACTCTTAAATATATCAAGGAATATTTTTAATGCAAACATTTTTTTTAAATTACATTATAAAACACTGCCCAATTGCGCTAGCTCATGGCAGATTCTACTTTTGGTGCTATGCAAATGAGTTTCAGCGGAAACTTGTAAGTAAAATCACTTCCCAAAAGTAGCCCAAGTTTGGGTGCAATTTGAACCTGAATCGCCAATTGTACCCAGAGCAGAAACTCTACTGCCAACCTCCCTCCTCCCCACCCCCCCAGTCTTGGATGAACACAGAGCACTGATAAGCTTCCCTCCATATATCCAACCAGGCCCTCCTGGAGGCACTGAGAAGAAATCCAGCCCCAGCCTAACACAGTGTCAGGAATAGCTCTCAAGATTTTGTTATTGAACCAGGCTGGCTGATCAATAATCAACAATGACATGAAATAGTGTGGACCTTCCTGGCTCAGGTGTCAGTGACTGAGTCTACCATGGAGAGTGGGCTTGGTTCCAGTCTTCCATTGACAGGTGTGTCAGTTTCAGGCCAATTCGACCCCGAAGTAATCCTGTTCTCTCTTTTTCCTCTCATCCCTCAAGGCCCAAAGAGGATTGCCACATGTTTGTCTTTAGAACTCTGACAATTATAGGTTTGAGCCCTCAATAAATGGACAGCGGGCACCAGGAACACATAATAAGCAGCACAATCAGCAACAACATGTATCATAAAATGTGTGAATGCATTGCCACCATTCTCCTGATCACAACTGTAAAGGGGTGGTGGTTGGGTGTGGCGTGTGCGCCCAGTCAGTTATGCCCCTGACTGTTTTGCGAGTGGTTCGAATCGCTCCCACGCCCCTTGGGTTCTAGACACCGGTCTTAGGTCCAGGTGGCGATACAGAAAGACTCGAGTAGACAGGTGGTTTGTGTAGTGTATGTACCTTTAAGAAAAACTACTTTTACAGCTCCTGTATACTGCAGTACCGGCAGTGACCACACCTGTATATAAGCCTTGAGCATGCCTCTGTACCCCCAGTCTTGAGACTACCCTACTCCAGTAAATACCTGTTGATTGTTAAGTTACAGCATCCGTGTGGTTATTGAAAAACATCATACTCTCAGAATCACGGATCTAACAGTGGCGATGAGTGTCAATTCGAATCTACCTGCAACTCTGCATTTCCCTTCGAGGATTCGATCCGGGAGGGCGGTGGAAGAAAGTTGAGGCCAGAAACACGGGCGTCGACCACGAGCAACCGCCCAGTCGTCCGGCAGAGAGTGAACATCACAGGGGAGGCTGTGGAGAGCCGGGCTTGGTTCCCCAGACATGACGATCAGCAACAGACTGATGACAGGTACAGCGCAAACCCTTCCCGGACAGCGGCGGCTGGAGCCGACCGACGGCGGAGAATAATTTGAGCAGCGTCGATGGGGCAAGACAGAGGGTGAAGCGCACAGGGCGCAGCCGGGGTTTGAAAACCGAGCTGCGTCGAGGAAAAACAAAACGGAGAGAGAGAGGGTAAAGCAGCAGTCGGGTTCAGGACCAGAGCGGCGGAAACGGGAAAGGCACAAAGAAAAAAAAAAAACGCGCAGAGCACAGCCAGGGCTCAAGGGCTGAACAGTGTCCATGGGGAGAAGAAGGGAGCGCGCGGGAGACGCCATTGAGCCACGGAGAAGAAGGAAGAGCGCGGGAGACGCCATTTTTTGAAGCCGCAGCGGAGAAGAAGGGCGAGCGCGGGAAGAAAGGAAAGCGCGGGAGACGCTATTTTGTGCCAGCGGAGAAGAAGGGAAAGCGCGGGATACACCATTTTTGACAGTTAAATCACACCCAGGGATGCCGAAGAGTGGCAGTATCTCTACGTTCGACAATGAAGTCGAAGATTGGGCGACATATGTGGAACGTATTGAGGTGTACTGCAGGGCGAATGAAGTGTCAGATGCTAGGAAAGCACTGGTTTTGTTAAATTCCATGGGTGCAAAAACTTATGGGTTACTGCGAAACCTAATAACCCCAGAGAAGCCTATGAACAATAATTTCGAAAGCATAGTAGAAATCCTACAGGACCACTTAAACCACACACCGCTGCTGATAGCAGAATGATGTAAGTTCCATAAAAGGAACCAACACAAAGATGAAAGCAATGCTGAGTGCTTAACGGAACTGCGCAAACTATCGAAACACTGCCAGTTTGGAGTGGGACTAGCAGATACGTTAAGGGACAAGTTTGTGTGTGGGCTGCAAAGTGAAGGAACCCAGAAACGGATTCTATCAGAAAAGGATCTTACGCTGGACAAGGCTTTCAGTATGGCAGTATCACACGAAGCAGCCGCAAGGGGCGCTGCAGAGATACAACGGAGACAGCAAGAATATGGCACCAATGAAATGTCCTTTGGAACAGGAAAGTGTTATCGCTGCAGCAGAACAACACACGACCAGAAGTATTGTTGGTTCAAGGACCAAGTGTGCAGACAGTGTGGAAAAGCAGGACACATAGCAAGAGTCTGCAGGTCTGGGAAGAAAACCAACAGCAAGAAATCTCCACAGAAGTACAAAAAGGTACACAAGGTGATGGACAGTAGTTCAGACGAACAGAAAAGTGACACAGACTCCGGAAGCAAGGAGCTGGGTTGTCTGAAACTACATAAGGTAACCAAAATGGAGGATCACCAGACTATCTGGGTTACACTCAAGATAGACGGAGTCCAAGTGAAAATGGAATTGGACACAGGATCAGCCCTAACAGTCATAAACCAAAGGGACTACAAGCGGCTATTTTCACATATACCCTTGAAAACTACAGAGATTGTCTTGAATACGTACACGGGGCAAAAAGTCTACCCAAAGGAATAATAAGGGCGAAAGTGTTATACAAAGGCCAGGAAATACCTAAAATGGACATATATGTATTGCCAGATGGAGGACCACCACTGCTAGGATGTGAATGGATCCGGAAGATACTATTAGATTGGCATTCCATACAGGCACTGAAGGTTGAGGCCAAAAAGGATGACGACGTCACAGCTGGACGACTGTCAAAAATGCTAACTGACGCAAAAGAAGTGATCCAGGAGGGACTCGGAACACTAAAAGGCAAAATAGCAACGATTAAAATAGAGGAAAATGAAAGCCCAAAGTTTCTTAAGGCCAGACCAGTGCCTTATGCGATCAGGCCAGCTGTCGAAGCAGAGCTGGAAGGGTTGGAACGTTCAGGAGTACTGTCCAAAGTAGACTGGAGCGAGTGGGCTACACCCATCGTTCCTGTAATGAAGAGGTCATTGAGTAATACGCCTGGGGAACCAAAGAAGGTCCACATCTGTGGGGATATTAAGGTGACAGTGAACCCAGTCCTTCACACGGTACAATATCCGCTTCCACGAATTGAGGATATTTTCGCCTCGCTATCTGGAGGTAAACGCTTCACCAAAATTGATCTAGCCCAGGCGTACTGGCAAATGAAGGTAGAAGAAGCCTCGAAACAATACCTTATGATCAACACTCATAAAAGTCTCTATCCATACAACCGGCTGGTGTTCAGGGTAGCATCGGCTCTGGCTATTTGGCAAAGGGCGATGGATCAAGTCCTGCAAGGGATTCCAGGGACCCAGTGTTATTTGGACGACATCCTGGTCACGGGCGAAAATGACAGTGATCACCTCGCCAACTTGGAGAAGGTGCTCACCAGATTAAAGGAATATGGGCTACGAGCTAATCGCCACAAGTGCGAGTTTTTCCAGAAGCAGATCTCGTATTGTGGCCACGTCATCGATGAAGAGGGGTTACATAAGTCCCCTGAAAAGATTGAGGCAATAGCCAAGGCTCCAGCACCGGAAAATGTGTCACAACTGAGGTCGTTCCTCGGGCTGGTAAACTACTACTTAAGTTCTTACCAAATTTGTCCACGGTATTACACCCACTGAACACCCTACTGCAAACAGGGGTACCATGGAAGTGGAACGACGAACGTAGACGAGCTTTCCAGAAGTGTAAAGAATTGATCACATCAAAAGAGGTGTTGGCCCATTTCAACCCAGCACTACCAATTCGTTTGGCATGTGATGCATCACCCTATGGTATTGGAGCGGTGCTGTCGCACAAATTCCCAGACGGGTTGGAGAGGCCAGTAGCCTTTGCGTCTCGGTCACTAACCTCAGCCGAGCGCAACTACGCCCAGATTGACAGGGAGGCCCTCAGCCTAGTATGGGGAGTAACAGAATTCAACCACTATCTGCATGGGCAGAAGTTCACCTTGCTGACTGACCACCAACCACTTGTCTCCATCTTTAATCCTAAGAAGGACGTTCCAGTGATGACTGCACAACGGTTACAAAGATGGTCCCTGTTTCTAGGGGCGAATCAATATGAAATAGAATATAAAGGCACGAAACAGCATGGGAACGCTGATGGGCTATCGCGCCTGCCACTGCCTACTGTGGAGGAAGCACCAGCAGTGGACCCTATCGAGATATTTTATTCGTCAATAATTGAACGATTGCCAGTAATGAACGCGGATATAGAGAAGGAGACCCGCAATGATCCGACGCTGTCTCGGGTATATGATTTGACGGTGAGGGGATGGCCAACACATGGCGACTCACTGTTGCCAGCATTCTCATCCAGAAGAGAACAGCTGTCAGTATGCCAGGGGACAGTGATGTGTGGATTCAGAGTGGTGATTCCACCCAAGTTAAGGGAGAGAGTGCTAAATGAGCTTCATGAAGGTCATCTGGGGGGAGTGAAAATGAAAAGCCTTGCTAGGGCTTATGTGTGGTGGCTGGGAATCGATCAACAAATCGAAGACCTAACCAAGAGCTGCTCAGGATGCCAGAAGGTCCAAAATGCACATCCACATGCCACTCTACACCCATGGGAGTGGCCCTCCTCTCCATGGCAATGGGTGCATATTGATTTTGCTGGTCCATTCATGGACTCAATGTTCTTAATAGCAGTGGATGCTCATTCGAAATGGCCTGAGGTGATAAAAATGTCCTCAACCACTACAGAGATAACGATTGCAGTCCTACGGACCATATTTGCCAGGAACGGCTTGCCAGAGCAGATTTGCTCTGATAACGGACCACAGCTTGTGTCCGAAGAGTTTCGAAAATTTATGAGAAGGAATGGGGTAAGGCATTACACATCCGCCCCGTATCATCCAGCCACAAATGGATTGGCTGAGAGGTTCATACAAACCTTTAAGAAGGCGATAAAGGCCATGTGCGATGATGAAATTCCACTACAGCATAAGGTGGACAATTTCTTATTAGCCTACCGAAACACGACACATGCAGTTACCAACCAGACCCCGGCCATGATGTTCTTCAACCGAAGGTTGAGATCTCGTCTGGACTTGCTCAGACCAAATGTGCGAAGAAATTTTGAGGATAAACAATTCCAGCACATCAATGAGAAGCCGACACGGTGCTTCAACGTAGGACAACCAGTCTTGGCCCGTGACTACCGAACAGAGAAATGGCAACCCGGAACGATATGCACAAGGCAGGGGACATTAATGTACACAGTGGATGTCGGGGAGAACATTGTGAGACGCCACGTCGATCAGATCTTAGCGTCACAGGAACGAGTCAACCCCATGGCTCGCGTACCTGGGGATGAACCCGACACACCAATAGCATCTACCTCTGAACCAGTAGCAGTGGAAACCGATGAACTAACCGACGAAAAGGGGCCAGAATCGCCTCCGCACCAAGACCAAGAACCTCAGGAAAGGCGCTATCCCGAAAGGATCAGGAAGCCGCCCCAAAGACTGAATCTATAAATGGACTATTGTTGTTTAACGTACATGTTAATGTGTTAACTGTTATTTCAATATTATGGGTACTGCTAATCTAAAAGGGGAGGAATTGTAGCGTGTGTATCTTTAAGAGAGAACTACTTTTACAGCTCCTGTATACTGTAGTACCGTCAGTGACCACACCTGTATATAAGCCTTGAGCATGCCTCTGTACCCCCAGTCTTGAGACTACCCTACTCCAGTAAATACCTGTTGATTGTTAAGTTACAGCATCCGTGTGGTTATTGAAAAACTTCATACTCTCAGAATCACGGATCTAACAGTTTGGATGTAAGAAAACCAGGATTTTATTGAAACAGAAATTAACACAGTCTTACGAGAAGTTACTAGTATAAAATTACAGGTAAATGCAAGATAACTATACTTATACAGGGAATGGGGAACACACGGCACATCGAGGGAAAACAACTATCTTAACAATCCCCCTATCCTTTTCCCACCCCTTATATTTAACTAGATTAAGCTATGAGGGGCCAGAATTCATGCTCACCAATTCAAAATAAAACCAATTGTTAACGAGTGCGAGTTTTGAAGTCTGGTATCTGGTCCTTCTAGGTACCCCGTCGCCACGTGGTCTTCAGGGATGCGGTGCTGGGTCTGCAACTGCGACACACCTTCTCCCCTCCGCTGCCATCGTTGTCTCGTCGCGATGGGTTCTCCTCTTCTTCTCCCTTGGGCAGTCGGCGGCAGCACCGTTGTGCCTATAGGGCAGTTGGCAGTTTTTACTGCCTAGATTTTCCTACCCAAGCTTAAGAACGCCAGTCTATTCGTCGTGGCGTGGCCACCTGCGTTATCCCAGTGTTCAACGAGGCACTTGTCTTCCCAAGCGCGAGCTTATAACCAGGTGCTGGGTTTTCTTATCGATATGTTTTTCACTGCCCTGCTCTGCCCTTATCGAGTTATTATCATCTTCTTCACCTCCACTCGTCTCGTCTCGCCGGACTACTATACAAGTCCTGGGCTACCTGCTCAACTTTGTTTTGCCCCATTCTGCAGCCTGGGCGTCCTGGATGGCTACGGACTTGGGTCTCGTTCCCCTCCCCTGCAGTTGGTATGGTGTAACTGGTTACTGAAAATCTGCTACGGGGAGAGAACCCGCCATGAGGCCAGGGCACGAGTACGAGCGGCAGCCCAAGGGGCTGGAGCCATGAGAGCAGAGCAAGAGCCAAGAGCAAGAGTCAAGAACAAGCGAGCAAGAGAGAGATTGCTACCCGGGGCCGACAGTTATACTCCTTTCGAAAACCCTTATCTGCGTGCCAAATCAGGTTAGTTCATTGTTCCAATCTTGGCGGGCTAGTTTAAATAATTGTAGCAATCTAAACTAACTGTTTTTAGATGGCCGTTTATCGCACCTAATGGCCTGATGTCTGAGCTGTATTGTTATTAATGCATCTTAATCGGCCTGTCCAGCCTCGATGGCTTCCTTAAGCTGTTTCCGATTATTTATGCAGACAACTTGATGGCCTCAAGTATAGGCCTAACTAGTTCTGATCTGTCTCCGATCTGACGTAATGCATATTCAAAGTCCTGTGTCTGCTTTCCAAAACACAAAGTCCTTTTCACAGAAGCTGCATTTTAGGTTTCGATTTCCCCAAAAGCTGCTTGTGCCACAGAGTCCAAGCTTTAGAATCTTGCAGGCTTTTGGTCATGAGGTGCGGACGCCATCTTTTGGGTCCCCTTTTTAAAATGTCCATGCAGGGTCCCCTTTTATTAATAACTTCGGGGAAATGTGGAAATTTTGCGAATCCTACAACAACAATATCCCATCAAATGGTAGTTCCACCAGTGGGAGGTGCAGAAATTCAGAAGCACCTTGTTGTCCCTCTGAAACGCAACAGTGGTAGATACAAAACCCATGTGTTCTCAAAACCAGGCTTCAGGTAACACCATTCAACAAATGTTGTTTCAAGTTGGAGTTTCATCATCAGCTTTCTAATGGGCAGCTGCCTTCATCATGGTAGAAGGACTTACACAGGACAGCTTATAACATGCCAGCCATCTTGATGTTTGTCCAGAGCTGCATACCAGGCATATTTATCTCCTACTGCTTAATTCAGGTCCACAAATAAGGGGCCTAATTTGTCCTTTTGACAAAGAGAGTTGCCTAGTATCAATTGGGCTCCCCTCCTGGATGATCAGTGACAGGCCAGTGTTGACAGAAGCTTTCCCTCAGGTCCAAAACCATTGGGTCTTTCTAATTTTTCTTCAATGACAGCAAAATCCTAATGCAGGTTAAACTAGTGATATATAAAACCTGTACAAAAACAGTTCCCCTTCATGGCTCGGAACTGCTAGGCATGCAACAGAGAGGTTTCCTTCAATCCATCTGCAATATCCAGGAGCAACCTGTGAGGTGAATTTAAAACAAAAAGGGGAAACAATTGCAGAGAAATTAGGAAATGAGCAGGGAAAGAAATAAAAGTAAAGGGGGAATGAGAAAGAGAAAAATTGATGATAGAGAGAGCTTAGTAAGCAGAGGGCATGGGGGCGATCTTGCCAGCCCTGGGGAGGCAGGTATGGAGGCGGGACTGTCGGGAAAATGGCAGAATTTGGGGACGGGTGCCCAACCCACCCCCAACCTGCCTCCATGTAGTTAACAGGCAGAAAATAGGATTATCCCCTTTTTGACCTCACAAGCGTGGGCTTCCCGAAGGCTCCAACACCCGCCAGGTCACCGAGGTGAGTAGTGGGTCTGCGGGGACCGGGGGTGTGCAAAAGTGTGCTGTGAAAGTAAGTGATGGGTGCAAGAGTGTGAGTATCTGAGGTAAGTGCAAAGTGTTAGTAAAAGTGTACTTACCTTTGTTTCTTCCTGCAGGCCTCAATCAGTATCTATGTGGTGAATCTCGGATACAACAACCATCTCATTTCTGTAAAAGAAAGAAGTTTGATGAGGTCTTGACCTCATCAAACTACAGAGAATGTCACTGTTTGACAGCTTCACAGAGCTGTCAAATGATGACAATTCATCTGTCACAAATGTTTGACAGATGAAACGTCATACGTTGACGTTCTCTGCAACTGGCTTTCACTTAATTGGCCTGCTCAGCCCGCTGGGCAGGTTTAACAAGATCAATCAAGGGAAAACAGCATATGTTGGCCACAAATCGATGGAGGCAGGACATCGACCTGCCAAGCAGCAGTCCCGCCTCCAACGTGCCCCTATTAACAAAATTGCCCCCCTTGTCTGCAATACTTCATGATTTTCACTGCGATTTCTTGACTTATGAAATATTTACCATTGATCCATTATTTTACCAAAAAGAAAATGGCGGCAATAAGCCCAGGATTTTGTTCATTATTTTTAAGATTAAGGCTTAGGCTAATTGAAGGACTAAATGCAACCCAACTCTAAAAAGCACGGTGCACCCTTCTGGAAAGCTACAGGTTCAGAAACACAGCAACTTGACAAAGAATACCACGTGATCCACTCTGTCTTACATTGTAAATAGGTTACAATCTATTTTATTGTTGCAAAGTCATTTAGGATTAGTGAATATAAAAGATCTGGACTCAGCATTTGCATTATGTGGGAAGAGATTAATTATGTGTTATGACAGAAGACAGAGAGTTAAAGATTATTTTATGTGATAATTCTGTGGTCCAAAGTAGAACTGTTATGAATTGAGTATTTTTAAACTACCTACAGGTTGAAGAGAAGCCTTGCAATACAATGTGGAAAAGCCAAGAGCTGAAGGTGCCAATGGTATCTACTTAGTCCCCTTTCGATCATTGGCTTATGGCAAACAAAAATGTGTCATGCCCAGATAATTCTACTCCTCTTGTAGGAATTAACGAATTCCTACGAATAACTGAGATCGACACCAGAGAACGATTATACAGGTCTTTACTCAACGGAGATGCCACGAGGACTGACTGGGCAGTTCCATGGTTTGCGACGTGACGTCATCGCGTTTGCCCGCGTTTTCCCATGCTCTTAAAGGGGCCACACCCCGTACATGCAAACTCTATATACAAAACACAGTAATGCCTAACACAATGGTACAGGTTTAGGCTGGTGTTAGAACCTCGTTAAAGAGAATTATATACAGTTAGCCAGAGCCATTCAGTGGTTCTGCCCCATGCGTCCCCCCAGAATTCGCTTTAACAGACAAAGTCAAACGGTGAGGGGGTCTGACAAGCCTGTCAGAATGACTCCTGTACTCTCGAGGCGGAGGTGCTGGGCGGCTGGCGGTCTGGCGGGCGGTCGCACTTGGTCTGCCGTAACAATGACGGGTGGCCGACCCCATCTCGGCGGTTGTGCTGTCTCGGCGGGGCGGTCGAGGTCCAAATGTGCTGGCTTTAAGCGGTCGACCGAAATGTGGTCCGGTTTACCACCGACATCTACCGTGAAGGTTTTGTCCCCTGCTTCCAACAAGTGGAAGGGACCGGTATATGGGGCCTTGAGCGGATCCCTATGCGCGTCATGGTGAATAAAGACGTATTCAGCCTTGTGAAGCTCCGTGGGAACGTGTGACCTCTGCGGCCTGTGGTGCGAAGTTGGCACCGGTGCGAAACATCTGGCTGCCTCTTGGTGACTAGCAAGCTGGGCAGACGCGGACCATTGCTCCGTCGATGTTGGTAGGAAGTCCCCTGGGACCTGCAGTGGCTGACCATACACCAGCTCCGCTGATGAAGAGTGAAGGTCTACTTTGGGGGCCGTGCGAAGGCCCAACAGGACCCACGGTAGCTTGTCTGCCCATCCAGCATCCTGGAGGCTGGCTCTCAGGGCGGCCTTCATTGGCCGGTGGACCGTTCGCAGAGGCCATTCGCCTGTGGGTGGTAGGCTGTGGTGCGGTGTAATTTGACACTGAGTCCTTGGGCCACTGCATTCCAGAGTTCGGAGGAAAACTGCGGTCCCCTGTCTGACGAAATATCGGTGGGTGCTCCGAAACGGGTGATCCAGGAGGAAATGAACGCCCTGGCCACGTCCGCCGAAGTAGTGGATGACAGGGGGACCACCTCCGGCCATCTGGTGGTGCGGTCAACCATGGTCAGGATATGTGAAAAACCATGGGAGTGTGGGAGTGGTCCTACCAGGTCCACGTTGATGTGGTCAAAACGTCGCTCCGGAACTGTGAAGGCAGCCAACGGAGATTTGATGTGGCGCTGTACCTTGGCCTTTTGGCAGACCACGCAGGTGTTGGCCCAGTCGCGGACATCCTTATGCATGCCATGCCATACAAATTTCGCTGACATCAGTTTCTGAGAGGCCTTCATTCCAGGGTGTGACAACCCATGTATGGCGTCGAACACTTTGCGGTGCCAGACGACCGGCACGATAGGGCGAGGATCCTGTACAGAGACGTCACACAACAGCGTGGTACCTGCCGAAGGGAACTTGACGTCGGCCAATTGGAGGCCAGTGATGGCCGTTCAGTAAGCTTGGACTTCTGGGTCTGAGGCTTGGTCCGCTGCCATGAGGGCGTAGTCGATGCCCAAATGAACCGTATTGGCGAACGCGCGGGAGAGGCAGTCTGCCACCAGGTTGTCCTTACCGGCCACGTGTCGTATATCTGTGGTGAATTCGGATATGTAGGTCAGTTGACGCTGCTCTCGGGCTGACCACAGTTCGGCGGTCTTGGACATTGCAAAGGTCAGCGGCTTATGGTCCACAAAAGCGGTGAAAGGACATCCTTCCAGAAGGAACCGAAAATGGTGGATGGTCAGAAAAAGGGCGAGGAACTCCCGGTCGAACGTGCTGTATGCTCTCTCGTTCTGCCGTAGTTGACGGCTGAAGAATGCCAATGGCTGCCACGTCCCGTTCACCCACTGTTGTTGCACGGCACCGACTGCGTAGTCCGACGCATCGGTGGTGAGGGCAATGGTGGCTCCTGCAGCGCATTGGCTAAGGCGCTTTTGGTGTCGGTGAACGCTCGGGCCATGTCATCCGTCCAGTTTACCGGGTTCTTGCCAGTCTTGCCCTTGAGGGCCTCGTACAGGGGCTGCATGAGTAGTGCCGCCTTAGGCACGAAACGGTGGTAAAAGTTTACCATGCCTAGGAATTCCTGCAGGGCCTTTATGTTCTGCGGGCATGGAAAGGATGTCACCACCTCTACCTTCAAAGGTAAAGGAACCGCTCCCTCTGAGGTGGTGCGATGCCCCAGGAAGTCAATTTGGTGCAGGCCAAACTGACACTTGGCCGGGTTGATAATCAGGCTGTGTTGGCTGAGGCGTCGAAAAAGGGTGCGTAGGTGACAAGTATGTTCTTCCTTAGTATGACTGGCAATTAGAATATCATCCAAGTAGATGAACAGGAACTTGAGGTCCCACAGCACGGAGTCCATCAGGCATTGGAAAGCCTGGGCGATGTTCTTCAACCCAAACGGCATCCGTAAAAACTCGAAGAGGCCGAATGGGGTGATGACTGCGGTCTTCTGGGCATCTTGTGGATGAACTGGGACCTGGTGGTAGCCACGGACGAGGTCCACTTTTGAGAACACGGTGTTCCCTGCCAAATGGGCAGAGAAATACTATATATGGGGGATCGGGTACCGATCAGGAGTGGTGGTGTCGTTTAGTCGTCGATAGTCGCCGCATGTCCGCCATCCGCCGCCAGGCTTCGGGACGATATGGAGGGGTGAAGACCAGGGACTATTCGACCGGCAAATAATGCCTAACTGTTCCATGGTTGCAAACTCTGCCTTTGCGACCGCCAGCTTGCCAGGTTCTAGGCGTCGGGCCCGCGTGTAGACTGGGGGGCTGTTGGTGGTGATGTGGTGTTCCACACCATGTTTCGTGGCTGTGGAGGAGAACGTGGGTCTTGTCAGGTCGGGGGATTCGCTGAGCAGGCGAGCGAACTCATCAGGAGTCGGGAACGCACAGGAGACGGTGCATGACGTAGTGTTACTGCGGTAACACGGAAGAGAATTAAAAGTTGCTGCGTTGATCAGCCGCCAGTTCCGAACGTCGACCATGAGGATGGTGGCGCACAGGAAATCCGCGCCGAGGAGGGGCTGGGAAACTTTGGCCGTCACAAACTCCCAGTGAAAACGTTGCCCCCGAGGCACAACTCCACTCGCCGTCTGCCGAAGGTCCGAAGTGTTCCGCCATTGGCCACTTCAAGGGCGGGGCCGTGATTACCCGTCTGCACATCGAGGGCAGACGCAGGTAAAATGCTGCACTGTGCTCCGGTGTCGCACAGAAAACAACGACCAGAGAGAGTATCGGTGATGAAGAGCAATTTTCCTGCGTTGCCGATCACCATCGCGGCCGCGGGGTGCCCGTTAGACCCATTCCTCGGTGGTCGCAGTGTCTGTCATTGGTTTGCTTGGGGAAAACTGCAGGAAGGGCGGCAGCGCTTCGCCTTCGCGCCGAACTGCGCATGGTAGAAACACAGCCCGGCAGGTGGACGAGCTGGGGCAGTGTCTGTGGGGGATGGGTGCCTCGTGGCGGCGCAGTACTGCTGAGTTACAGCGAAAATGTTGTCAGCCTCCGCAGCGAGTGTTGCGCAGTCTTCAACTTCAGATCTGGCAAGGGCAGCTTGTACCTGTTCAGGCAGTTGGCTGAGGAAAATCTCGCGGAATAGGAAACATTCCCGTTCTGAGCCCAGGAGTGTGAGCATTTGGCTCATCAACTCTGAAGGCTTGGAGTCCCCGAGCCCGGGCATAGCGAGTAATCGACGGGCGCGCTCCGATTTTGTGAGCCCGAAATCCTGCAGTAACCGCGCCTTGAGGATTTCATACTTGCGCTCCGTTGGGGGGTTTTCGAGGAGGCTGACGATCCGAGAGGCGGTAGAGCTGTCGAGTGCGGAGACCACGTAAAGATACTTGGTCTGATCCGCATCGATGTTCCTCAGGGCGAACTGGGCCTCGACCTGAATAAACCACGAGGGCGCTTGCTGCTCCCAGAACTACGGTAGCTTTAGGGAAACGGCGTTCGCTTCCATGCTGTGCTCTTCTTTTGTGAAAACGTTCACAAAAACGGGGTCACCAATGTGGGAATTAACGAATTCCTACGAATAACTGAGATCGACACCAGAGAATGATTAAACAGGCCTTTACTCAACGGAGATGCCACGAGGACTGACTGGGCAGTCCCGTGGTTTGTGACGTGACGTCATTGCGTTTGCCCGCACTCTTAAAGGGGCCACACCCCGTACATGCAAACTCTATATACAAAACACAGTAATGCCTAACACAATGGTACAGGTTTAGGCTGGTGTTAGAACCTTGTTAAAGAGAATTATATACAGTTAGCCAGAGTCATTCAGTGGTTCTGCCACACTCTTCCTTTTTAGCAGTCTTGCTGTCTGGTGGAAATATCATGGTCCAAGGACTTCAAGGTGCATAAAACACACCAGCATAAAAACAGAAAATGCTGGAAACACACAGCAGGTCAGGCAGCATCTGTGGAGACGTTTCAGGCAACGACCTTTCATCAGAACAGTGGCAGTTAGGCTTGGTATTTAATTATTATTCTGCCTTACTCAAAAATGATTTGCTCATATGTGCCCTGCTCACCAATATGGTACCTGGTTCCAGCCCACTGCTTCTAGATGTTGGACACCCCTACCTTAGCTTATCTGTTTTGCAATGATTTTAGTGTACTTTAATCTATGTACCAGTTAATCTCCTCTGATTCTGTTCACAGAATGTAAGAAAATCCTAGTAAATTATAACTGAATGACCCTTGTCTACTAATTCAATTGCTTTCTTAAGAAATTCTGATAGATTTGCACAGCATGACTTATAATTTCTAAAACCATGTTGGCTTCTCATTATGGCCTCAATGGTATTTAGATGAACGTTGATAGCATGTAAGGGAGACTGCAGGTGTAATGGCTCCCTTCCAATTAGATTTGTTCTTGTTATCATAATTAACAAGTTGTCAACCCCATACTAGGAGCAGACACATCAATCCATGCCCACAGATTAATGGAGTTAAGGCCTCTGACTATGGGAATCACACAGTAAGGTTAAGTAAGACACAGCCATGTCTCTTAATTCAGACGAGTGCCTTTCCTGAGTATTGTGTAATATCAAAAGACTTTGTCAGCCAGGGATATAGCATAAGACAATGCTGACTGTAACTGGTCATATACGTAGACCATAGAGTCACATATTGCATTCCTGGACAATATGGGAGGTATAACCCCAAAATCATTCTGCTGAACATGAAACTCACCTCTCTCACATTTCAAATTGTTCAATTTAATAGCATCAAACTCTAAAAGTCATGACTTAACAGCTTTTAAAGGAATTGAAGACTATGGCCGGAATTTTCCCAGTGTCGAGCGTGCAGGTTTGGGGACGGGTCGGGAGTTAAATTCGCAGAAATTGACAGTGCATCGGGAACCCGCCATCATCCCGCCAACTTCCACATTTATCTCGGCGCGTTTCCCAGTGCACCACGGACCTGCTCGAGAGATGTGGTGACATCATTGAAGTACTTAACTGCTTGTTGAGAGACCCTTAAGAGGCTTTTTATTATCAGGTTTTGGCTTTAAATTTTTACACACAGGATTCACGCACCTCGGGAACCTCGCCTGTTGAAGGGGAGGCGGAAATTCAGTGGCCATTGTGTGAGTCCATTAGGTGAAAACTGAAAAAAACACATAAATGTTCCCACATTACACCTGCATCCTTGCCTATGTGAAAAGCTCTTGCTGACTCCATTTTGTGCAGAGATTTAGCTGTCAGGAGTTTACAAGTCATTTCTGCAACCTCAGAATCCACTCTCACCACATTGCTAGTCACTATCACAGCATTGACGGATTGGGCCTCTGATCTCCACTTTACCTGCCATCTTTTAGATCAGCTTGGGTGCCACTTATCCTGTCTCACCTTGGACCTCAGAATTGGACCAGATGAGTCCCAGCACCAACAACAGCAGCCACACCAGCAGCAGCAGTAGCAACAACACCAACACCAGCAGCAGCAGCCACAACACCAGCAGCAGCAGCAATCACAACAGCAGCCTTCTCCTCAATGACCTGATGCTCCACAGTAGAGAGGAGGTCAGCACAGGGGTGCACCACGCAGGAGGTGATACCCCCAACACAGGGTATATAGGCAGAGGATGAGCTTCCTGGACATGACTGAGCAGCAGTGCTTCAGGTGGCTCAGGCTATCGCGCCAGGTTGTCACAGACATTTGTAGCTTGCTGGAACAAGACCTGCTGCCCAGAGGACCTTGTGGACATGCCTTACATGTCAAAATCACCACCGCCCTCAACTTCTTTGCCTCAGGCACCTTCCAGGGATCTGCAGCAGACATTTGCGGGATTTCGCAGTCGGCCGCCCACTGATGCATCACCCAGGTGACCGATGCCATGTTTCACAAGTCAGCCACTATATAAACTTGGCTTTGCACTCTGGCTGGCTTCCCACAGGTGTCAGGCATCATTGTTTGCACACATGTGGCCATCAAGGCACCCCCACATCACCCAGTTTGTGAACCGCAAGGGCTTCCACTCTCTCAATGTGAAGCTCATTTGCAACCATAAAAAGATCATCATGCATGTGTGCACCAGATTCCCTGGCAGCTGTTGTTGCGTCCGTGTATAATAAGACATAGACTGCGGAGAACAGTACAACAGGTGTTTACTCAATGTGGCTCACACTGCAACTGATCTGTACAGATTACTACTCAGTGCTATATACAGGTGTGGTCACTGCCGGTACTGCAGTATACATGAGCTGTAAAACATAGTTCCCCCCTTAAAGGTATATACATTACAATTCCTCCCCTTTTAGATTAACAGTACCATAACACTCATTTAACAAATAAATATCAAACTAATTACAATTAACACTTTTAACATGCAACATTAGCTGAAAATAGTCTATTTATATATTCAGTCTTTGGGGAGGCCTCCTGATCCTTTCTGGATAGCGCCTTTCCCGAGTGTCTTGCTCTTGGTGCGGAGGCAATTCTGGCCCCCTGTCGTCGGTTGGTTCATCAGCTTCCGATGCTACTGTTTCTGGGGTAGATGTGACCTGTACGTCGGGTTCATCACCAGGTACGTATGGGCGAGGCATGGGGTTGACTTGTTCCTGTGACTCTAGGATCTGGTCAGCATGGCGTCTCACAATGCTCTCCCCAATGTCCACTGTGTACATTAGTGGGCCCTGCCGTGTGCATATCGTTCCTGGCTGCCATTTTTCTGTTCGGTAGTCGCGGGCCAAGGCTGGTTGCCCTACATTGAAGCTCCTTGTTGGCTTCTCATGGATGTGCTGGAATTGCTTACTCTCAACATCTCTTCGTACGTTTGGTCTGAGCAAATCCAGGCGAGATCTTAACCTTCGGTTAAAGAACATCATGGCTGGGGCCAGGTTGGTGACTGCATGTGTCGCATTCCGGTAGGCGAACAGGAAACTGTCCACCTTGTGCTGCAGCGCAATGTTGTCATTGTACATAGCCTTTATTGCCTTCTTAAAGGTTTGTACGAACGTCTCAGCCAATCCATTTGTGGCTGGATGATACGGGGCGGATGTGTAATGCCTTACCCCATTCTTTTTCAAGAACCTCCGGAACTCTTCGGACACAAACTGTGGTCCGTTGTCGGAGCAAATCTGTTCTGGCAAGCCATTCCTGGCAAAAATGGTCCGTAGGACTGCAATAGTTTTCTCCGTGGTGGAGAAGGACATTTTGATGACCTCAGGCCATTTCGAGTGCACATCCACGGCTATTAAAAACATTGAGTCCATGAATGGACCAGCAAAATCAACATGCACCCGTTGCCATGGAGATGAGGGCCACTCCCATGGGTGTAGAGGGGCCTGTGGTGGTGCATTTTGGACTTTCTGGCATCCTGAGCAGCTCTTGGTCAGGTCCTCGATTTGTTTATCGATTCCCGGCCACCACACATAAGCCCTGGCTAGGCTTTTCATTTTTACCCCTCCCAGATGACCCTCATGAAGCTCATTGAGCACTCTATCCCTTAACTTGGGTGGAATTACCACTCGGGATCCGCACATCAAGGTCCCCCGGCACACTGACAGCTGTTCTCTCCATGTCAAGAATGCTGGCAACAGTGAGTCGCCATGTGCTGGCCATCCCTTCACCGTCAAATCATATACCCGAGACAGTGTCGGGTCATTTCGGGTTTCCTTTTTGATACAAGTGTTAGTTACCGGTAGGTATTCAACTATAGTCGAATGGAATATTTCGACAGGATCCACTGCTGGTGCTTCCTCCGCAGTAGGCAGTGGCAGGCGTGATAGCCCATCAGCATTTCCATGCTGTTTCGTGCCCTTATATTCAATCTCATAGTGGTGCGCCCCTAGAAAAAGTGACCATCTTTGTAGTCGTTGCGCAGTCATCACAGGAATGCCCTTCTTCGGATTAAAATTGGAGACAAGAGGCTGGTGATCAGTCAGCAAGGTGAATTTCTGCCCGTGCAGATAGTGATTGAACTTTTTCACTACCCACACTAGGCTGAGGGCCTCCCTGTCAATCTGGGCGTAGTTACGCTCGGCTGAGGTTAGTGATCGTGACGCAAAGGCTATTGGCCTCTCTGAGCCATCCGAGAATTTGTGCGACAGCACCGCTCCAATGCCGTAGGGTGACGCATCACATGCCAATCGAATTGGTAATGCCGGGTTGTAATGGGCCAATACCTCTTTCGATGTGATTAGTGTTTTGCTCTTCTGGAAAGCTCGTCTACATTCGTCACTCCACTTCCATGGCACCCCAGTTTGCAGTTGGGTGTTCAGTGGGTGTAGTATTGTAGACAAATTTGGCAAGAACTTATGGTAGTAGTTTACCAGCCCGAGGAACGACCTCAGTTGTGACACATTTTCCGGTGCTGGAGCCTTGACTACTGCCTCAATCTTCTCTGGGGACTTATGTAACCCCTCTTTATCGATAACGTGGCCACAATACGAGATCTGTTTTCTAAAAAACTCGCATTTGGGGCGGTTAGCTCAGAGCCCATATTCCTGCAATCTAGTGAGCACCTGCTCCAGGTTGGCAAGGTGATCACTGTCATTTTCGCCCATGACCAGGAAGTCGTCCAAATAACACTGGGTCCCTGGGATCCCTTGCAGGACTTGTTCCATTGCCCTCTGCCAAATAGCCGGAGCTGATGCTACCCCAAGTACCAGCCAGTTGTATTGGTAGAGACCTATATGGGTGTTAATTGTGAGGTATTTTTTTGATGCTTCTTCTACCTCCATTTGCAGATACGCCTGGGCCAGATCAATCTTGTGAAGCGTTTCCCTCCAGATAGCGAGGCGAAAATATCTTCAATCTGCGGAAGTGGATATTGTACGGTGTGAAGGACCGGGTTCACTGTTACCTTAAAGTCCCCACAGATGCGAACCTTCCTTGGTTCCCCAGGCGTGCTGCTCAACGACTTTTTCATCACAGGGATGATGGGTGTAGCACACTCGCTCCAGTCTACCTTGGACAGTACACCTGAACGTTCCAGACTCTCCAGCTCTGCTTCGACGGCTGGGCGGATCGCATAAGGCACCAGTCTGGCCTTAAAAAATTTTGGGCTTGCGTTTTCTTCAATTTTAATCGTTGCTGTCATGCCTTTTAGTGTTCCGAGTACTTGCTGGAACACTTCTTTCGCGTCAGTTAGGATCTTTGACAGTTGCCCAGGTGTGACGTCATTGTTAAGTCCGTGAATGATTGAGACACGGACTAGCAGGAGAGAAAACAAACAGATCTTTACTGGTGGAAGTCCATAACGAAACTAAACAACAGAGGCTCTCTAGCGCCTTTTATACAGGGGTGGTCACTGCCGGTACTGCAGTCTGAGACCAGTTATTCTCTTAAAGGTACATACACAACAATTCCTCCCTTTTTAGAGAAACAGTACATAACATTCATTTAACAACTAAATGATAACGAATTACAATCACAATTAATGTTACTAGATACAGTGGTTAAGTTTAAGCAATTATAAGTTCAGTCTTTGAGGAGGCTTCCTGATTCTGTCTGGATAATGCCTCTTTGGGGTAACAGGTTCTTCTGGCAATGTTGAGTCGGAATCAATGTCGTTGTTTGGGTCATCTGCTTCCAATATTATCGGTTCTGCGGTAGCTGCAATTGGAACGTCGATTTCATTACCAGGTGTATCAGATTGTGGTGTGGAGTTGACGTTTTCCAGTGACTCTAGAATCTGGTCAGCATGGCGTCTTACAATGCTCTCCCCAACGTCCACGGTATACATGAGAGGTCCTTGTCGTGTACAAATCGTTCCTGGCTGCCATTTCTCAGTGCGGTAGTCCCGGGCCAAAACTGGTTGACCTATCTTAAAACTCCTGGTCGGCCTTTCATTCATATTCTGAAACTGCCTGTTCTCCACATCTCTTCGGACGTTTGGCTTAACCAAATCCAAGCGGCATCGTAGTCTTCGATTGAAGAACATCATGGCTGGGATTTGGTTGGTAACCGCATGTGTCGCATTCCGGTAGGCAAACAAGAAGTTGTCCACCTTGTGTTGTAAGGGTATATCTTCATTACACATTGCCTTGATAGCCTTCTTGAATGTTTGGACAAGCCTCTCGGCCAATCCATTAGTGGCTGGATGATATGGGGCAGATGTGTAATGCTTAACGCCATTGTTCTTTAAGAACCTCCGGAACTCTTCAGACACAAACTGTGGTCCATTGTCAGAGCAAATCTGTTCAGGCAGCCCATTCCTGGCGAATATGGTTCGTAAAACTGTGATAGTTTTTTCCGTGGTGGTTGAGGACATTTTTATTACCTCTGGCCACTTTGAATGTGCATCCACCGCAATTAAAAACATTGAGTCCATGAAGGGACCAGCAAAATCAATGTGCACCCTTTGCCATGGAGATGAGGGCCACTCCCATGGATGCAGAGGAGCTTGTGGTGGGGCGTTTTGGACCTTCTGGCATCCTGCACAGCTCTTGGTCATCTCTTCGATTTCTCTATCGATTCCCGGCCACCACACAAATGCTCTGGCTAAGCTCTTCATTTTTACCCCACCCAGATGACCCTCATGAAGTTCATTGAGCACTCTATCCATCAACTTAGGTGGAATTACTACTCTGGATCCACACATCAAGGTTCCTCTGCACACTGACAGCTGTTCTCTTCTCAGCGAGAATGCTGGCAGCAGTGGTTCGCCATGTGCTGGCCATCCCTTCACCGTTAAATCATAGACCCGTGATAGTGTCGGGTCATTCCGTGTTTCCTTTTCTATGTTTGCATTCGTCACGGGAAGACATTCGACTATGGTCGAGTGGAATAACTCCATTGGATCCACTGCAAGGTCTTCTTCTTCCACCGTCGGCAACGGTAGACGTGACAATCCATCAGCATTTCCATGCTGTTTAGTTCCTTTGTACTCGATGTCATATTGGTGTGCCCCTAGGAAAAGGGACCATCTCTGCAGCCGTTGTGCTGTCATTATCGGTACGCCCTTCTGAGGGTTGAAAATGGAGACAAGAGGTTGATGATCGGTTAGTAGAGTAAATTTTTGACCGTGCAGATAGTGATTGAACTTATTCACCCCCCACACTAGGCTGAGGGCCTCTCTGTCAATCTGGGCGTAGTTACGCTCGGCAGAAGTTAACGAGCGTGATGCAAAAGCTATCGGCCTCTCCAAACCATCAAGGAATTTATGTGACAGTACCGCCCCAATGCCGTAGGGAGACGCATCACACGCCAGCCTGATTGGCAGTGCTGGGTTGTAGTGAGCCAATACTTCCTTTGAAGTGATTAAGTCCTTACTCTTCCAAAAAGCACGCTTACAATCATCGCTCCATTTCCATGCTACCCCCTTTCGTAGCAGGGCGTTCAGTGGGTGCAGAATTGTTGACAAATTCGGCAAAAACTTATGATAGTAATTCACCAACCCGAGGAATGACCTCAGATGCGACACATTTTCAGGCGCTGGGGCCTTAACAACCGCTTCAATTTTGTCAGGGGACTTATGTAACCCCTCTTCATCAATCACGTGGCCACAATACGATATCTGTTTCTTAAAAAATTCGCACTTGGGGCGGTTGGCTCGCAGCCCATGTTCCCGTAGTCTAGTGAGCACCTGTTCTAGGTTGTTAAGGTGTTCACTGTCATCTTCACCTGTTACAAGGATGTCGTCCAAGTAACACTGAGTCCCCGGAATCCCTTGCAGGGCTTGTTCCATCGCTCTTTGCCATATCGCCGGAGCCGATGCTACTCCGAATACCAATCGATGATACTGGTAAAGACCTTTGTGAGTGTTTATCGTGAGGTACTTCCTAGAGGACTCTTCAACCTCCATCTGCAAATATGCTTGTGCTAGGTCAATTTTTGTAAAACGCTTTCCTCCAGACAGCGAGGCAAAGATGTCTTCTATCCTTGGAAGAGGATATTGTACTGTGCGAAGGACAGGGTTCACCGTCACCTTGAAATCCCCACAGATGCGAATCTTCCTTGGCTCTCCGGCCTTATTGCTTTACGTTTTCTTCATGGCAGGAACGATGGGTGTTGCCCACTCGCTCCAGTCGACCTTAGACAACACGCCAGCCTTCTCCAGATTCTCCAGCTCTGACTCGACGACTGGGCGAATTGCATATGGTACCGGTCTTGCTTTGAAAAACTTGGGAACTGCATTCTCTTCTATTTTTATTGAGGCGGTTACGCCTTTAAGCGTGCCCAGTTCTTGTTGAAATACCTCTTTGGCGTTAGCTAAGATTGTTGACAATCGTCCAGGAGTGACGTCTTCATCTTTTTTACCGTCCACCGTCATTGCATGAATGGAATGCCAATCTAAGTTTATCTTCCTGATCCATTCCCGTCCCAATAACAGTGGTCCACCATTTGGCAGTATGTAGAGATACAATTTCCGTATTTTCTTGCCATTGTATTCGACAGGCACCCTTATTTTTCCTCTGGGGTATACTTTTTGCCCTGTATACGTCGTCAAGACGATGGATGTCTCTCTCAAGGGTATGTGTGAAAATAGCCGCTCGTAGTCTCGTCGATTCATGACGGTTAGCGCTGATCCTGTATCCAATTCCATTTTAACTTGGGACCCTGCTATCGTGAGGGTGACCCAAGTGGTTCGGTGATCCTCTTTTGCGATTACATTGTGAAGTTTGAGACAGCTTAATCTCCTGTTCTCGGATTCACTATCGCTCATCTGGTCTTCGGAACTACTGTCCGTCATCTTTTGTACTTTCTTGTACGGTTCCTTAGTAGCCTTTTTGTTGTCGCTGGTCTTCTTCCCAGACCTACAAACTCGTGCAATGTGTCCAATCTTCCCGCATTGTCTGCATATTTTGTCTTTGGACCAGCAGTCCTTCTGGTCATGGTTAGTTCTGCCGCAGCGATAACATTTTGCAAATCCCCGTGTCATTTCGTGGGTGCCGTATTCCTGTGGTTTTTGTTGAATTTCTGCAGCTCCCCTGGCTGCTGCTTCATACGATACTGCCACGCTGAAAGCCTTATCTAGCGTCAGCTCTTTTTCTGCGAGTAACTTCTTCTGTGTTCCTTCACTCAGGAGCCCACAGACAAATTTGTCCCGTAGGGTATCTGCCAGTCCTGCTCCGAACTGGCAGTGCTTTGATAGCTTGCGTAGTTCCGTAAGATACTCAGCATTGCTCTCATCTTTGTGCTGAGTTCTCCTGTGGAATTTAAATCTTTCTGCTATCAACAGCGGTGCAGGGTTTAAGTGTTCCTGTAGAACAGCAACAATTTCATTAAAACTCTTCGCCTTCGGTATGGCTGGAGTAATCAGATCCCGCAATAGGCTGTACGTTCTAGCGCCCATTAAGTTTAGCAATATCGATGCCTTTTTCCCCTCCGCTATTTTGTTTGCCTCGAAATATACCTCGACTCTTTCCACATACATGGTCCAGTCCTCTAATGTATTATCAAAAGCAGTGATACAGCCAGTCTTCAGCATCTTGCAAATCTAAAATGGCGCCTCCCGCGCTTTGCCTTCTTCCCCGATTTAACAAAATGGCGCCTCCCACGCTTTGTCTTCTTCCCCGCTGTTGTTAGCGCTGCTTTCCACGGTTTGCTGCGCGTTAAATATTGATTCTTTTTCTTTTATTATTTTCCCGTCGTGGAACGGACCCTCTGGGACACTTCCCTCCCTCTTCTTTGGTCCGAACGCTGCCCGGCTTTGAAACACCGGCCGCGCCCTGTATGCTCCACCCTCTCTCTCTCTCTTTGCTTCCGAACTCGCTGCCCAGCCCTGTTGAAAGGCCACCCGATCGAGCTTCAGCCCGCCGCAGCCCAGGAAGGATCAGAGCACTGCCTGCCACCAGCCCGATAAGCTGGGAAACCACGGACCAAGGAACCCAGCCTGGCTCTGGACAATCTCTCCTGCAAGTTTTGAACCTGATGATTGACGGTCGACGCCTGTTTCTCGAGTTTCAAAGGACTCTATTGTTTTTTTCTTCTTCTGGCTCCGACCTTCAACAACGTCGTCGGAGCTGCTGCCGAGTTGCAGGTAAGTTCGTTTCTTACTCGTCGCCAGTGTTAAGTCCGTGAATGATTGAGACACAGACTAGCAGGAGAGAAAACAAACAGATCTTTACTGGTGGAAATCCATAACGAAACTAAACAACAGAGGCTCTCTAGCGCCTTTTATACAGGGGTGGTCACTGCCGGTACTGCAGTCTGAGACCAGTTATTCTCTTAAAGGTACATACACAACAGTCGTCATCCTTTTTGTCAGCCACAGTCAGTGCCTGTATGGAATGCCAATCCAGTTGTATTTTCCGGATCCATTCACGTCCCAGTAATGGTGGTCCTCCATCTTGCAATACATACAGGTCTAGTTTTGGTGTTTCCTTACCATTATATATAACGGTCACCCTTATTTTTCCTTTGGGGTAGACTTTTTGCCCCGTGTACGTCTTCAAAATAATTTTTGTGTCTCTCAAATGTATGTGTGAAAATAGCCGCTCGTAGTCCCGTCGGTTTATGACTGTTAGGGCTGATCCTGTGTTCAAGTCCATCTTTACCCGGACTCCTGCTAACTTGAGAGTGACCGAAATGGTTCGGTGATCCTCCGTTGTGATCACATTATGTAGTTTCAGACAACTCAGTTCCCTGCTTTCGGAGTCGTTATCACTCTTTTGTTCGTCTGAACTATTCTCCGTCATCTTATGTACCTTCTTGTACTTTCCTTTGGTAGGTTTCTTATTGCTGGTTTTCTTTCCTGACCTGCAGACTCGTGCTATGTGTCCTACTTTTCCACACTGTCTGCACACTTTGTCTTTGAACCAGCAATCATTCTGGTCATGTGTTGTTCTGCTGCAGCGATAGCACTTCTCTGTTCCATATGACATTTCGTTTGTGCCATATTCTTGCGGTCTGTGTTGTATCTCTGCAGCGCCCTGTGCTGCTGCTTCATATGATACCGCAATGCTGAAAGCCTTTTCCAGCGTAAGGTCCTTTTCAGATAAAAGCCATTTCTGGGTTCCTTCACTTTGAAGCCCACACACAAACTTGTCCCTTAAGGTATCTGCCAGTCCCGCTCCAAACTGGCAGTGTTTTGATAGTTTGCGCAGTTCTGTTAAATAATCAGCATTGCTTTCATCCTTATGCTGGTTCCGTTTGTGAAACTTGAATATTTCTGCTATCAGCAGCGGTGTGGGGTTTAAATGTTCCTTTAGTATCGTTACTATGTCTTCAAAACTCTTTTCCATTGGCTTCGTTGGGGTTACTAGATTTCCTAATAACCCATACATCTTTGCACCCATTAAATTTAACAATACCGATGCTTTCTTGTCATCTGACACCTCATTTGCCTTGCAGTACACCTCTATTCGTTCGACATATGTAGTCCAATCTTCGACTTCATTGTCAAATGCGGTGATACTGCCACTCTTCGGCATTTTGGGTGTGGTTTAGAATGGCGTCTCCCAATGGCTTAAAATGGCATCTCCCGCGCTTTCCTTCCTCCCCCGCTGCTGCCAACGCCGCTCCCAACGGTTCTCGTGGCAATGGCGGCACCCTGTAGGTTTCGCGCGCTTCTCCTGCACTGCTGCCAACGCCGCTCTCGGCAGTCCTCGTGGCAATGGCGGCGCCTCGCGGGTTTCTGTGTGTCTCTCTCTCCCTCTCTCCGACGCTGCTCGGCCCCTGAACACCGGCTGCGCCCTGTGCACTCTGCCCTCTCTCTCTCTCCCCCGTCGACGCTGCTCGGCCCTTTGCTGTGCCGCTCGGTCGGGCTCTAGCCCGCCGCTGTCCGGGAAGTGTCTGCGCACTACCTGTTGCCAGCCCGTTTCGTTGGACCACCTCGACTGGAAAGCCAAGCCTGGCTCTCAACAGCCTCCCCCACAATTCTCGAGTCTGCTGGATGACTGGGCGGTTGCCCGTGGTCGACGCCTGAGTCTCTGGCCTTGACCTCCAATCCACTGATCTCCAGGAACGAATCCCCGGGAGGTGATGCAGAGTTGCAGGTAGTTTCGCACTTGCCTCGTCGCCAATGTTGTGTCTGTGTATAATAAGACACAAACTACGGAGAACGGTACAACAGGCGTTTACTCAATGTGGCTCACACTGCAACTGATCTGCTCAGTGCTATATACAGGTGTGGTCACTGCCGGTACTGCAGTATACATGAGCTGTAAAACATAGTTCCCCCCTTAAAGGTATATACATTACAGCTGTCATGACTCTTTTGTGCTGCGCCAGTCCATCCTCACTCAGCTCTTCGCACCTCCAAACAGACTTACCGACTGGCTGCTTGGAGACAAGGGCTATCCACTGAAGACATGGCTGATGCCCTTGAGGAGGCCACGTAATGAGGCCAAGGAGAGTTATAATGAAAGCCACAAGTCCACCAGATGTGTGACAGAGCAAGCAATCGGCATGTTGAAGATGTGCTTCAGATGCCTTGACAGATCTGGACGAGACCTTCAGTATGCACCAGCCAGGGTCTCCAGAATCATTGTCGTATGCTGCGCGTTGTACAACATAGCACAGCAGCAAGGATTGAAGCTGCAGGGGGAGCAAGGCGCAGAGCACACAGCCTATTCAGAGGAGGAGGAGGATCAGGTGGAACACGAGGAGGCGGAGGACACCGAATGTGAGGTGGAGATGGTACTAGCAGCAGCACACATTGTTGCCTGGGAGGCCTCATAATGGCCAGATTTACTTAACTTGCACCAGTGCACCCATATGGCTGCCAGATGCCGGATTAACATCTCCGCCCCCTGCCCCCAACAGCACCACAAAGCAGTCCTACAATAACCAAGCCATTCCTCTCACCCAAAACCCCATAGCTTGAGGTTACGTAATGTCTCACCATTCACTCCAAGTGACAAATCCACTTCCCAGGTAGCTGACAAAAATGGACAAGATGGGAAAGTTGTGCAAAGAAATAAATTTATGTACATCACAAATATAATGGAAACTTAACATTAACATTTTGTCAAATACCCATGTGCATACCCTTGTGCATCTAGGATTGTATCTTATTTATTTTTTGTGTGCTTCTAAGGGGTGCAACCCCAGTGGCTTCAGCAGAGGTAGAGGCAGGCTGCTCACTTCCCTGCTGCGACTGCTTTGACAGATTTGGTGGACGTCTTCTGAGTTTTGGAGCCTATGAGCAGGGGCAGACTCGGCTATCGGGATCTGAGGAAGCATGTGGGGCAACGGGGGAAAAGTGTGAGCACTTTGAAAAGTGCCCCCACTTCCATGTCGCCTCTCACCATCATCCCTCTCATGGGCCACCCGCACATCCTTGCTAGCAAGCAGCTGGAGAGGACCTTGCTGCACATCAGTGGGGTGATGAAGGCCTAAGCCTACGTTAATATCTCTCCTCAAGATGAAGTCAATGTGCATCTGTCATCTGTTGTTTACAGCAAGCATGTTCTCATTGGACTGGTGCATTTTCTGCTCCATACGGGTAGCCATCCTTTCCATGGAACAGCACATCATTGCCATCGCCTCTGAGAGGTGGTGCTCATGTTGGAGATGGACTCCTCCATTCTCTGTACATTTGCACACATCGCGGCTGCAAAAGTTGCCAGAGCCTCATGCAGTTGTTGCTGCCCCTTCAAGTTCACACTCCTTCTCGATCGCTCCCGAGGCTCAGCATCTACATGCAGCTCAGCAGAGCTTGGAGCATCCTGCATCCTCTGGTAAGGAGTCTTCACTGCTGTCCCTTTCAATACAACCTGCTCTTGTTCACTTTTGATGTGTGAGACACCAGGTGACAACTCTACTCTAGCCCGCACAGCACCCACCGAGGTGTGCATATCTGTGCTGGTGCTGGCTGGGCATTGGTCTGCTGATGGTGCACCCTCAGAGAATGGATCTTCCTCTGAGGAGTCGTCTTCCTTCTCCGGCTGGACAGTGGGGGGCACGTGTTGGAACTGTGGGAGAGTAAAGAGATGAATTAGAAGTGTTCTGATAAGAGTGGGTAAAGTTACCATTATGCACATGATGATATTTCACTGGCTGCTGACATCAGCCATCATATGAGAGACTGTTGTAGGCCATGTGGCTGTATGAGATTTAATTCTGTCACCAGGTTGCTGGGAGGTCCCCCCTCTCGGTCGCCCACCGCCAGCAGCTCTGTAACTCCAGAGATTTCGGGGGCATGCTCCTCTGCTGGTGTCAAATTACTGAAGACTGGAGGGTCACCTCCAGTTCTCTGTCTCTCCCTGTTGTTGTGCGCTCTCTTCACATGCAATGAGGGAAAGAAGAGAACTTTGAGAGAAAGTGATGCAATGAATGGATGGGCTACATAGAAACATAGAAAAATAGGAGCAAGAGTAGGCCATTCGGCCCTTCGAGCCTGATCTGCCATTCAATATGATCATGGCTGATCCTCTATCTCAATAACATATCCTCGCTCTCTCCCCATACCCCTTAATGCCTTTTGTGTCTAGAAATCTATCTGTCTCCTTCTTAAATATGTTCAGTGACTTGGCCTCCACAGCCTTCTGTGGTATAGAATTCCACAGGTTCACCACCCTCTGAGTGAAGAAATTTCTCCTCATCTCAGTGCTAAATGTCCTACCCTGTATCCTGAGACTGTGACCCCTCGTTGTAGACCCCCCAGCCAGGGGAAGCATCCTCCCTACATCCAGTCTGTCTAGCCCTGTCAGAATTTTATACGTTTCAATGAGATCCCCTCTCATTCTTCTAAATTCTAGTGAATACAGGCCTAGTCGACCCAATCTCTCATATGACAGTCCTGCCATCCCAGGAATCAGTCTGGTGAACCTTCACTGCACTCCCTCTATGGCAAGTATATACTTTCTTAGGTAAGGAGACCAAAACTGCACAGAGCACTCCAGATGTGGTCTCACCAAGGCCCTGTATAACTGTAGTAAGACATCCTTGCTCCTGTACTCAAATCCTCTTGCAATGAAGGCCAACATACCATTTGTTTTCCTAACTGCTTGCTGCACCTGCGTGTTTACTTTCAGTGACTGGTGTACAAGGACACCCAGGTCCTTCTGTACATCAACATTTCCCAATTTATCACCATTTAAATAATACTCTGCCTTTCTGTTTTTCCTACTGAAGTGGATAACTTCACATTTATCCACGTTATACTGCATCTGGCATGTATTTGTCCACTCACTCAACTTGTCTAAATCGCCTTGAAGCCTCTTTGCATCCTCCTCGCAATTCACAATCCCACCTAGTTTCTTGTCATCAGCAAACTTGAAAATATTACATTTGGTTCCCTCATCCAAATCATTGATTGATATTGTGAATAGCTGGGGCCCAAGCACTGATCCCTGCGGTACTCCCACTGGTTACCGCCTGCCACCCCGAAAAAGACCAATTTATTCCTACTCTCTGTTTCCTGTCTGTTAACCAATTTTCAATCCATGCCAGTATATTACCCCCAATCCCATGTGCTTTAATTTTGCACACGAACCTCTTAAGTGGGACTTTATCAAAGGCTTTCAGAGAATCCAAATACACCTCATCCACTGGTTCTCCCTTATCTATTCTACCAGTTACATCTGAAAAAACTCCAGTAGGTTTGTCAAACATGATTTCCCTTTCACAAATCCATGTTGACTTTGTCTAATACCGTTGATATTTTCTAAGTGTCCTGTTATCACATCCTTTATAATAGACTCCAGCATTTTCCCTTCTGCTGATATTAGGCTAACCAGTCTGTAGTTTACTGTTTTCTCTCTACCTCCTTTTTTAAATAGTGAGGTTTCATTTGCCACCCTCCAATCTGCAGGAACTGTTCCATAGTCTATAGAATTTTCAAAGATGACAACCAATGCATCCATTATTTCCATGGCCACCTCTTTCAGTACGCTGAGATGCAGGTTATCAGGCCCATGGGATTTATTGGCTTTCAGTAGAGGTTGACTGTGAGGGACTGGTGTGACATTGCCAAATGGCCTCCTTCTGTGGTGTTACTTGCTATGATTGCATTAGGATGAGGGTGAGTGTCAGTGGTGGTTAGTCATATGGGGATGTGAGTATGTGCATAGACACAGAGGGATGGGTGCACCTGCAAGCTAGGTTGGTGTGAGGAGTGATGTGCAGGAGTAGGCTTGGGAAGGTAGAGTGATGGGGTTGGGGTGACAAGCACATCAGGATATAGGTAAGTGTGGCATTGCAGTCACCTTTCCTGACCTCATGAGATCATTGAATCTCTTGCAGCACAGGACCCACATCCTCCTCACGACATCCTACTAACCTCCTCTGCGGTCTCTAGCCATGCCCTTTTTGTCTCTTTGGGTGGTCGTTTTCGTCCATCCCCAGGGAAGAGGACCTCCCTGCGTGCTCTTATTGCCTGCACCAGCAGTTCCAATGAGGCATCTGTGAATCTTGGCACTTCCCTCTGTCTTGTCTCCATGACCCACAGATTTGTCAGTCTTATTCCGTAATTTAGAGCTCTTAAAACCATCTTCTACACTCCTACATCAACCTTCAAATGCGATGCGTGCAAGGCTGCTTTAAATATCCGCACTGAAAATGAGTCATCGGTGACATCATCAGACCCGTTCCATTTTAATTGGGCCAGGAAACGTGTATGAATATTTTAATTGGTTCCATTAAGTTAAACACGCAGTATAGAACATGTTATTCAAATCTTCAGGTTCCCAACCCATTACGCACGCACCCGACCCGACTCTAAGGTCAAAATTCCAGCCTATGTTCTTTTTTGTAAGCAGAACGTTATGTTCTGCTTACAAAAACAGTAACACAGAAACATAAGGATAAATTTTAAGAATTCACGCTCCCAGCGTGTAGCTCAAACCAACTCCCTCACTTGGTCCCATTCATTTTAATAGTTTTAAAATTCTGCAAGGCCTACTTGACCTCATGGTCCTGGCAGACAAAGCAATGTTTTGGCAGCATGAATTGGTAAAATATACCTTATAGTTCAATTACACTCTGCAGTAATGTGTAAAGAATGAATTTAAATTATTTTATTGGCACTAAAGAAGAGGACAATCAAAGGATCACTTTGAGGTGAAGGGGGCCATCTTATACTTGAAAGTGAGAGAATGGTGGAGCTGATTAGTAACTATTTTGCATCAATTGTCTGGAAATTAAAATTGTGCCAAAGGACTGGAGAGTGGCAAATGCTATAATCTTGGAAAAGGGAAAGGGGTATGCCAGGAAATTTTTGGTCATTTAATTTTATCTCAGTTGTGCGTTGGCTTCTAGAGACAATGGCCCAGAAATTCGGGTTGGGGGCTTCCCACGGGTGTAAGCCCCCGACCTGCACTTACCTTGCGCGCCGGCAGTTGAGCTGTAGGGCCCCGTGGAACTCCGTTCCGGGGCCTGGCCCAGCTGCCGGCACGCTGTGCTTGCGTGTCCCAGGGGCACAGTTAGTGCGATGCGTCCCCTGGGATCACGTGAGCCATGGGCAGCCAATCGGAGGAGGGAAAAGCCCATTCATAAGATTGACAGGAAGACCTGTCAAAACTTATAAATGCTATGACCCCAAAATAGCAGTAAACCTTCAAATAATTTTTTTTTAAATCACACTTTTTAAATAAACTATAAATTACATTAAATAACTATTTTAAACAATAATTTAAATTTTTGAAAAAAATAATTTTATATTCTAACGGGGCTAAAAATAAACTTACCTTGCTTTACAGTATTTTAAAATAATAAACCTGTGGAAAAAATGTTTTAATTTCAATTAATTGACCACTTACCTTGTAAAAAGCAGGCCTTACGCCTGCTTTTTACATTTCTAAATACTGCAGGCTTACGATCCCGGGAAAACCTGCAAAAAAAACCTAAGTTCAAAGCGCACGCACAGCCTCTCCTGTGCGCGCATTCGACCGCTGAACCTCTTCATTCAGAGGATCGGAAGTGCCGGTTTCCCGCGCATGCGCAGTGCATGCAAGAAAACCGGCACTTCCATTCAGCCTACGGGTGAGTACCCCGTGCGTAATCACCCGGGGAGACCCGAATTTCTGGGCCATTAATATGGGATGAAATTAATCAACGCTCAAAGGCATGGACCAATCGGGAACAGTGAGTATGGATTTGTAAAGAACAAGGAATGTATGAGTAATTTAGTTGGATTTTTGAGGAAATCACAATGGCCCGGAATTTGCGGTCAGCGGGGAAGCAAAAGGAGTTCGCTTCGCACAAGGATCTCGCGATCTCTGTTTCGAAAACTTTGAGTTTTCCGACGTTCAATTTAAATCAAAGGAGGTTAGTGGGGATCCCCTTGTGCGAATTGCTGTGATGTCAACAAGTTGTCTAAACAGCCAATCAAAATGCTAAATTCTCATAGAGGGTGAACAAGGAAGTGAGGAAGCTGTTAAAATTCTAACATTTTACAAATGTTAGAAGAGCAAAACAAAGATTGGGGCTCTCACATGGGGAAAAGGCAAATCTGAAATAAAGATGAACAAACTTAAATTTTTTTTTAAGTTCATTAAAAATTTTAGTTTTTATAAAAATGGATAAATTTCACACTGCACAACATTAAAATTAGTTTTTTCAGGCCCTTAACCTTTGTTTAGCAGTCAATACACTGTTAAAACCCCAGATACACCTAATTCATTTGGATCTAACTTTCAGTGGGGAATTTAACAGCATAATTACTGCAGAAGAGCCGAAGTTTTCATCAGTTTCCCTGATTTGAGTGATTACACTGATTGCCGGCTCTGTGGGCGAGGGTGGGGGGGCCGGGGAGGAGGGGCGCGGCGGGATGGGGGCTTTGGTTGGCCCAGTGCAGACTGTGCTGGAGCTGTGAATGACAGACTGCAACTTCAGGATTTCCGCATGCGCCTGCATTTATTGCCCATCTCTAGTTGCTCTTGAGAAGGTGGTGGTTGTAGTGTATGTACCTTTAAGAGAGAACTACTTTTACAGCTCCTCTATACTGTAGTACCGGCAGTGACCACACCTGTATATAAGCCTTGAGCATGCCTCTGTACCCCCAGACTTGAGACTACCCTACTCCAGTAAATACCTGTTGATTGTTAAGTTACAGCATCCGTGTAGTTATTGAAAAACATCATACTCTCAGAATCACGGATCTAACAGTGGCGACAAGTGTTGATTCGAATCTACCTGCAACTCTGTATTTCCCTTCAAGAATTCGATCCGGGAGGGCGGTGGAAGAAAGTCGAGGCCAGAAGCACGGGCGTCGACCACGAGCAACCGCCCAGTCGTCCGGCAGAGAGTGAACATCGCAGGGGAGGCTGTGGAGAGCCGGGCTTGGTTCCCCAGCCATGACGATCAGCAACAGACTGATGACAGATACAGTGCAGACCCTTCCCGGACAGCGGCGGCTGGAGCCGACCGACGGCAAAGAAAAAGCCGAACAGCGTCGACGGGGTAAGATAGAGGGTGAAGCGCACAGGGCACAGCCGGGGGTTGAAAACCGAGCGGCATCGAGGAATAACAAAACGGAGAGAGAGAGGGTAAAGCAGCAGCCGGGTTCAGGACCAAGCGGCGGAAACGGGAAAGGCGCACAGAAAAAAAACCGCGCAGAGCACAGCCAGGGCTCAAGGGCTGAACAGTGTCCGCAGGGAGATGAAGGGAGAGCGCGGGAGACGTCATTGAGCCGCGGAGAAGAAGGAAGAGCGCGGGAGACGCCATCTTTAGAAGCCGCAGCGGAGAAGAAGGGCGAGCGCGGGAAGAAAGGAAAGCACGGGAGATGCCATTTTGCGCCAGCGGAGAAGAAGGGAAAGCGCGGGAGACGCCATTTTGGACAGTTAAATCACACCCAGGGATGCCGAAGAGTGGCAGTATCTCTACGTTCGACAATGAAGTCGAAGATTGGGCGACATAAGTGGACCGTATTGAGGTGTACTGCAGGGCGAATGAAGTGCCAGATGCTAGGAAAGCACTGGTTCTGTTAAATTCCATGGGTGCAAAAACTTATGGGTTACTGCAAACCTAGTAACCCCAGAGAAGCCCGTGAATAAGAATTTCGAAAGCATAGTAGAAATCCTGCAGGACCACTTAAACCCCACACCGCTGCTGATAGCAGAATGATTTAAGTTCCATAAAAGGAACCAACACAAAGACAAAAGCAATGCTGAGCACTTAACGGAACTGCGCAAGCTATCGAAACACCGCCAGTTTGGAGTGGGACTAGCAGATACGTTAAGGGACAAGTTTGTGTGTGGGCTACAAAGTGAAGGAACCCAGAAGCGGCTTCTATCAGAAAAGGATCTTACGCTGGACAAAACTTTCAGTATGGCAGTATCACACGAAGCAGCCGCAAGGAGCACTGCAGAGATACAACGGAGACCGCAAGTATATCGCACCAATGAAATGACCTATGGAACAGGGAAGTGTTATCGCTGCGACAGAACAACACACGACCAGAAGGATTGTTGGTTCAAGGACCAAGTGTGCAGACAGTGTGGAAAAGCAGGACACATAGCAAGAGTCTGCAGGTCTGAGAAGAAAACCAACAGCAAGAAATCTCCACAGGAGAAGTACAAAAAGGTACACAAGGTGATGGACAGTAGTTCAGACGAACAGAAAAGTGACACAGACTCCGGAAGCAAGGAGCTGGGTTGTCTGAAACTACATAAGGTAACCAAAATGGAGGATCACCAGACTATCTGGGTTACACTCAAGATAGACGGAGTCCAAGTGAAAATGGAATTGGACACAGGATCAGCCCTAACAGTCATAAACTAAAGGGACTACAAGCGGCTATTTTCACATATATCCTTGAAAGCTACAGAGATTGCCTTGAAGACGTACACGGGGCAAAAAGTCTACCCCAAAGGAAAAATAAGGGTGAAAGTGATATACAAAGGCCAGGAAATACCTAAAATGGACTTATATGTATTGCCAGATGGAGGACCACCACTGCTAGGACATGAATGGATCCAGAAGATACAATTAGATTGGCATTCCATACAGGCACTGAAGTTTGAGGCCAAAAAGGATGACGATGTCACACCTGGACGACTGTCAAAAATGCTAACTGACGCAAAAGAAGCATTCCAGGAGGGACTCGGAACACTAAAAGGCATAACAGCAATGATTAAAATAGAGGAAAATGCAAGCCCAAAGTTTCTTAAGGCCAGACCAGTGCCTTATGCGATCAGACCAGCCGTCGAAGCAGAGCTGGAAGGGTAGGAACATTCAGGAGTACTTTCCAAAGTAGACTGGAGCGAGTGGGCTACACCCATCGTTCCTGTAATGAAGAGGTCGTTGAGTAATACGCCTGGGGAACAAAAGAAGGTCTGCATCTGTGGGGATTTTAAGGTGACAGTGAACCCAGTCCTTCACACGGTACAATATCCGCCTCCACGAATTGAGGATATTTTCGCCTCGCTATCTGGAGGTAAATGCTTCACCAAAATTGATCTAGCCCAGGCATACTTGCAAATGGAGGTAGAAGAAGCCTCGAAACAATACCTCACGATCAACACTCATAAAGGTCTCTATCAATACAACCGGCTGGTGTTCGGGGTAGCATCGGCTCCGGCTATTTGGCAAAGGGCGATGGATCAATTCCTGCAAGGGGTTCCAGGGACCCAGTGTTATTTGGACGACATCCTGGTCACGGGCGAAAATGAAAGTGATCACCTCGCCAACTTTGAGAAGGTGCTCACCAGATTAAAGGAATATGGGCTACGAGCTAATCGCCACAAGTACGAGTTTTTCCAGAAGCAGATCTCGTATTGTGGCCACGTCATCGATGAAGAGGGGTTACATAAGTCCCCTGAAATGATTGAGGCAGTAGTCAAGGCTCCAGCACCGGAAAATGTGTCACAACTGAGGTCGTTCCTCGGACTACCATAAGTTCTTACCAAATTTGTCCACGGTATTACACCCACTGAACACCCTACTGCAAACAGGGGTACCATGGAAGTGGAATGACGAACGTAGACGAGCTTTCCAGAAGTGCAAAGAATTGATTACATCAAAAGGGGTGTTGGCCCATTTCAACTCAGCACTACCAATTCGTTTGGCATGTGATGCATCACCCTATGATATTGGAGCAGTGCTGTCGCACAAATTCCCAGATGGGTTGGAGAGGCCAGTAGCCTTTGCATCTCGGTCACTAACCTCAGCTGAGCGCAACTACGCCCAGATTGACATGGAGGCCCTCAGCCTAGTATGGGGAGTAAAAAAATTCAACCACTCTCTGCATGGGCAGAAGTTCACCTTGCTGACTGACCACCAACCACTTGTCTCCAGCTTTCATCCTAAGAAGGGCGTTCCAGTGATGACTGCACAACGGTTACAAAGATGGTCCCTGTTTCTAGGGGCGAATCAATATGAAATAGAATATAAAGGCATGAAACAGCATGGAAATGCTGATGGGCTATCACGCCTACTGTGGAGGAAGCACCAGCAGTGGACCCTATCGAGATATTTTATTCGTCAATAATTGAACGATTGCCAGTAACGAACGTGGATATAGAGAAGGAGACACGCAATGATCCGACGCTGTCTCGGGTATATGATTTGACTGTGAGGGGATGGCCAACACATGGCGACTCACTGTTGCCAGCATTCTCATCCAGAAGAGAACAGCTGTCAGTGTGCCAGGGGACAGTGATGTGTGGATCCAGAGTGGTGATTCCACCCAAGTTAAGGGAGAGAGTGCTAAATGAGCTTCATGAAGGTCATCTGGGCGGAGTGAAAATGAAAAGCCTTGCCAGGGCTTATGTGTGGTGGCTGCGAATCGATCAACAAATCGAAGACCTAACCAATAATATGGCAGTGGCAGGCGTGATATTCTGGCATGGATAGAGGATTGGCTATCTAACAGAAGGCAGAGAGTTGGGATAAATTGTTCATTCTCAGACTGCCAATCAGTAACTAGTGGTGTTCCGCAGGGGTCAGTGCTGTGTCCCCAACTCTTTACAATCTATATTAACGATTTGGAGGAGGGGACCGAGTGTAACATATCAAAGTTTGCCGATGATACTAAGATGGGAGGGAAAGTAGTGAGTGAGGAGGACATAAAAAACCTGCAAGGGGACATAGACAGGCTAAGTAAGTGGGCAGAGATTTGGCAGATGGAATACAATACTGGAAAGTGTGAGGTTATGCACTTTGGCAGGAAAAATCATAGAGCAAGTTATTATCTTAATGGCAAGAAACTGGAAAGTATTGAAGTACAAAGGGATCTGGGGGTCCTGGTGCACGAAGCTCAAAAGGTTAGTATGCAGGTGCAGCAAGTGATTAAGAAGGCCAATGGAATGTTGGCTTTCATTGCTAGGGGGATAGAATACAAAAATAGGGAGGTATTGCTTCAGTTGTGCAAGGTATTGGTGAGACCGCACCTGGAATACTGCGTACAGTTTTGGTGTCCATACTTAAGAAAGGACATACTTGCTCTCGAGTCAGTACAAAGAAGGTTCACTCGGTTAATCCCGGGGATGAGGGGATGGACATATGAGGAGAGGTTGAGTAGATTGGGACTCTACTCATTGGAGTTCAGAAGAATGAGAGGCGATCTTATTGAAACATATAAGATTGTGAAGGGGTTGGATCGGGTGGATGCGGGGAAGATGTTCCCGATGATGGGTGAAACTAGAACTAGGGGGCATAGTCTTAGAATAAGGGGCTGCTCTTTCAAAACTGAGATGAGGAGGAACTACTTCACTCAGAGGGTGGTAGGCCCATGGAATATGCTGCCCCAAAAAGCTGTAGAAGCTACATCATTACATAAATTTAAAACAGAAATAGACAGTTTCCTAGAAGTAAAGGGAATTAAGGGTTACGGGGAGCAGGCAGGAATTTGGACATGAGTCTAGGTTCGGATCGGTCATGGCCCTGTGGGTAGCGGAGCGGGCCCAGGGGCCGTGTAGCCTGATCCTGCTCCTATTTTGTGTGTCTAATTCTGTTAGATTCAGGAGATGGTTCTGTGATAGTGGATTGGCGGTTAGGATCAGATCAGCCATGATCTTATTGAATGGCGGAGCAGGCTCGAGGGGCCGATTGGCCTACTCCTGCTCCTATTTCTTATGTTCTTATGTTATGTAAGAGCTGCTCAGGATGCCAGAAGGTCAAAAATGCACCACCACATGCCCCTCTACACCCATGGGAGTGGCCCTCCTCTCCATGGCAGTGGGTGCATATTGATTTCGCTGGTCCATTCATGGACTCCATGTTCTTAATAGCAGTGGATGCTCATTCGAAATGGCCTGAGGTGATAAAAATGTCCTCAACCACTACAGAGAAAACGATTGCAGTCCTACGGACCATATTTGCCAGGAAAGGCTTGCCAGAGCAGATTTGCTCTGATAATGGACCACAGTTTATGTCCGAAGAGTTTCGAAAATTTATGAGAAGGAATGGGGTAAGGCATTACACATCCGCCCCGCATCATCCAGCCACAAATGGATTGGCTGAGAGGTTCGTACAAACCTTTAAGAAGGCGATAAAGGCCATGTGCGACGATGAAATTCCACGACAGCATAAGGTGGACAATTTCTTATTAGCCTACCGAAACATGACACATGCAGTTACCAACCAGACCCCGGCCATGATGTTCTTTAACCGAAGGTTGAGATCTCGTCTGGACTTGCTCAGGCCAAATGTGCGAAGAAATGTTGAGGCTAAACAATTCCAGCACATCAACGAGCAGCCGACAAGGAGCTTCAACGTAGGACAACCAGTCTTGGCCCGTGACTACCGAACAGAGAAAGGGCAACCCGGAATGATATGCACAAGGCAGGGGCCATTAATGTACACAGTGGATGTCGGGGAGAACATTGTGAGACGCCACGTCGATCAGATCTTAGCGTCACAGGAACAAGTCAACCCCATGGCTCACGTACCTGGGGATGAACCCGACATACCGGTAGCATCTACCTCCGAACCAGTAGCAGTGGAAACCGATGAACTAACCGACGAAAAGGGGCCAGAATCGCCTCCGCACCAAGAACAAGAACCTCAGGAAAGGCGCTATCCCGAAAGGATCAGGAAGCTGCCCCAAAGACTGAATCTATAAATGGACTATTGTTGTTTAATGTACATGTTAAAGTGTTAATTGTTATTTGAATATTATGGGTACTGCTAATCTAAAAGGGGAGGAATTGTAGTGTATGTACCTTTAAGAGAGAACTACTTTTACAGCTCCTCTATACTGTAGTACCGGCATTGACCACACCTGTATATAAGCCTTGAGCATGCCTCTGTACCCCCAGTTTTGAGACTACCCTACTCCAGTAAATACCTGTTGATTGTTAAGTTACATCATCCGTGTAGTTATTGAAAAACATCATACTCTCAGAATCACGGATCTAACAGTGGTGAGCTGCCTTCTTGAACCGCTGCAGTCCGTGTGGTGAGGGTACTCCCTCAGTGCTGTCAGGAAGGATTCTGACCCAGCGACAATGAAGGAATGGTGATGTATTTCCAAGTCAGGATGGTGTGTGACTTGGAGGGGAACTTGGAGGTGGTGGTGTTCCCTTGCACTTGGTGCCCTTGTCCTTCAAGGTGGTAGTGGTCGTGGGTGTGGGAGGTGTTGTCAAAGAAGCCTTGGTGAATTGCTGCAGTGCATCTTGTAGATGGTACACACAGCAACCATGGTGCACCTCACTTGTGCTAACACTCCTGACTTGTGCCTTGTAGATGGTGGGAAGGCTTTGGGGAGTCAGGAGATGAGGTACTCACCACAGAATGCCCAGCCTCCATCTTGCACTTGTCACCACAGTATTTATATGGCTGATCCAGTTAAGATTCTGGTCAATGGTGACCCCCAGGATGTTGATGGTGGGGGATTTGGCGATGGTAATGACATTGGCTGTTAAGGGGCAGTGGTTAGACTCTCGCTTGTTGGAGATGGTCATTGCCTGGCACTTGTGTGGCACAAATGTTACTTGCCACTTATCAGCTCATGCCTGAATGTCATCCAGGTCTTGCTGCATGCAGGCACAGACTGCTTCATTATCTGAAGAGTTGCGAATGGAACTGAACACTGTGCAATCATCAGCAAAAAACCTTTCTGACCCTATGATGGAGGGAAGGTCATTAATGAAGCAGCTGAAAATGGTTGGGCCTAGGACACTGCCCTGAGAAACTCCTGCAGCGATGTCCTGGGGCTGAGATGATTGACCTCCAACAACTACAACCATCGTCCTTTGTGTTTGTTATGACTCCAGCCAGTGGAGCATCTTCCCCCCGATTCCCATTGACTTCCATTTTACTGGGGCTCCTTGATGCCACACTCGGTCAAATGCTGCCTTGATGTCAAGGGCAGTCACTCTCACCTCACCTCTGGAATCAATCTCTTTTGTCTGTGTTTGAACCAAGGCTGTAATAAGGTTTGGAGCTGAGTGGTTCTGACAGAACCCAAATTGAGCATTGGTGAGCAGGTTATTGGTGAGTAAGTGACGCTTGATAGCACTGTCCTTCCATCACTTTGTTGATGATTGAGAGTAGACTGATGGGGCAGTAATTGGCCGGATTAGATTTGTCCTTTTTCGGACAAGGGCAGGTTAGTAGAGTGAGCAGATAGTATAGTACATTTCACGAAAAACAGCAAAATGACATATATCCTAACTGATAATACTTTTAACAGAGTGGAGGATCAGGGAGATTTCTGGGTGTAGCACATAGAGCTTTAACGTTTCAAATGCAGGTAGAAAAGAGCATTTACAAGAGATAAATGATGAAGAAGAAGAGCGAAAAAACTCTTGATAGGAGATATCACAGCTCAGCCACTCTTTGGGTAGCTCCAGAGGTGGGAGATGGTCCAGCACCACAACTTCTGTTTTGAACAGGTGAAAATGAGAAGTCTTTCATATATGTATCTTCAGCACATCATTCAATTTGTCTTCGGCATCAGAGTTGGCCAAATTTGCAAGGAAATAAAGGATTTTTTTGGACTATTTTTATTTAAGAACATTAATTATGGTCAAAGAATTTTTAAGCTATTGACATTTGTTCTAAAATTTATAAATACAAAGGGGGAAAAATTTGTCCCCTTAGCGCCTCCCATTAGTGTCAGCAGATGGCACTAATGGGGTGCTAGAGCAGTATCGTAGGGGTGAGGCAAATCCAGCACCGCATGCCAAATCCGGTCCTCCCACAATGCCGCTGGTAAGAGTTACCGCCGGGAACGTCAATGCCAGGTGGATCGTGATGACAGTGAGTGTGCAATGCTCACTGACTGCCCGATCAGCTAAATTGATTATCGCCACTTACATTAGCGCCTGGAGGAAACACCGACAGGGAGAGCTGGTGTGAAACACCAGGAAGCTGGCTCCAGGGACATTATTGAAAGGGATCATCAGTAATGATTCGCAGCTGTCAGGTTAGCATAGTTTCAGTGGTTTCTTGTCAGTTTTGCATACTCCAAAAGTTTCATTCAGTAATTTCAAGGTTCTTTTTTATCAGGAATGTTGTGGAAGCTAAAAGGTAGCTATATTTATTCTTCAAACAATCAAACTGCTACACTTGGTAACATGAATGTGGCACGGCCTCCAGGATCTACGGCAGAGGGAGCGTAGGCAGCGAGAAAAATGGGAACATATGTGCAGAGAGCTGAGGAGGGACATTCAGGGCTCTCACCAGGAGGCCTTACCCTCCGAGGGTATTCCAAGATACTTCTCCTACCTTCAATTAAGTAAGGAGCAGTGTATTAGATGGCTCCGCCTCACCAAGGAGGTGGTCACAGAACTCTGCCATCTCCTCCAAACAGACCTCCAGCTTCACACAAGGATGACTTAAAGCCCAGATCCCCTTTATCCACCACATCCCCACAATTCCATTCCTATCGCAGGCCATATCACAGCACAAAGCTGAAATGAGAGACACCACAAAAGAAAGGTAAGTGAATCAATAAATTTATCAAAAATCAGTGAACACATATTAACTATTCACCCTTGTGCAATCCCTTAGTGCCTGTTTTTACTGTGCCTTTGCCTACTCTAGAGCTCCTCCGAAGTGTTGGCCCACCAGCAGAGCTGGTGGAAGGCTGCTGAGTGTCCGTGCGGGAGACTTCAGATGGACTTGCAGGATGCCCTTGACCAGCTCTGGACCTGGAAGGCCCGGCTGTAGACTGCATGGGCAGCAGCAGTCTGGGCTGGCTGGATGACAGGCAGCGTCAAGGGCAATGGCGGAGTGGCAGTGGTGGGAGCAGGAATGTTGACATCCTGAGAGAAGACAGCAGGTTCCTGCTCCAGTGACCCACTGCCACACCGCTGGGGCAGCACCTCAGCATCCCTAGCAATCTGTTGGAGCACAGATTGCTGGCCTACTGCGACACCATGAAAGTCCCGATCGATGGAGGTAGACCCAGCCACGATGGCAGCAGTCACAGCTTGCATGGCATCAAGCTGAGACTGCATGAGAGCAGTCTGAAATTGGATGCCAACAAGCATAGACTGCATTACAGTTCTAAGACATCGAGCTGCTTCTGCTTGTGCTGTAATGGAAGCTGCCAGATCGCCCATCACATGCGGCATCAGGTCTGGGTCGCCACGGTCTCTCTGGGAGTCTGTCATCCTTCGCAGCCTGGAACTGATGGGCTCCAGGGTGTGTGCAGAGTCTTGTGCAATGTTGGGGGTGGACTCCTCCATGCTCCTTAGCATTGCCAAGAAGTTCTTAGGCACCCATACCATTGCACCCATCATCTCTGTGTGGATGCCCATCACCCTTCTTCTAAATGCCTCCCCATCGAGGTCCTCATCTGAGTCCTGAGCAGCAGAACTTGCGCGCGAACTCGACCTCCAGGGAGCTGGCCCCTGAGCTATCCTTTCCCCCTACCCTTGCTGCAGCCCACTCGTCCCCGGTGCCTCACCCTGTGCAGATCCTGCTACTATATTAGCCTCTTAGGAATGAGTAGTGCCAGTATCTGAGCTGGTGTCTGCGGGTGAGAGATGCAGTGATGCGGTGTGTTCTTCCTCCTCCTCTTCTCCTGCCTTGCTATATACCATGCCCTCAGGGACAGGCTGCTCAGGTGCTTGCTCATTATCTGAAAGCATAAAGACACAAGAGTTGGTTTAAGGTGAAGGGATTGGGGGGGGGCAGGAAACGAGAAATGCATACATACAGCATGATTAAATGAAAAGTGTGAAACACTTGTGGAGTGAGGGGGAAGTGGGAAGTGAGAAGAAGGAGCAGGGATGAACATACCGTTGTTGTCCCCAAGGGGGTCAACATCACCGGTGGCCACGGTGCCCACCACCTGTCGCCCATTAATCTGCAGCACTCGGTTCTCCAGCGCAGACAATGGTTGGGTGTCAGCTTGTCCCCGGCCTGTGCGTTACTGCTCCCTCCTGTTGTGAGCCACCTTGGCCTGCAAGAGAGAGAAAAGTGGGTGAGTGAGTGTGGAGCAATGTGTTTGGGTGATGTGCCTGCCATAGTTGAATAGCTGTCATTGTGTGCAAGGTATGAGATGTGGGTGTGCGTGTTGGTAGATAGATATTGTTGGTGGGTGCATGCTGGGGGAGTGGTGCTTTGAGCAGTGTGTGAAGATTGTGGTTCAGATGGTGGTATGTAGCATTTGTTGAAGCATTCACTCACCCATACCAACCAAGTGAGGTTGTTAAATTTCTTCCTACACTGTGTGTGGGTCCTGGGGACCACATTGCTGCCCAAGACGTGCTGCGCTACATCTTTCCACAAGGTGTGGAAGACTTGTGGTGAGGGCCTCCTGCCACTTGCCGGGTAGACCGCTACCCTCTGTCTCTCCACAGCAAAATCAATGCCTCCAGTGCTTCATCGCAGAATCTGCAGGCTCTCTCCCTGGGGTGTGGATCTGCTATGAGTACACCTAGTTCAGTCCTCTGGCTCCTTCTTATTGCCCTGCTTCTACTTGCTGAGGCAGCTGCATAGCCAGCAATGCTGAGAATGAGCTTCTGCAACATCAATGAACCTCCCCTTTAAGTACTAAATAAAGCCTGTGGCATTCATGACTTGCAATTAGACTGCAGCTGATATTGTCCACCCTTTGATTGTAATGCCAATGAGCTTGGGCTTTAAGTCTTGAATTAGGACTCCAATCATTTTTTTGAGCAGTGAGCACGAATTTTGCGTGCAGTCTAAAGCAATAGCGCCTGGCACTAATTCTCCAACTTTTCTACTGACACCTCCCATTCCTGGGCTATAATGAATTTATAGCCCATACTACAGGTAGACTACCCTTTATCCGCACTTCTGAAAACCGAAAACCTCTGAAAACCGAAAGTTTTTTTGTGGAGCGTAAGTTGTGAGCACGACATAACCCGAGTGGTGCCAAACATGACCCGACACGGCTGATGCTTTTCTGACCTGATTTGCGGGCCAGCTTAGCATAGGAGTCAGCCGATATCCGGCTTTTCCACAACTGGCGGCGGCAGTCGAGCCCCAGACCCCCGCTAAGTCAAGGAATTCAGATACGGAACAGGGGGAGCTGTAAACAGACTGTGAGCGGCAGCACAGAGAAGCAGGAAGGGGAATGAAACACGGAGCAAGGGGAGCTGTAAACAGACTGTGAGCGGCAGCACAGAGAAGCAGGGAGGGGAATGAAACATGGAGCAGGGGGAGCTGTAAACAGACTGTGAGCGGCAGCACAGAGAAGCAGGAAGGGGAATGAGACACAGAACAGTTGCAAGAGGTAGCCTGAACTTTTAAAATTTATATTAAATACAAATAGTAATTACCAAATTAATTTAATGTTCAGAGTTTCCCAGTCTGAAATAATACCTTCTGAAATCCAAAAATTTCCGAAAAACGAAACACAGCTGGTCCCAAGGTTTTTGGATAAGGGATAGTCAACCTATATTTCTATTTAATGATATAGAATAGAATCATAGAATTTAAAACATAGAAAGAGACCATTTGGTCCATAGTTTCTGTTTAAGCTCTGTGAAAGAGCTATCCACTTAGTTCCTTTCCCATGCTTTTTCCCATATCAACAGCAACTTGCATTTATATAGCGCCTTTAAAAGTAGTAAAACACCCCAAGACACTTGACAGGAGTGTAATCAGACAGAAATTGACACTGAGTCAAAAAAGGAGACATTAGGCCAGGTGAGGAAAAGCTTGATCAAAAATTGGTTTAAGGAGCGCCTTAAAGGAGGAGAAAGACGTGAAGAGGCAGAGGTTTAGGGAGGCAATTCTCGAGCTTAGGGCCTAAACAGCAGAAGGCGCAGCTGCCAATGTTGGGGCAAAGGAATTCTCGGAGGGTTGTAGGGCTTGGATGGTTTGGAGGTTACAGACAGGAGGGGCAATGACAATTTTAAAATTGAGCTATGATGGACCGGGAGCCAATGTAGGTCAATGAGCACGGGGGTGATCGGTGAAGGGGACTTGGTGATAGTTAGGATACAGGCAGCTGAGTTTTGGATGAGCTCAAGTTTACGGAGGGTGGAAAATAGGAGGCCGGCCAGGGGAGTGTGTCCTTTTAGATTTTTTCTTTTTCAAATATTTATGCACTTCCTGTTTAAAAGCTATTGGATTGTGCTTCCACCGTAGGTTCTGGTAGGGCATGGCATTGTCATGTGACAATGTAAAGAAATCCCCATACCTCTCATTTTGTTCTTTTTGTGATAATCCTAACTTTATGCCCTCTAGCTACTGGGTAGTTTTTCCTGATTTTGAACACATCTATCAGATCTCTTAACTTTCCTTGTTCTACTGAAAAGAGCCCCAGTTTCTCTAGCCTCTATTTTTGATATATTGTAAAAATTACATTAGGCACTCTAGAAGTTAATATCATTTTTTAAATTAATTTCTTATGAAGGGTAGATGGGCTTGTGGCAAGCTTGCTATATACACGATTATTTGAGGTGTAATATATACCATTGTATTCTGTTAGCTTATTCCATGTCCTGTTGCAGAAAGAAGAACAAAATGCAAGTCATGCAAGTGCACAGAAATAGGGAAAAGATTGGATTCTGAAGTCTAAGGTAATTCTTATCAGGTCCTACAGACAAGTACATTTCATTAATGTGCTTTGCAGAACTCTGGTAAACCTGGCAGAGCACAATACTTTTAGCAGCAGATTGTTAATTAACTACTTGGCCCAATCTTTCACCAGACTATCAGTGTAGAAATCCAGATGAAACAGCAATATACTTCTACTTCTTTCAATTTAGCATATTGTATTCGCTGCTCACGATGCGGTCTCCTCTACATTAGGGAGACCAAATGCAGATTGGGTGACTGCTTTGTGGAACACCTCCGTTTAGTCTGCAAGTGTAACCCTGAGATCCAGTTGTCTGTCATTTAAATTCTCTGGACCACTCCCACTTTGAACTTGGCCTCCTACACTGTTCCAATGAAGTTCAATGTAAGCTCAAGGAACAGCACCTTATATTTTTTTATTCATTCCTGGGATGTGGGTGTCGCCAGCAAGGCCAGCATTTATTGCCCATCCCTAATTGTCCTTGAGAAGGTGGTGGTGAGCTGCCTTCTTGAACCGCTGCAGTCCACGTGGTGAAGGTACTCCCACAGTGCTGTTAGGGAGGGAGTTTCAGGATCTTGACCCAGCGATGATGAAGAAACGGCGATATATTTCCAAGTCAGGATGGTGTGTGACTTGGAGGGGAACTTGGAGGCGATGGTGTTCCCATGCGCCTGCTGCCCTTGTCCTTCTAGGTGGTAGAGGTCGCGGGTTTGAGAGGTGCTGTCGAAGAAGCCTTGACAAGTTGCTGTAGTGCATCTTGTAGATGGTACACACTGCAACCACAGTGCGCCAGTGGTGGAAGGAGTGAATGTTTAAGGTGGCGGATGGGGTGTCAATCAAGCGGGCTTCTTTGTCCTGGATGGTATCGAGCTTCTTGACTGTTGGTGGAGCTGCACTCATCCAGGCAAGTGGAGATTATTCCATCACACTCCTGATTTGTGCCTTGTAGATGGTGGAAAGGCTTTGGGAAGTCAGGAGGTGAGACACTCACCGCAGAATACCTAACCTCTGGCCTGCTCTTGTTGCCACAGTATTTATGTGGCTGGTCCAATGAAGGTTCTGGTCAATGGTGACTCCCAGGATGTTGATGGTGGGGGATTTTGTGATGGTAATGCCTTTGAATGTCAAGGGCGGTGGTTAAACTGTCTCTTGTTGGAGATCGTTATTGCTTGGCGCTTGTGTGGCGCGAATGTTACTTGCCACTTACCTGTCCAAGCCTGAATGTCGTCCAGGTCTTGCTGCATGCCACTTTTATACTGCACTGTTAGAGGTGCCGTCTTTTGGATGAGATGTTAAACTGAGGCCCCATCTGCTCTCTCAGGTGGATGTAAAAGATCCCATGGTACTATTTCGAAGAAGTTATCCCCGGTGTCCTGGCCAATATTTATCCTTCAATCAACATAACAAAAATAGGTTATCTGGTCATTATCTCATTGCTGTTTGTGGGAGTTTGCTGAGAGCAAATTGGCTACAGCGTTTCCCACATTACAACAGTGACTCCACTTCAAAAAGTACTTCATTGGCTGTAAAGCGCTTTGAGATGTCCGGTGGCCGTGAAAGGCACTACATAAATGCAAGTCTTTCTTTTTTTCTTTCTTTCTTTAAAAAAGCTTAGGGGTACTGGGCTTCATAAATAGAGGCATAGAGTACAAAAGCAAGAAAGTGATGAAGAACATTTATAAAACACTGGTTCGGCCTCAACTGGAGTTTTGTGTTCAATTCTGGGCACTGCACTTTATGAAGGATGTGAAGGATTTAGAGAGGGTGCAGAAAAGATTTACGAGAATGATTCCAGGGATGAGGGACTTCAGTTACGTGGATGTGCAGAGAAGCTGGGGTTGTTCTCCTTAGAGCAGAGAAGGTTGAGAGGAGATTTGATAGAGGTATTCAAAACCATGAGGGGTCTAGACAGAGTAGATAGAGAGAAACTGTTCCCATTGGTGGAAGGGTTGTTCAAAAAAGGGTGTAAAGATAAATCCAGCAACTACAGGCCAGTCAGTTTAACCTCAGTAGTGGGGAAGATTTTAGAAACACTAATCAGGGACAAAATTAACAGTCACTTGTATAGTTGTGGATTAATTAAGGAAAGATAGCATGGATTTGTTAAAGGCAAATCGTGTTTAACCAACTTGATCGAGTTTTTTGATGAGGTAACAGAAAGGGTTGATGAGGGTAATGCGGTTGAAGTAGTGTACATGGATTTTGAAAAGGTGTTCGACAAAGTGCCACATACTACGTTTGCCAGCAATGTTGAAGCCCATGGAATAAATGGTAGCATGGATACGGAATTGGCTAAGTGACAGGAAACAGAGAGTAGTGGTGAACAGTTGGTTTTTGGACTGGAGGAAGGTATACAGTGGTGTTCCCCAGGGGTCGGTTCTAGGACCACTGCTTTTCTTGATATATATTAATGACTTGGACTTGGGAGTACAGGGCACAATTTCAAAATTTGCTGATGATACAAAACTTGGAAATATAGTGAACAGTGAGGACGAGAGTGATAGACTTCAGGAAGACATAGGCAGGCTGGTGAAATAGGCGGACACATGGCAGATGAAATTTAATGCAGAAATGTGTGCAGTGATGCATTTTAGTAGAAAGAATGAGGAGAGGACATATAAACTAAATGGTGCAATCCTGAAGAGGGTGCACGAACAGAGAGACCTAGGGGTATATGTGTACAAATCATTGAAGGTGGCAGGGCAGGTTGAGAAAGCAGTTAAAAAGGCTTACAGAATCCTGGGCTTCATAAATAAAGGTATAGAGTACAAAAGTGTGGAAATTATGATGAACCTGTATAAAATACTGGTTCGGCCTCAACTGGAGTATTGTGTCCAATTCTGGGCACCACACTTTAGGAAGGGTGTGAAGGCCTTAGAGAAAGTGCAGAAAAATTTACAAGAATGGTTCCAGGGATGAGGGACTTCAGTTACGTTGATAGATTGGAGAAGCTAGGGTTGTTCTCATTGGGACAGAGAAGATTGAGAGGAGATTTGATAGAGGTGTTCAAAATCATGAGGGGTCTGGACAGTGTAGATAGAGAGAAACTGTTCCCATTGGTGGATGGGTCGAAAACCAGAGGACACAGATTTAAGTTGATTGGCAAAAGAACCAAAGGCGCCATGAGCAAAAACTTTTTTATGCAGCGAGTGGTTAGGGTCTGGAATGCACTGCCTGAAAGGGTGGTGGAGGCAGACTCAATCGTGGCTTTCAAAAGGGAATTGGGTAAGTACGTGAAGGAAAAAATTTGCAGGGCTATGGGGAAAGGGCGGGGCAATGAGACTAGCTGAAATGCTCTTGCAGAGAGCTGGCATGGGCTACAATGGGCCAAATGGCCTCCTTCTCTGCTGTAACTATTCTATGATTCTATTCTATGATTCAATTGGGCATAGGCTGCTTCATTATCTGAGGAGTTACGAATGGAACTGAACGCTGTGCAATCCTCAGTGAACATTCCCACTTCTGACCTACTTATGGAGGGAAGGTCATTGATGAAGCAGCTGAAGATGTTTGGGCCTAGGACACTGCCTTGAGGAATTCCTGCAGCGATGCCCTGGGACTGAGATAATTGGCCTCCAATAACCTCAACCATCTTCCTTTGTGCTAGTGGAGAGTCTTTCCCCCTGATTCCCATTGACTTCAATTTTCCTTGATGCCACGCTCGGTCAAATGCTGCCTTGAAGTCAAGGGCAGTCACTCTCACCTCACCTCTGGAATTCAGCTCTTTTGTCCACGTTTGGACCAAGGCTGTAATGAGGCCTGGAGCCGAGAGGTCCTGGCGGAACCCAAACTGAGCATGGGTGAGCAGGTTATTTGTGAGTAAGTGCCACTCGATTGCACTGTCGACAACACCTTCCATCACTTTGCTGATGATTGATAGTAAACTGATGGGGCGGTAACTGGCCGGATTGAATTTGTCCTGTTTTTTGTGGACAGGACATAGCTGGGCAGTTTTCCACATTGTCGGGTAAATGCCAGTGTTGTAGCTGTACTGGAGCAGCTTGGCTAGTTCTGGAGCACAAGCCTTCAGCACAACAGCCGGGATATTCTCAGGGCCCACAGCCTTTGCTGTATCAAGTGCACTCAGCTGTTTCTTGATATCACGTGGAGTGAATCCAATTGGCTGAAGACTGGCTTCTATGATGGTGGGGACCTCAGGAGGAAGCCAATATGGATCATCCACTCGGCACTTCTGGCTGGAGATGTTTGCAAACTCTTCAGCCTTGTCTTTTGCACTCGTGTTCTGGACTCCATCATAATAATAATAATCATAATCAACTTTATTGTCATTGTTAGTGCACAAGTGCAGTACAACGAAATGTAGGCTTGCGGCTCCCGAGAGTGTACATTTAGATTAAGACATTTAAACATTCAACATTCATTTGGCTTGTAATACATTAACATAAACATAACCATAATAAAGTGCATTGGCAGATGTGCAGGCTTTAGAGTTTATTTGTGGAGTTCAGTAGGATGACAGCCCTGGGAAAGAAGCTGTTCCTAAATCTGGTCGTTCGGGTGTGAATGCATCTGTATCGTCTCCCAGATGGCAGGTGGGCGAACAGACTGTGGCTGGGGTGGGTAGGGTCTTTGATGATGGTCCGTAACCTCCGTAAACAGTGTTTCTGGTATATGTGCTCTATGGTCGGTAGCCGGGTGCCGGTAATGCGTTGGGCAGTTTTGACTACCCGCTGCAGGGCTTTCCGGTCATAGTAGCTACAGCTGCCATACCATACTGTGATACAGTTCGTCAGGATGCTCTCTATTGTGCAGCGGTAAAAGTTAGAGAGGATCAGGGGTGACAGGTTACATCCCTTCAGCCTCCTTAGGAAGTATAGACGCTGCTGGGCCTTCTTCACCAGAGAGGAGGTATTGAGGGACCAGGAGAGGTCTTCCGTGATGTGGACTCCGAGGAACTTAAAGCTGTCCACCCTTTCCACCACAGCACCATGGATGTGGATGGAGGTGTGACTTCCGCCTTTAGACTTCCTGAAGTCCACAATGATTTCTTTGGTTTTCTTGATGTTAAGGGCCAGGTTGTCATCATTGAGGATGGGGATATTCATGGAGCCTCCTCCTCCCATCAGTTGTTTAATGGTCCACCACCATTCACGACTGGATGTGGCAGGACTGCAGAGCTTTGATCTGATCCATTGGTTGTGGGATCACTTAGTTCTGTCTATAGCATGCTGCTTCCATTGTTTAGCATGCATGTAGTCCTGTGTTGCAGCTTCCCCAGGTTGGCATCTCATTTTTAGGTACGCCTGGTGCTGCTCCTGGCATGCTCTTCTGCACTCCTCATTGATCCAGGGTTGGTCGCCTGGCTTGATGTTAATCGTAGAGTGAGGGATATGCTGGGCCATGAGGTTACAGATTGTGGTGGAATACAATTCTGCTGCTGCTGATGGCCCACAGCGTCTCATGGCTGCCCAGAATTGAGCTGCTAGATCTGTTCTGAATTTATCCCATTTAGCACGGTGGTAGTGCCTCACAACACGATGGAGTGTGTCCTCAGTATGAAGACAGGACTTCTTCTCCACAAGGACTGTGCGCTGATCATTGCTACCAATACTGGCATGGAGAGATGCATCTGCGACAGGTAGGTTGGTGAGGACGAGGTCAAGTAGGTTTTTCCCTCATGTTAGTTCTCACACCACCTGTCGTAGGCCCAGTGTGACAGCTATGTCCTTCAGGACTCGGCCAGCTCGGTCAGTAGTGGTGCTACTGAGCCACTCTTGGTGATGGACATTGAAGTCCCCCACCCAGAATACATTCTGTGCCCTTGCTACACTCAGTGCTTCTTCCAAGTGGTGTTCAACATGGACGAGTACTGATTCAGCAGCTGAGGGAGGGCGGTAGGTGGTAATCAGCAGGAGGATTCCTTGCCCATGCTTGACCTGGTGCCATGAGACTTCATGGGGTCCGAAGTCAATGTTGAGGACTCCCAGGGCCACTCCCTCCTGACTGTACATCACTGCGCCGCCACCTCTGGTGGGTCTGTCCTGCTCCGGGACAGGACATATCCAGGGATGGTGATGGGGGAGTCTGGGACATTGACATAAAGGTATTAACCTGTTAGAATGACTATGTCAGGCTGTTGTTTGACTAGTCTGTGGGACAGCTCTCCCAATGTTGGCACAATTCCCTAGATGTTAGTGAGGTGGACTTTGTAGGTTCGATTAGGCACTTTACAGCCTTCCAGGCTCAACATTGAGTTCAACAATTTCAGATCAGTACCTCTGCCCCCATTTTTTTGGCCAGCCGCTGTTGCTGATGATTCTGATTTTCCCATTTATACCTCCTCTTGACCCATCTTTTGTTTCTTTACTTGTCCCATCACCATCTCTTTTCTCCTTGCACCATCATCCCTTTTGTCAGTTAATCTCTCCTGCCTTCCACCCTATCACAGACTTTCCCTTTCGTTCTTTCCTTCCCTCCCCCCTCTGTACTTGCTTAAAACCTGTTAGATCTATCACCTTTCCCAGTTCTGATGAAAGGTTATCGGCCTGAAACGTTAACTCTGTTTCTCTCTCCACAGCTGCTGCCTGACCTGCTGAGTATTTCCAGCATTTTCTGTTTTTACATCAGTAATAGACATCAGTTTGATATACTGCTGCTAATCATCTTTCTTCTAGAAATCTGTCTGTTGTTTTGCAAAGATTACTTTGGCCAACACAGCTGGCTGCAGTATGGAAACAGATTTATGCATCTTTTCTAATATGCCCTAAGCTTTAAGACAGAGGGCTATTTTCACCATTGAGTGATGTACCAATTGACATCCTCAGTGGATGAGGGCTGACCCTCGTGGGAAAGTTTCAGCAAACAAGACAGTAGTTGATAGGAAATATTAACAGTAATGAAAGAATCCAAAAAATCCATATATTTACTAGGAAAACAAGCATCAGTGCACTCATTGAAATCTGTTATGTGTTAAGTTAGCACAAAATTACATAAGCACACAAGTTGGGAAAGTATTTATACATGCCTAAGGCGAAAACCCATCTATGTGGTATAGGCTAACCTGTATCAGCAGTGCAACATCAGTGTACTGAACTAGAGAAACAGCCATCTATGTTTTGTAACCTGGATAGGACCATAGTCGAGTTTGGGCGCAGTGGTAGGAATATGGGAACCTATCAGCTGAAAAAGATGGAAGTGTACAAGTATTTTGCTTGCAACCACTTGTTACAAATGGCGGACAAATGGGTTCAGCACAACTTCATGCAGGTATTTCTTCTGCATGCTCTTCTTGATGAAGTATATTCATAACTATGTTGTACTCAATTTATAATTCTAATGAAATTAAAATTAAAGGACAATTTTACCATGTTTCCCAGAAGATAGGAAGGCTTGATTCATTCTGAACTGGGCTATGTGTCAGGACTCAAATGTATAAAATGATTGAACGAATTATGGGTTAGATCAAATTCCTCAGCTTTGTCTTCATGTTAACTGATGTAACGCAATCTTCAGTGCATAGAGGCAATGTTACATTAATTGGCTCAATGAACGTTTAAATAGTAAAAAGAAGAATTCAGGGGCTGAATTTTTACCTTTGCGTGTGGATGGCAGCGGGGTGGGGACCGTGGATTGCATCCGGAACCCGGATGTTGGAGAGGATGTTTTGCAGTGACTTTTTAATGAAGCCACTGCAATTGAATCAGACTTTTGGGTTTTCCGATCAATTAATTGGAGCAGGACCAATGACGTCACGGATGACTCTGCTTCAGCTAAGTTATTTAAAGGAGCAATGCCCAGATGTCACCTGAAGACTGGTGGAGGTGGAAGCCAGGTTGTGAGAGAAGTGCATTGGTTGCGCACCAACAATTTGATGTGCAAATTTTATGCAGGCTCAAAGATGGAAAGCAGCCCCAAGATTCAGTGACGCCTCCTTGGAGATATTACTCCAAGGAATCAGGGCCCACACAGACATCCTCTTCCCTGCTGATAGGAGGAAGAGGCCAGCTGGTGAGATGAAAAACTCATGGCTGGAGATTGCTGACGAAGTGAGCAGCAGGAGTGTTGTTGGCGGGACTTGGATCCAGTGTCGGAAACACTTTAACAACCTCATGAGGTCAGGAAAGGTGAGTACAATGCCACATTGCCCTACATCCTGATGTACATGTCACCCCAACCCCCTCACTCTGCCTTCCCAAGCTACTCCCGCACATCACTCTTCACACCAACCTATCTTGCAGGAGCACCCACCCTCTCTGTCTATGCACTTACTCATGTTCCCATCTGACCATCCACTACTGATACTCACCCTCATCTTTATGCAATGTTACGCCTCTCCCTCAGTCACTCTCAACAGATGTTGCCCATCCATCCCTTCCACTCATTCCACGACTCTCACTCAAAGGTCTCTTGCTTCCCTCCTTGCAGGAGAAGAGAGCGCAGAACACCCGGGAGAGGCGGAGAACCGATGGTGGCCCTCCAATCATGACACTGCTCATTTCAGCAGAGGAGGAGACACTGAAGCTGAGCCGCGTTGCGGAGCTGCTGGCAGTGGGAGATGGAGAGAGGGGGCCTCCCAGCTACCTGGTGACAGAATTAAATATCATACAGCCACATGGCATACAACAGTCACTCATGTAGACTTGATGTCAGCAGCCAGTGAAATATGATTATGTGCATAATAGTAACTTAAAACATTCTTATCATAACTGTTCTGATTCATGTCTTTACTCTCCCACAGGCCCATGAAGTGCCCCCCCCGCCACCACTGTCCAGCCAGAGAAGGAAGACGACTCCTCAGAGGAGGCCGCGGACTCTGAGGGTGCACCGTCCCATGACGCATGCACACCCAGCACCAGCGCAGGTACACACACATCGATGGGTCCTGTGAGAGAGTAGTGTCATCACCTGGCGTCTCATAGATCACATGTGAGCAAGTGCAGATGGTGGAGACAGGGACAGCAGTGGAGAGTCCTCGTCGGAGGGCGCAGGACGCTCCAAGCTCTGCTCAGCTGGACGCAGATGCTGAACCTCGGGGGCCATCGACAAAGTGGATGATTCTTGAGGAGCAACAGAAAATGCGGGAGGCCCTGGGAGCTTTTCCAGCCATGATGTGCTCAGTTGTAGGGAGAATGGGGGAATCCTTCTCCAGCACGACCAGCTGGATGTCGCAGGCCATGGCTATGATGTGTTCGTCCATGGAAAGGGTGGCCACCTGCATAGAGCATCAAATGTACCAGTCAAACGAGTGCATGCTTGTTGTGAACAACAGCTCGCAGACTCTGATTGCAGCCATATCTAGGATGTAGAGAAAAGGGGTTAGAAATTCATCTACTTACTGCCACTCTGTATCGCCATGAAATGGCAAAAAATGGCAGCTGCCACTCTTTGCCAGCTGGTGGTGGGTCCCGCGATGGCTGGCATTTTCCTACCTCCCAAACGTGTTGCCGGTAACTGGCAGCGCCCTGGAAAATAAATGGCGAAGTTTTGCAACGCCGACTTAACATCACCACTCTGAATTTCGATCCCAGTGCTGAATTCAGCGCTGGGTCCTAAACTCGTCATGTAAACCTGATGTGAAAGCAGGCTGACAGAGGCGATGTCTGCACCTCTTAAAGGGACATCCACACCTTTCAGGTAAGTGTGCATTTAAGCTTGTGGACTTAAAAAAAAAAAATTATTGTAATAGTGGCTTGCTGTAATAGAGGTTAAAACATTTTAAGTGTGTAGGGAGTGCTGCTGGATGCTTGTAAGGTCTCGAATGGTAAAGGAAGGACTCTGAGAAGACAGAACATGCTGCAAATACTCAGCAGGTCAGGCAACATCCGTGGAGAGAGAAACAGAGTTCATGTCTCAGGTCAAGATGTTGCCTGAGCTGCTGAGTATTTCCAATATTTTATATCGTCATTTCAGATTTACAGCATCAGCTTGCAGAAGGAAGAGGAAGACACAGAAGAGGAAGACACAGAAGAGGAGGAAGCAGAAGGAAGGATGCAACACTGACAGACCCTTTCTGGTCAGGATATCCGGGCTGGAATCATTCGCCTGTGGTACCAGTGACCACAACCCCAATTCCCCTTTCAACATTTGCCCCACCCTTTACCTTCCCTCTGTTACTGACCATCACAGCGTCCTCTTGGCCACAATGCTGAAATAAAAGCCACCACAAAGCAAACTTTCCAATCCAACTTTATACATCTATCCATCCAATATGACATCAAGAAATTAACTCATAACTCTTATGTATTCTCTTCATGACTGTCTTGTGTGTGCCGTTGCCTATACTACTGATGTTATGCAGTAGTACCCCAGTGGCTGCAGCATGGCTGGTGGTAGGCTGCTGACTTTCAGTGAGAGACACTGCAAATGGCCTTGCAGGTCGACCTTGAGGAGCTGGTGGCAGCGAGTGTCAAATCAAGTGATAGTGTTTCTTCCTCTTCTTCTTCACTCTCCTCCCCCACTTCTTGGTCAACCACTGGCTGGGCAGGCTGCATTTCTTGGGTGTGTGAAATGAGGAAGGCACAAGGGTGGAGTTGTGGTGAGGGGAGGGTGGGAAAGCAAGAGGTGTATGCCAGAAGGAGGATAACGTATGAGGATACCAGCATCTTCTATGCTTTCAGCCCTGCCGCTGGCCAAGAGTTCAGCCATTCCCTTGCCAAGAATGGCTTACACCGTCTCCTCCAAGAGGGTGGGATGAGGCTAGGAATGGGAGATGGGCCTCGTGATTTGTGCAGATTGTTGGTAGATGAGGAGTGATTGGGGAGGGGGGTTCGTGCATCAAGCACTGTGTGAGGCTAATGGTGCAGTTGGTAGGAGATGGTGTTTGAAGATGCATTCACTGATCTTGACCAGTGGTCTGAGATCATGAAGCTTCTTTGGGCACTGGAGCCAGGTGGTGGGGGCGACACTCCTGGCACTGACGGTCTCGGTGATGTGGTCCCACATTGTTCTTTCTGGAGGGCCTCCTGGGGCCTTGTGGGTAGAGGACCTCTCTTGCTGTATTGACCCCCTGCACAAAGCTGGAGTGCTGCGTGGGACACCCTGGGTGCCTCTTCTCTGGCTTGCTGAGCCATTTGTGTTAGTGCTGAAGCAGTTTTCCCATTTTTTGAGGTTCGGGCGGGAATTCAGCTTTAAGGGCTGAATTTGTGACTTCTTTTTAATGTTAGTTTTTTTTGAAAGGTAATAAGGGCTGAAAACTGCATTTTTTCACTGCATTTTAATTTGTATTAGTTCTGAGTGCATTGCCCCTTTAATTCATAGCCCTTTTTAATTGCCCATAATTCCTTACAAGTTCCACAGTCTTGCTCCCAGAGGCTGTGCGAAGCTCGAATGCCACTTCAGGACTGGAACTTCGCCTCGGAGGTCTCCATTAATGCCGCCAGGAGGGCATTTCATGGAAGGTCACCAATCTCCAGCCCCCCAGAAAAATTTATTCTCCTTAGCGGCCATTTTCAGCGACTGTTAACACAAATTTCTAGGACTAAATACCTCAAGAAATATATAATAGTGATTTCTTTCCCAGATTTAGTGGTGAGAAGTGCAATCTGTTTGTTTTGATGTAGATTGGTAGCAATTTCTGCAGAGTGATCATTGTGCAGGCATAGTGTAGGTACACTGCACTTCAGGTAATATGCAGTGCAGGTAAACCCCAAATATAGTTTCAGAAGTCTTTCAGTATCAGTTCTGATGTTGAGCCTCACCGGAAATAATACACCATCTTTCTCCATTTAATGCCTACATCGGCACCTGCATATTTCAAACATTTTGGGTTTTTATTTCAGCGTACAAGCATTCAGGTTTTTTGGATCTCTTCTGAATTATTTGACTTTCAAAATGGTGGTACTGTACTTCCAATATTCATCTCTTGCTACATTTGTATTTAGACCACTGGTGACAACAGCTTCTTTCTGACTCCTATAATATTTTCACTACAGCAGTCCTGGAAAATTTTAAAATCCAATCATGCAGACAAGGATTACTGCAAACTACAGTTCACTACACTGAAATCTCTTGTTTGGTGAAGAAGCACAGGGGAAATCAAATCTTCATCCTGATACCTTTCCAAACCATCATTTACACTCCACTCATACACTCATACCCATATGAAACCTACAGCCAGAGCAGAGTGTTTTAATACTAGTATGATACGAATGTCAGACTTGCCAACTGTCATTCATTCTGAGCCAACTCATTCAAATAGCTTTCTTGCCATTCAATCACTGAAATGGTATCAACTGCCCCTCAGTAGTAGATAATTGACCAAGACTGAATGCTGAATTAATCTCGTCACAGGCACAGATGCACCACGCCACCATGAGACATATCTGGGTTTACATGGTCCCAGCAGAGCAGTCAACAGCAGTTTGGCAGGCATTCGATATGAAGATCTCACTAGTTGGAATGCCAAATTGTCACTTGAAGATGCACAAAAATTCCTCAGATTAGTTTCAAATGGTCATCAGCTGACGTGCGGAGAGTTTCCATTGGGATTTAGGAGCGCAGGGGATTTATTTAAGGGTGAGCCAACTGGTCTCCAATCTTATTTTGTAGTTCCACTGACCCCCAGATCAGCAAACTTGTTATGTATTGTGTGTTCTCCTCCCACCTGCGGTGGCGCTGTCACAGCAGATAAATGGTTGGGTTTTTGTTCTCTTTGTTCTGTACTTTCTCCAGAACTTTCCTTTTTAATAAAGTAGCCTCATGTTTGAATCTCTGGGTTCTGAGCACTAATTGTGTCTAGGTAGAAAGGTACAGACACAATAAAGTGGTGACGGGGATCGGATGAATCTGCGTTGTGGGAACTTTCTTGTTTTCGACTACAAAACACTCGGAACAGAGATTGCAGCATTACATTAATGGTTACGGGTGCAGTGAGTAAACAGAAATTACAATTTGAAACGTGAGATGGCTACTATATTCGGAAACATCGGTGATTTTGATGAAAATATTGAGCAATGGAGTGCTTATACGGAACGTTTTGACTATTTTGTTTTGGCGAATGCGGTGACAAACGATAAGGTCGTGCCTACCTTTTTGAATATAATGGGAGCAAAGACATTCAATTTACTGCGCAGCCTTGTACAGCCAGTTAAGCCAGGAACTAAAACATATAAACAACTAGTGGAAATTCTTGGAGCACATTTTTCACCGAAACCTCTGGTTATTGCTGAGAGATTTAGATTTCACAAACGGAATCAAGAGGAGGGGGAAACAGTGACTATGTTTGTTGCTGCTTTGAAAAGGTTGTCAGAACACTGCGAGTTCAAGGAGGTGCTGAATGACACCATTAAAGACAGACTTGTGTGTGGTCTGCAAAGTGCAGCCACACAGAAGCGCCTTCTTACTGAGGACAATCTTACTCTTGAAAAGGCCATTAAAGTTACCGTCTCCATGGAGATGGCGGAAAAGGAGGCCCACCAGTTTAGTTCAACAGGGAGAGTTCAAAAGATGTCATCTGAGCCTAAAGGTGTGCGGAACGGCACATGTTACCTTTGTGGGAAAACGGGCCATCACGCTAATGACTGCCGGTGTACGGAGCTGGAATGCCGAAATTGTGGCAAAAAGGGTCACATTGAACGTGTCTGTAGAGATAAAAAAAAGAACAGACAGAGCTGGGAAGCATGAAAGAAAAATGTCTCTATTTGGACAAGAGAAGCAAAAGAGTGTTCATTCAGTGCAGTATGATGGAACAAGCAAAACAGAGGGGAGCGACATCTCTGAGGAGGAAGAGGTGCACATACTGACGGTTGCAGGTGGTCCAAATGGCTACTGGGTGTCACCACTGGTGGAGGGACAATCAGTGCGGATGGAGGTGGACACAGGCGCGGCTGTGTCCCTTGTTTCAGACACTGTCTACAACAAAATGCTAAAGCATCTTACCCTTCAGCCAGCAAACATTGTGCTAAAGACGTATACCGGCGAACCTGTGGCCATGAGAGGCGCCATTGAGGTGACAGTTAAATTGAACGGACAGACTGCGAAATTGCCACTATATGTGGTAAAGGGAAATTACCCATCTCTACTGGGACATGCGTGGCTAGAGAAAATCACGCTGGACTGGCCTGCAGTCCCCATGATGTCAAAAGGGGAGTCAGGTCTGACTGCAGTTTTAAACAAACATGCAGAACTCTTCAATGGTGAACTTGGGAGCATGAAAAAGATCAGGGTGAGACTGAACATTAAACTTGACAGCAAGCCAAAGTTTCACATAGCCCGACCTGTACCCTATGCAATTAGGCCAAAAGTTGAGGCTAACTTGGAGGCCTTAGTCGAGAATGGAGTCCTGGAGCCTGTGAGCGTGAGCAAATGGGCCACACCCATTGTTCCTGTCCTGAAAAAGGATGGACCTGTTCGAATCTGCGGGGATTTTAAAGTGACTATTAACCTGGTGCTGTCTGTGGAACAGTACCCTCTTCCCCTCATTGGTGATCATTTTACGGGCCTGGCCGGAGGGCAAAAGTTCAGCAAAATAGATTTATGCCAGGCTTATCTGCAAATGCATGTCGATGACAAATCAAAGGAGTTGCTGACAATTGTGACACACAAGAGGCTATACAGGGACTGCTGCCTTCCGTTTGGAATTACATCCACCCCTGCTCTATTCCAAAGGGCAGTGGATCAGATTTTGAGTGGACTGCCAGGAGTCCAGTGCTACCTGGATGACATCCTTGTCACTGGGACAAATGAGGAGGATCATCTTCTGAACTTGGTTGCGACACCACAGCGACTGAAAGAGTACGGACTCAGAGTTCGTAAGGACAAATGTGAATTCTTTCAGTTGAGTACCTGGGGCATGTTATTGACGCTACTGGCCTGCATAAGGCGCCGTCAAAGGTCAAGGCGATCGTGGAGGCCCCAGCACCCCAGAATGTGAGCCAGTTACGTTCATTCCTGGGGCTACTTAACTACTATGGAAAGTTTATTCCAGACTTAGCAACATTGCTGAAGCCGCAACATCAGTTGCTATGTCAAGGCAAAACATGGAAATGGACTGAACTGTGCAACGAAGCTTTCGTCCAAGCAAAGAAAGCATTGCTGAAGTCGAAGGTCCTGACACACTTCGACCCAAAGCTACCCGTTCAGCTAGCATGTGATGCATCACCATATGGTGTGGGAGCAGTCATATCCCACATCATGCCTTCTGGTGAAGAGAAACCTATTGCCTTCGCATCACGCACCTTGAACAAGGCTGAGAGTAACTATGCACAGATTGAGCGCGAGCCCTTGGGAATCGTTTTTGGAATTCGAAAATTTAATCAGTACCTGTTTGGGAGAAGGTTCACACTCCTGATGGACCACCGTCCATTGACTTCAATCTTCAGGCCCCACACTGGAATTCTGTCTCTTGCTGCAAGCAGGATGCAAAGATGGGCTTTACTGTTGTCAGGACACACATACGACATCAAATATTGCAAATCAGACTTGCACGGCAATGCAGACAGTCTCTCGAGGCTGCTTTTCCCTGTTACTTCCCCAGAGCCTCATCAGATAGACATCTTCTACTTTAGATAAGTGGAGGGAGCACCTGTCACTGCAGTTCTGGTGCGAAGGTACACCCGCAACGATCCAGCCCTGTCTGAGGTAATGGACGATGTCATTCAAGGGAGAGCTATAGGAGATCCTACTAGTTTGAAACCTTACGTTTCAAAAAGAAATGAGCTCTCCATCCAGGCAGGTTGTGTTCTCTGGGGATGCCGTGTCATCATTCCGCCACCTCTGAGGGAAACTGTACAGCAACAACTTCATACAGGCCATAGTGGGATGGTTCGGATGAAGGAAATGGCAAGAAGCTACTTCTGGTGGCCAGGTCTCGATGGAAATATTGAGGAGAAAGCCAAAACATGTTCCCCGTGTCAAAGGGTCTGGAATGTTCCACAGCTGGCAACCCTACACCCCTGGGATTGGCCTGCAGAAGTGTGGCAGCGAGTACATGTGGACTTCGCCGGTCCTTTCGAAGAGAAGATGTTTATGGTGGTTGTGGACGCTCGTAGCAAGTGGCCGGAGGTCGCTGTGATGAGGTCTACCACGGCAGAGAAAACAATTGAGAAACTTGGTGAGATGTTCAGCCATTATGGCTCACCGGAACAACTCATAAGTGACAACGGTCCACAATTTGTATCACAGGAGTTTGCAATGTTCCTGCAAGTGAATGGTGTCCAACACATCAGGTCTGTGCCCTATCATCCCTCTACTAACGGCCTGGCAGAAAGGTTCATGCAAACTTTGAAGCACGCCTTGAAGGCATCGCAAGGTCAGGGCTCAATCCACCAACGTCTGAACAGCTTCCTGTTGGCCTACAGAAACGAGCCGCATGCCACAACCAAAACTTCCCCCGCTTCGCTCATGATGAAGTGGCAGTTGCGGACAAGTTTTGACTTACTCAAACCTCCAAGGGCAGAGCAGGTTGTCCAACGTCAACAACAAGCTCAATTTGAAAGAGAGAGAAAAGAGCCAAGGAGAGACGGTTTCATCCTGGAGAGCACGTCCTAGCTCGAAACTACAACACTGGACCGAAATGGGTTCCTGCTATAGTGATCGCGCAGACGGGCCCTGTGTCTTACACGGTTGAGACTGCTGAGGATGTTGTCTGGAGAAGACACACAGATCAACTGTTGCTAGGAGCAGAGACAGCCACAGAGGCTCCAACGGCTGGTTGGCCTGTACTGTTTCCGGATGATACCGCAAACCAGCATCCTTTGCCACAGTGCTCTTCTCCATCACAGGAAGTCAAAGAGACTGTTCCACCTGTGCAAACTCCTGACTTTTGACTGAGACAGGCACCTTCTCCATCTAGGCCTGTGTCAATGCCTACTGCTGTGGAAGCCAGCGAGGACCGCCGGTATCCTGTCAGAGAGCGGCGACCTCCAAGACGCTTCGATCTGTAGGCTTAGTGACTTACCCACAAGACTGGGGCAGAATAAACCCCAGGGTACAGTCAGGGTTTGAGGCAGTCTACCACTACCCTTGGTTAATTGAGTGCATTGAAACTAACTTAGCTGTTGAGGAATAATGTGGACATTTCATTTAAGAGGGGAGGAATATGTTATATATTATGTGTTCTCCTCCCACCTGCGGTGGCGCTGTCACAGCAGATAAATGGTTGGGTTTTTGTTCTTTTTTCTGTACATTCTCCAGAACTTTCCTTTTGAATAAAGTAGCCTCATGTTTGTATCTCTGGGTTCTGAGCACTAATTTTGTCTAGGTAGAAAGGTACAGACACAATAAAACTCTGCAGACATCTGCACTTGCTTTTGACTGCTGCTCACACGGTCAGAGCACCGGCAGTTTCCAGTGGGCTTACCATGCAGGAACGGCATAGGAAATCTTTTCTTGTGGGTATAGTTGGGTGGAAGCCACCTGATCTCTGCTTCCCTCCAGTTGCCCGAACCTTCTGCAGCTCTCCTCAGACCGGCCAGTTGAGTCACCACTGGCTTCATTAAATATGGCAAAAGTGAGAGCCAGTGGCGAAGCATCTCCAGGGATCCTAGATTTGGATCACTGCTGCACTCTGTATAACTAATACTGGTTCTGTGAGGCACAGCAGCTGTCAGGATCAGCTGTTCAAGGTGGAAGTGAGGAGTTCCTGAAACAGAAGAGTCTGGAGATTTTTGAATACAGATTTCTGCAGGTAGGAAATGATTAAAAAGCTTTTACTTGGAATTCTGCTTACAGACACCTGCAGTTGCTGCTTCTCACAGGGTCAGACCACAGGAAGTTTTTTGGTCCCCACCTCCCCACTTCCCAACCCCTACTTACAGTTAAGGCTTCTCAGGAACAGGTATGACATTCCCTATGGGCACCCATTATTGTACTTCTTCTAGGTGCCACCGTTAAATCCGTGAATCTTGAGGTATGGTGTTCTTCAATAAATAGACGGAGACTGTAGATGAACAATCAACAGGTGTTTACTGGATGAGGGTATTCTAAAAACTAACAGTACAGATCCCTACTCAGGGTTTATATACAGGTGTGGTCACTGCCGGTACTACAGTATACAGGAGCTGTAAAAGTAGTTCTCCTCTTAAAGGTACATACACTACAATTTCTCCCCTTTTAGATTAACAGTACCATAACATTCAATTAACAGTTAACACTTTTAACATGCACATTAACTGAAATAGTCCATTTATAAATTCAGTCTTTGGGGCGGTTTCCTGGTCCTTTCTGGATAGCGCCTTTCCTGAGTGTCTTGCTCTTGGTGCGGAGGCGAATCTGGCCCCCTGTCGTCGGCTAGTTCATCAGCTTCCGATGCTACTGTTTCTGGGGTAGATGCTACCGGTATGTCGGGTTCATCACCAGGTACGCGAGACATGGGGTTGACTCGTTCCTGTGATGCTAGGATCTGGTCGACATGGCGTCTCACAATGTTCTCCCCAACATCCACTGTGTACATTAGTGGGCCCTGCCGTGTGCATATCGTTCCTGGTTGCCATTTCTCTGTTCGGTAGTTGCGGGCCAAGACTGGTTGTCCTACATTGAAGCTCCTTGTCGGCTTCTCATTGATGTGCTGGAATTGCTTATTCTCAACATTTCTTCGTACATTTGGTCTGAGCAAATCCAGACGAGATCTCAACCTTCGGTTAAAGAACATCATGGCTGGGGTCTGGTTGGCAACTGCATGTGTCGCATTTCTGTAGGCTAACAGGAAATTGTCCACCTTATGCTGCAGTGGAATGTCGTCATCGCACATGGCCCTTACTGCCTTTTTAAAGGTTTGTACGAACCTCTCAGCCAATCCATTTGTGGCTGGATGATACGGGGCGGATGTGTAATGCCTTACCCCATTCCTTCTCATAAATTTCTGAAAATCTTCGGACACAAACTGTGGTCCGTTATCAGAGCAAATTTGTTCTGGCAAGCCGTTCCTGGCAAATATGGTCCGTAGGACTGCAATCATTTTCTCCGTAGTGGTGAAGGACATTTTGATCACATCAGGCCATTTCGAGTGCGCATCCACTGCTATTAAGAACATTGAGTCCATGAATGGACCAGCAAAATCAATATGCACCCATTGCCATGGAGAGGAGGGCCACTCCCATGGGTGTAGAGGGGCATGTGGTGGTGCATTTTGGACCTTCTGGCATCCTGAGCAGCTCTTTGTTAGGTCCTCGATTTGTTGATCGATCCCCGGCCACCACACATAAGCCCTAGCAAGGCTTTTCATTTTCACCCCTCCCAGATGGCCTTCGTGAAGCTCATTGAGCACTCTCTCCCTTAACTTGGGTGGAATTACCACTCGGGATCCATGCATCACTGTCCCCTGGCATACTGACAGCTGTTCTCGTCTGGATGAGAATGCTGCCAACAGTGAGTCGCCATGTGTTGGCCATCCCTTCACCGTCAAATCATATACCCGAGACAGAGAGCTTGGACCTGTGGGAGAGCAGCAGCGCGACCGGCGGCACTTAAAACCGGCGGATTCAGCAGAGGCGAGGTCAGAGAGCTTGGACCTGTGGGAGAGCAGCAGCGCGACCGGCGGCACTTAAAACCGGCGGATTCAGCAGAGGCGAGGTCAGAGAGCTTGGACCTGTGGGAGAGCAGCAGCGCGACCGGTGGCACTTATAACCAGCGGATTCAGCAGAGGCGAGGTCAGAGAGCTTGGACCTGTGGGAGAGCAGCAGCGCGACCGGCGGCACTTAAAACCGACGGATTCAGCAGAGGTGAGGTCAGAGAGCTTGGACCAATTCAACAGCAGAGGAGAGAGGTAAAAAGTAATCCAAGTGTGATGTCACCAGGAAGCAGGTAAGTGATTGGTTGGTGAGTATTTCTTTTATTACAAGCTTAAATTCTGCGGTTTATATTTTCTTGGGTCTCTGTGGTGTAGTGGGGACAGCTGATAAATAAGCGCCCTAGAGTATATCTTTAACTGGTGGTATTGAATTGATTCAAATTAATTAAAGGGGTAAGTCATGCCCGGAGTGCCCAGCCCCGTGTTATGCTCCTCTTGCTCTATGTGGGAATTCAGGGACGTTGCCAGTGTCCCTGATGACCACGTGTGCCAGAAATGCATCCAGCTGCAGCTACTAACGGGCCACATGGAGGCGCTGGAGCTGCGGATGGATGGGTTGTGGAGCATTCACGATGCTGAGAGGGTCGTGGATTACACATTTGATGAGTTGGCCACGCCGCAGGGTAGGGCTGCACAGGCAGAAGGGAAATGGGTGACCACCAGGCAGAGCAGTAGAAGCAGGCAGGTAGTGCAGGAGACCCCTGTGGCCACCCCCCTTTCAAACAGGTATACCAATTTGGATACTGTTGAGGGGGATGACTCACCAGAGGAAGGCAGCAGCAGCCAGCTTCCTAGCACCGGGGGTGTGGCTGCTGCTCAGGAAGGGAGGAATAAGAGTTGGAGAGCAATAGTGGTAGGGGATTCTATCGTAAGGGGAACAGATAGACGGTTCTGTGGCTGTAGACGTGACTCCAGGATGGTTTGTTGCCTTCCTGGTGCCAGGGTCAAGGATGTCACTGAACGGCTGCAGGGCATTCTCAAGGGGGAGGGTGAACAGGCAGAGGTCGTGGTTCACATTGGGACCAACGACATAGGTAGGAAGAGGGATGAGGTCCTGCAACAAGAATTTAGGGAGCTAGGTAGCAGATTAAAGAGCAGGACCTCAAAGGTTGTAATCTCTGGATTACTCCCGGTGCCACGTGCTAGTGAGTATAGGAATAGGAGGATAGAGCAGATGAATGCGTGGCTAAAGAGTTGGTGCAGGAGGGAGGGCTTTAGTTTCCTGGATCACTGGGCCTGCTTCTGGGAAAGGTGGGACTTGTACAAGTCGGACGTGTTGCACCTGAACCAAAGCGGGACAAATATCCTTGCGGGGAGGTTTGCTAGCACTGTTCGGGGGGGTTTAAACTAAAATGGCAGGGGGTTGGGAACCTGAGCAGGGAGACAGAGGAAAGGAAAACAGGGATAAAAGCAAAAGATAGGAAGGAGAAAAACAAATGTGGCAGTCAGAGAAATCAACGATTTAAATCAAACGTGGCCACAGTAAATAATAATTCTAATAAGTTTAAGAGCGTTAAAAAAACAAGCCTGAAGGCTTTGTGTCTTAATGCGAGGAGCATTTGTAATAAGGTGGATGAATTGGCTGCGCAAATAGAGGTAAACGAATATGATTTGGTTGGGATTACAGAAACGTGGCTCAAAGATGGCCAAGACTGGGAACTCAACATCCAGGGGTATTCGATATTCAGGAAAGATAGGCAAAAAGGAAAGGGAGGTGGGGTAGCATTACTGGTTAAAGAAGGGATTAATACAATTGTAATGAAGGATATTAGCTCTGATGATGTGGAATCTGTATGGGTAGAATTGAGAAATACTAAGAGGAAAAAAACATTAGTGGGAGTGGTATATAGACCTCCAAACAGTAAGGTGGAGGTTGGGGATGGCATTTAAAGGGAAATTAAAGAAGCGTGCAATAAGGGCACAGCAGTCATCATGGGTGACTTTAATCTACATATAGATTGGGCCAACCAAATTAGTAACAATACTGTGGAGGAGGAATTCCTGGAGTGTTTACGGGATGGTTTCCTGGACCAATATGTCGAGGAACCAACCAGAGATCAGGCCATCTTAGACTGGGTATTATGCAACGAGAAAGGATTAATTAGCAATCTTGTTGTACGAGGCCCCTTGGGTCAGAGCGATCATAATATGATCGAATTCTTCATTAAGATGGAGAATGAAGTAGTTGACTCAGAGACAAGGGTCCTCAATTTAAATAAAGGAAACTACGATGGTCTGAGGAGCGAGTTGGGTAGGATTGAGTGGGGAATGGCGCTCAAAGGGTTGACGGTGGATAGGCAATGGCAAACATTCAAAGACCAAATGGATGAGCTACAGAATGTGTTCATCCCAGTTTGGCGTAAAAATAAAACAAAAAAGGTGACTCAACCGTGGCTAACAAGGGAAATTAGGGATAGCATAAGATCCAAGGAGAGAACGTATAAATTGGCTAGAAAAAGCAATAATCCTGAGGATTGGGAGCAGTTGAGGAGTCAACAAAGGAGGACAAAGGGATTAATTAAGAAAGGGAAAATAGAATATGAGAGTAAGCTAGCAGGGAACATAAAAACTGACTGTAAAAGCTTTTATAAATATGTGAAGAGAAAAAGATTAGTGAAGTCAAGCGTAGGTCCCTTACAGTCAGAATCAGGGGAATTTATAATGGGAAACAAGGAAATGGCATACCAACTAAATGCATACTTTGGTTCTGTCTTCACAAAGGAGGACACAAATAACCTCCCAGAGATGCCGGGGAACATAGGGTCTGATGAAAGGGTGGAACTGAAAGAAATCAGTATTTGTAGGGAAATGGTGTTAGGAAAATTGATGGGACTGAAGGCCGATAAATCCCCCGGGCCTGATGGTCTACATCCCAGGGTACTTAAGGAAGTGGCCCTAGAGATAGTAGATGCATTATTGATCATCTTCCAGAACTCGATAGACTCTGGAACGGTACCCATGGATTGGAGGGTAGCTAAAGTTACCCCACTGTTCAAAAAAGGTGGTAGAGAAAAAGCAGGGAATTATATCGGTAGTGGGGAAAATGCTAGAGTCTATTATAAAAGATGTAATAGCAGAGCACTTGGAAAGCAGTGACAGGATCGGACAAAGTCAACATGGATTTACAAAAGGTAAATCATGCTTGACTAATCTACTGGAATTTTTTGAGGATGTAACTGGTAAAATAGATAAGGGAGAACCAGTGGATGTGGTGTATTTGGACTTTCAGAAGGCTTTCGATAAGGTCCCGCATAAGAGATTAGCGTGCAAAATTAAGGCACATGGGATTGGGGGCAAGGTATTGACTTGGATAGAGAACTGGTTGGCGGACAGAAAGCAAAGAGTTGGAATAAACGGGTCGTTTTCCGAGTGGCAGGCAGTGACTAGTGGGGTACCGCAAGGATCGGTCCTAGGACCCCAGCTGTTCACAATATATATTAATGATCTGGACAAGGGAATTGTAGGGGGTTTCTCTTGCTTGCTCTGGTCTCCTGCCAGGCTTCTTGCAATAATTACCCTTGAGTGGTTCGACCCACTCTTCCCTACGGTTCTAGACCTTGGACTTAGGTGCAGGGAACTGTAGTGCAGATAAAACTCAATAGACCAGGTTGAATAGCATGAAATGGATGCTTTTATTATACAGTTTGCAGCATTATAAAATACATGTCATAAGCACAGATTAAAGCTACTACAAGCATGCACACATCTATGAACTTAACTCTATGGAAATGGGGAACACACGGCACATCGTAAAAGGGGTAACACATTACAACTACCCTTAACCCCCTCCCCTAGACCTAACTAAGTTTCGACTTGAGGAACTCGGGATCATGCTCACCACTTTCAGAATTGCGAAAAGGGGTTCACAGCCTTTTTGGCACAGCTTTCCGTCATCACGTGGATTTGGAAACTTCTGGCGCAGCTTGTTTTCCTCTTGGTCCTCCCGCGATGAGGCTGCCGATAAAGCCTTGGTGAGCGCTCGCCACGGATGAATCCGTTACCGACGTGATGTTGAAGCACTGAATGCACCTGTGAGAATCCGTTACCGATGGGATGTTGAGGCACTGGAGTGCTGGGCCTGCAGTGTCCTTTTATCTCCGGCCTGGATCGTCGTTTTTCCTGAGGGTGTCTTCTCCTTCGGCCTGGGTCGTCGATGATCTCCCGACAAAAGTACCCGGGCCACCCTTGTCGTCTTCCCGTCGTGGCCGAGCCTTGCCTGGCCGAACACCGACCACGTTCCGAAACCGAAGTGCTGCCTTAAACGAAGAGTCTGTCCCGAAGCGTTGAAGAAATGAAAACCGAAGTGAAGCCACTGATGGACCTTTCAATCCACAGTTATACCTTTTTGGGACATTCTTATCTCCCGCCAAATCATAGTCCTGTCTTTGTAATATTTTTGGCGGGCAGAATTCTCTGCAGGGGCGTTTTGTCTTCGTAACGGGAGCCGGTGATAGCTTAACAGGCCTTCCTGGGCCGATAATGTCTTTGCTTTGTCACCGTAACTTGGTTTGTATATTGATCGGTCTGGAGATTGCCCTTGATGGCTGTTAAACGGCTTTTCTTTGTACAGTAAATGGGTTTAAGTGTTCGTTCAATTGTCCGCCCATTTCTTGATGGGCCTCATCCTGCTACCTAAAACTGTCCTGTACTTATAATCTAATCAATATGTATGCTCAGTTCCCTGAGTTTCGGTTTCCCGAAACTGGTTTTCGTGGGCTTAATGTCTTCAATCCACAAGCCTGTCTGACTTGCAGTAACAGAAATTCAAATGGTCCCAGAAGCTGGCCACGATGTCCGGCGGCCATTTTGTGTGCCCTTTTATCAAAGGTTTCTCTGTACAAGCTTCTTTTGGTCAATAAAACTGTCTTATTAACCCTATTTTACTGCGTGATTATTAATGAAAATTTTGAATCTTACAGAATTGGATGTAATATCTCCAAATTTGCAGACGACACAAAGCTGGGTGGGAGGGTAAGCTGCGAGGAGGATGTCGGGAAACTCCAGTACGATTTGGACAGGTTGGGTGATTGGGCAGAAACATGGCAAATGCACTATAATGTGGATAAATGTGAGGTTATCCACTTTGGTGGCAAAAACAGGAAGGCAGATAATTATTTGAATGGCAATAGATTGGGAGAAGGGGAAGTGCAAAGAGACCTGGGGGTCCTTGTGCACCAGTCGCTGAAGGTAAGCATGCAGGTGCAGCAGGCGGTTAAGAAGGCAAATGGTATGTTGGCCTTCGTAGCAAGAGGGTTCGAGTACAGGAACAAGGATGTCTTGCTACAGTTGTACAGGGCCTTGGTGAGACCGCACCTTGAGTATTGTGTGCAGTTTTGGTCACCTTACCTGAGGAAGGACGTTCTTGCCATGGAGGGAGTGCAGCGAAGATTCACCAGGCTGATACCTGGGATGGCAGGAATGACGTATGAGGAGAGATTGTGTCGATTGGGCTTATACTCACTGGAGTTTAGAAGATTGAGAGGGGATCTCATCGAAACCTATAAAATTCTGTCAGGTCTGGACAGACTAGATGCAGGAAGGATGTTTCTGATGGCCGGGGAGTCCAGAACCAGGGGTCATAGTCTAAGGATAAGGGGTAAGCCATTTAGGACTGAAATGAGGAGGAATTTCTTCACCCAGAGAGTGGTGAGCCAGTGGAATTCTCTGCCACAGAGGGCGGTGGAGGCCAGTTCATTAAATATATTCAAGAAAGAGTTGGATATATTTCTTGAGGCTAAAGGGATCAAGGGATATGGGGAAAAGGCAGGGACAGGGTACTGAATTGGATGATCAGCCATGATCACATTGAATGACAGAGCAGGCTCGAAGGGCCAAATGGCCTACTCCTGTTCCTATCTTCTATGTTTCTATGTTTCTATGGATCATTTCGGGTCTCCTTCTCTATATCCGCGTTAGTTACTGGCAAGCGTTCAATTATAGTTGAATAAAATATTTCGACAGGGTCCACTGCTGGTACTTCCTCCGCAGTAGGCAGTGGCAGGCATGATAGCCCATCAGCGTTTCCATGCTGTTTCGTGCCCTTATATTCTATTTCATATTGGTTCACCCCTAGAAAAAGGGACCATCTTTGTAGCCGTTGCGCAGTCATCACCGGAACGCCCTTCTTTGGATTAAAGATGGAGACAAGTGGTTGGTGGTCAGTCAGCAAGGTTACCTTCTGCCCGTGCAGATAGTGGTTGAACTTTTTCACTCCCCATACTAGGCTGAGGGCCTCCCTGTCAATCTGGGCGTAGTTGCCCTCGGCTGAGGTTAGTGACCGAGACGCAAAGGCTACTGGCCTCTCCAACCCGTCTGGGAATTTGTGCAACAGCACCGCTCCAATACCGATGCATCACACGCCAACCGAATTGGTAGTGCTGGGTTGAAATGAGCCAACACTTCTTTTGATGTGATCAATTCTTTGCTCTTCTGGAAAGCTCGTTTACATTCGTCATTCCACTTCCATGGTACCCCCGTTTGCAGTAGGGTGTTCAGTGGGTGTAATACTGTAGACAAATTTGGTAAGAACTTATGGTAGTAGTTCACCAGCCCGAGGAACGACCTCAGTTGTGACACATTTTCCAGTGCTGGAGCCTTGACTACTGCCTCAATCTTTTCAGGGGACTTATGTAACCCCTCTTCACCAATAACGTGGCCACAATACGAGATCTGCTTCTGGAAAAACTCGCATTTGAGGCGATTAGCTCGTAGCCCATATTCCTTCATCTAGTGAGCACCTGCTCCAGGTTGGCGAGGTGATCACTGTCATTTTCGCCGGTGACCAGGATGTCGTCCAAATAACACTGGGTCCCTGGAATCCCTTGCAGGACTTAATCCATTGCCCTTTGCCAAATAGCCGGAGCTGATGCTACCCCGAACACCAGCCGGTTGTATTGGTAGAGACCTTTGTGAGTGTTGATCGTGAGGTATTGTTTCGAGGCTTCTTCTACCTCCATTTGCAGGTACGTCTGGGCCAGATCAATCTTAGTGAAGCATTTTCCTCCAGATAGCGAGGCGAAAATATCTTCAATCTGCAGAACCGGATATTGTACCGTGCGAAGGATTGGGTTCACTGTCACCTTAAAGTCCCCACAGATGCGAACCTTCTTTGGTTCCCCAGGCGTATTACTCAATGACCTCTTCATTACAGGAACGATGGGTGTAGCCCACTCACTCCAGTCCACTTTGGACAGCATTCCTGAATGTTCCAAACCTTCCAGCTCTGCTTCGACAGCTGGGCGGATCGCATAAGGCACCGGTCTGGCCTTAAAAAACTTTGGCTTGCATTTCCCTCTATTTTGATCATCACTGTTATGCCTTTTAGTGATCCGAGTCCCTCCTGGAACACTTCTTGTGCGTCAGTTAGCATTTTTGACAGTCGTCCAGGTGTGACGTCGTCATCCTTTTTGGCCTCTACCATCAGTGCCTGTATGGAATGCCAATCTAACTGTATCTTCTGGATCCATTCACATCCTAGTAGTGATGGTCCTCCATCTGGCAATACATATAGGTCCATTTTTGGTGTTTCCTTACCATTGTATATCACGTTCACCCTTATTTTTCCTTTGGGGTAGACTTTTTGCCCCGTGTACGTCTTCAAGACAATCTCTATCTCTCAAGGGTATGTGTGAGAATAGCCACTTGTAGTCCCTTCGGTTTATGACTGTTAGGGCTGATCCTGTGTCCAATTCCATTTTCACTTGGACTCCGTCTATCTTGAGCGTGACCCAGATAGTTTGGTGATCCTTCATTTTGATTACATTATGTAGTTTCAGACAACCCAGCTCCTTGCTTCCGGAGTCTGTATCACTTTTCTGTTCATCTGAACTACTCTCCGTCACCTTATGTACCTTTTTGTACTTCTCCTGTGGAGATTTCTTGCTGCTGGATTTCTTTCCCGACCTGCAGACTCTTGCTATGTGTCCTGCTTTTCCACACTGTCTGCACACTTGGTCCTTGAACCAACAATCCTTCTGGTCATGTGTTGTTCTGCCACAGCAATAACACTTCCCTGCTCCATATGACATTTCATTGGTGCCATATTCTTGCGGTTTCCGTTGTATCTCTGCAGGGCCCCATGTGGCTGCTTTGTGTGATACTGCCATGCTGAAAGCCTTGTCCAGCGTAAGATCCTTTTCTGATAGAAGCCGTTTCTGGGTTCCTTCACTTTGAAGCCCACACACAAACTTGTCCCTTAACGTATCTGCTAGTCTCTTTCCAAACTGGCAGTGTTTCGATAGCTTGCGCAGTTCCGTTAAATACTCAGCATTACTTTCGTCTTTATGCTGGTTCCTTTTGTGAAACTTAAATCTTTCTGCTATCAGCAGCGGTGTGGGGTTTAAGTGATCCTGTAGGATTGCCACTATGCTTTCAAAATCCTTATCCACTGGCTCCTCTGGGGTTACTAGGTTTTGCAGTAAGCCATACGTTTTTGCACCCATGGAATTCAACAATACCAGTGCTTTCCTGGCATCTGGCACTTCACTCGCCTTGCAGTACACTTCAATGCATTCCACATATGTTGCCCAATCTTCGACTTCATTGTCGAACGCTGTGACACTGCCACTCTTCGGCATCCCTGGCTGTGGTTAAACTGGCTAAAATGGCATCTCCCGCGCTCTCCCTTCTTCTCCGCTGGCTCAAAATGGCGTCTCCCGCGCTTCCCTTTCTTCCCGCGCTCACCCTTCTTCTCCGCTGCGGCTTCAAAAATGGCGTCTCCCGCGCTCTCCCTTCTTCTCTGCTGCGGCTCAAATGGTGTCTCCCACGCTTCCTTTCTTCCCCCGCGGACGCTGCTCAGCCCTTGAGCACTGGCTGCGCTCTGCGCGTTTTCCTGCACCCCTCTCTCGTTGCCGCCGCTCGGTCCTGAACCCCGGCTGTGCTTTACCCTCTCTCTCTTTTTGTTTTCCGTCGACGCCGCTCGGTCTTCAACCCTTGGCTGCACCCTGTGCACATTACCCTCTCTCTTACCCCGTCAACGCTGCTCGGCCTTTTCTGTGCCGTCGGTCGGCTCCAGCCGCCGCTGTCCGGGAAGGGTCTGCGCCGTACCTGTTGCCAGCCTGTTGCGCTGGATCGTCATGACTGGAGAACCAAGCCCAGCTCTCAACAGCCTCCCCTGCGATGCTCACTCTCTGCTGGATGACTGGGCAGTTGCTCGTGGTCGACGCCCGTGCTTCTGGCCTCGACTTTCTTCCACTGCCCTCCAGGAGAGAATCCCTGGGAGGAAATGCAGAGTTGCAGGTAGGTTCGAATTGGCCTCGTCGCCACTGTTAAATTCGTGAATCTTAAGGTATGGTGTTCTTCAATAAATGGACGGAAACTGTAGATGAACAATCAACAGGTGTTTACTGGATGAGGGTATTCTAAAAACTAACAGTACAGATCCCTACTCAGGGTTTATATACAGGTGTGGTCACTGCCGGTACTGCAGTATACAGGAGCTGTAAAAGTAGTTCTCCTCTTAAAGGTACATACACTACAGCCACCTGAGGGCAAGGGTCACAGGAGGCGGTTGGCTCCACATGCTCTATAAAAGGCTTCTGGGCTAGGCCTCATGTCAGCTTGCTGCTTGATGTAGCCTCCCACGTTCCACTGGTGTAGTGATGTGGGGGAATGGCTGGAGTCCTGGCATGTGCTGCCTTTCTGAGGGACAGCAGTATCACACAGCTGCAGCTCCTGGGTGGCTTGATCCTCATCATTCTCTTCACCATATCGTCATCTTCATCCTCCTGTGTCACCAGTTGCTGTGATGGATCTGCAAGAAATGAGGGTAGAAGGAAAGAATGGGTGAGTATCATCCCCTTGGGATTAAGGAGACAGAGAAGGCGATGGCAGATTGTGGCTGTGTGGTGCTTCACAGGAATGGCAGGAAGTCAGTGTAGGTGCTCAGCCAGCAACTTGTGTTGCCAAGATGCCTTAGACCTCGCCATCTTCCACAGCAAGGGCTGAGTGACTTCCCATGAGCTGCATGGCCTTGTCCTCAAAGAAGTTGAGGGGTTTAAAGGTAGGGTTGCCTTTTGATGGCATTGCATACCATTTTGTCTTGCAAGTACAGTGAATAAGGGTAAGGCTAGCAGTTGAGGAATGTTTGGCAAGTGGCATTGCAGAGGGGAAGTAAGAGATGTGGAGGTATAAGGCTGGTAAAGTGGAGGAAGGGTTTTAAGGATTGTGTATGTAAGTAACTGTAGCCGTGGTGCAACATGCCAAGTTCAAGCCTCTTCCCTTTGAACACCTTAATCAGAGCACTGTGAAGCAAAGGTTGCTTTAAGAGAGTGAAGAGTGTGCTGGTGCCCAGGGAAAGAAGAAAAGGGAAAAGTGTGCAGTGCGTTAAATTGCCTGCGCTGCTGTGGATGTTGACCTTCTTGTTGCTCTGTTCTGCAGTCTAGGAGTGAGACAGTTGGCAATCAGTGCGAATGCTACCTCATTTCAGGTGCCATGAGTGATAATTCTGAGTGACTTAGTGGCACCCGCACCAAGGAGTCTGTTCATCCTATCATCAATGAACTACAGGAGGGCTTCGGAGATCTCAATGAGTGAGGTTGTGCATTATTCTTCTCTGACTTGGTGCCATGCCCTGCTGCCCTCTGGGCACAGATGGTCCTCAAGTGGTCACCCCTCACCATCCAATTTTTAAAGGAAGATGGTTGTGGTTGTTGGAAGTCAATCATCTCACCCCAGGACATCGTTGCAGGAGTTCCTCAGGTCAGTGTCCTAGGCCCAACCATCTTCAGCTGCTTCATCAATGACCTTCCCTCCATCATAAGGTCAGAAGTGGGGTTGTTCACTGATGATTGCACAGTGCTCAGTTCCATTTGTAACTCCCCAGACAATGAAGCAGTCCATGCCCGCATGCAGCAAGACTTGGACGAAATTCAGGCTTGGGCTGATAACTGGCAGGTAACATTCATGCCACCCAAGAGCCAGGCAATGACTATCTCCAACAAGAGAGAGTCCAGCCACCTCTCCTTGGAATTCAACAGCATTACCATTGCCGAATCCCCCACCATCAACATCTTGGGAGTCAGCATTGACCAGAAACTTAACTGGACCATCCACATAAATACTGTGGCTACAAGAGAAGGTCAGCGGCTGAGTATTTTGTGGCGAATGTCTCAACTCCTGACTCCCCAAAGCCTTTCCACCATCTACAAGGCAAAAGTAAGGAGTGTAATGGAATACTCTCCACTTGCCTGGAGGAGTGCAGCTCCAACAACACTCAAGAAGCTGGACAACATCCAGGACAAAGCAGCCCGCTTGATTGGCACCCCATCCACCACCTTAAACATTCACTCCCTCCATCACTGATGCACCGTGGCTGCAGTGTGTACCATCTACAAGATGCACTGCAGCAACTCACCAAGGCTTCTTCGGCAGCACTTCCCAAACCCGCAACTTCTACCACCTAGAAGGACAAGGGCAGCAGATGCGTGGGAACATCACCACCCCCAATTCCCCACCAAATTACACACCATTCCTGACTTGGAAGTATATCGCTATTCCTTCATTGTCGCTGGCTCAAAATCCTGGAACTCCCTCCCTAACAGCACTGTGGGAGTACCTTCACCACACGGACTGCGGTTCAAGATGACGGCTCACCACCACCTTCTCAAGGGCAACTAGGGATGGGCAATAAATGCTGGCCTTGCCAGAGACGCCCACATCCCATGAACGAATAAAAAAAAGTCTATTGTGATGGTGAAATAATGGCAGGCACCACCATTTTCTTTAATTTGATTGGGGGGTGGGGTGGTGTGGGAGAAAGATATGTTGACAAACTATAGAATGGTTAAACATTTAAGATATAGAACAAGAGCCAAGAAAGTCGGATCAATTGGGACAGCTATAAGATGGAGCAACTTTTGGTTCCATGCCAGTCTACATTGTCTGCTCAGTCTGACTTGTGTGTGCCTTTACCTATCCTACTGAGAGAGGTACATATTAGATTTTGTTAGCAATGTAAATTGTATAATTATAGATTATGAACAGGAAATAAAATTCTATAATATGTATTAGTATTAATATTAGAAGCCTTTGCAATCTACCGCATGATTTTAGCTAAAGCACCTTCAAAATGTTACATAATGACCCAGAAATTTGGGTCGGGGGCTTCCCGCGGGTACAAGCCTCCGACCTGCACTTACCTAGCGCGCCAGCTGTTTAGCTGTGGGCCCGCGTGGGATTCCGATCCTGGGCCTCCTCCAACTGCCGACGCGCAGTGCTCGTATCCCAGGGGCGCAGTTAGTTCGATGCGTCCCCTGGGATCACTTGGGCCGTGGAGAGCCAATGGTAGCAGGGAATGCTTCATTCATAAATTTGACAGGAAGAGCTGTCAAACCGATAAATACTATAAGCCCCAAAACATCACTAAAATAAAAAATTTTAAAAATCACATTTTAAAAATACATGAAGTAACTATTTTAAACAATAATTTACATTTTTGAAAAAATTAATTACATTTTCTAACGCGGCTAAAAATAAACTTACCTTTCTTTAAAGTATTAAAAAATAATAAACCTGTGGAAAAAATGTTTTAATTTTAATTAATTCACCTCTTACCTTGTTAAAAGCAGGCCTTGCGCCTGCTTTTTAAAAGTGTAACTGCTGGAGACTTACCCTCCCGGAAAAACCTCTAAAAAAAAAGTAAGTTTGATGCAGACACGCTGCCTCTCCGGCGCACGCGTTCCACCTGTCAACCCCTTCTTTCAGGGGAACGGAAGATCCGGTTTCCCGCGCATGCGCAGTGCATGCACGAAACCGGCACTTTTGTTGAGCCTAAGCGTGAGTACCCAGTACGTACTCACGCATTGGGACCTGAATTTCTGGGCCATTATTACTATTTTTAATTATTCTGATACTCTGCAAAAATGGGGATCTGCTGTTACAGCTTTCAACACACAACAGCATTGGTGTCTGACCTAGTTAGAAGAGCTGCTGGTAATTAATGCCCGTGGCAATAAATAATGCAGTTTGAGGTATGCCTGAAATTCTCCACCACCTGTGACCTTTCATTCAATAACATTCTTTAACAACTGAAACATATTACGATGATGTCAAGTTTGAGATTCCCAAATAGCCGAATAGCTACAATCAACACTAGTATTTATTGTGTGCGTCATGAACTAAAAGCATTTGAAAAGATAATGGATGCTTTATGCAACAGTTTTGGGTTTAATCTTCTCCTTACAGAAAATATAGTAGGCTGTGACTTTCCTAACACCTGCAACAGGTATATATGCCCTTCAAGGATTGCTGTTTCATCAATGCAGCTTGTTCGAACAATAGGAAAAGGTTTCTGTTCCATTTCCTTTGGAAAGTACCATCAGCAAAGGTATTGAGACTTCTGTCAGGGTTGTCAAGTGGAAGAAGCCAAGGCCATTAATATTTTACTTAAAGTGTTCGAAGGCAGAATTGGAGAGTCTATACAGAAATCGATGGATCTGACACAGAAGAGGCAGAACATATAGATTCTGGGGTCTAAATTCCACTTTGCGCACCCATTACTCATGCGTGAAATGGGCGTAACGATGACAAATTTAGCAGTGGGACAGCCAGCACACAATCTGCACATAGGTTCGGGCCACTGCTAAATTCATTGGGCCCAATTTTTTAAGTTCCCTGCCGGTCGCCTACAACAGGTGATGGGCCCCTTACATATCTAAACGAGGGGCCAAATTCTTGCTTTAGGACCCCTTGCTGGGTTGGTGGTGATAAGTGGAGCAGGAGCCGGACCTGCTTCAGCGGCTGCCAACAAAAGTTTATGTTTTCTTTAGACTTCAGAAATCATTGCTGTGGAGTCAGAAGGAGGAGGAGTGCCACCCCTCCCCAACTCCAAAACACTCACGATCGCCTCCCACCTCCCGTTGATACTGTGCCCTTCCTCTTGGGACTTAGCTGCAGCTTGCTGTCGAGGATGCAAACAGCCTGACATTTATCTTTAGAAAACGGGCCCTAACCAATTTCTACTCCTCCATTTTTACAGAAACACACTGGGCAGTATTTTCATTGGGCCGTGGAGGCGGGATTGGAGGCATGTGGGGGGGTTAAAATTTCAAAAACTGGCGGGCGGGCCCAATCCCGCCTCCATCCCGCCTCCAAGCAATTTTCATTAATTCGTGTCTAATGGTCCCGTCTCCGTCCCACCTCCAAGAGGCGGGATAGGCCGTTAAGGCCCTTAACAAGCACTAAATAGCCTCTATAATGCCATATTGAAAGGCCTTTGCGATTTTAACCCTTTTCCCACGTGAAACACACCTGTTCTGAAATACGACGGTGAAACCTGGCGGGAGCACAATTGGATTGCTGACTATCAGCTGCAGGTCAAACATTAAAGAGGAGATTTGATCAGCCATCATTTGCAGGTGGCAGGACTTTGTAGTCTCAGGTCTGGGGGAACTTTTAGAAGGCATAACCACAGTTGTGGAAGTTTGGAGCCTGACACCCATCTCCAGTGTGACCTCCTGGGAAGCCCCTCTCGCCACCTTCACTGAGCGCTTCTTCAACTGAGGCATATACCAGAAGCATGGGAGCCATTTATTTCTTTCCCTTCAGGACATTAGATGAGGACGAAGACCAGCTGTGGCACCAGCAGAACCAGGAACAACAGCAGCACCAACAGCAGCAGCACCAACAGCAGCAGCAACAACAGGAGTGCTAAGCTGCTGCTCACCCATCTGAAGCTGCACAGACCAGAAGGGGCCAGCGCATGGAAGTCCGTCGGCGCAGGAGATACCCCCCAAACAGGGTCTACAGACACAGGGTCAGCTACCTCAACATGTCTGAGCAGCAATGCCAAAGACGGCTCCGACTTTCGCGAGAGGTAATGGGTGACATCTGCGCAATGCTGCAACAAGACCTGCAGGCCAGAGGACCAGGTGGACAACCCTTACCAGTGACCATCAAAGTCACCACCGCACTCAACTTTTTTGCCTCCGGCTCATTCCAGGGATCAGCAGCAGACATCAGCGGCATCTCCCAGGCGGCCGCACACACTTGCATCACGCAGGTAACCGATGCCCTCTTTGCCCTCGCGCACAATCACATCCATTTCACCAAGGATCGAGCAAGTGCCACGGCGCGAGCGGTTGGATTAGCTAATCTGGCAGGCTTTCCAAGGGTGCAGGGCATCGTTGACTGCACACATGTGGCCCTTAAGGCACCCCATTGCAATCCAGGTATTTTTGTCAGCCACAAGGGCTTCCACTCCCTCAACGTTCAGCTGGTGTGTGACCACAAGAAGGAAATTTTGCATGTTTGTGCCAAGGACCCTGGCAGTACTCTTAATGCCCTCTGAAATGGCCTAGCAAGCCACTCAGTTGTAAACAACCGCTACGAAAAACAATAAGAATGAAACCGGACGGACCACCCGGCATCGACCTCGGCACCGGAAACGACAACGACAATGGCAAACCCAGCCCTGTTGACCCTGCAAAGTCCTCCTTACCAACATCTGGGGGCTTGTGCCAAAATTGGGAGAGCTGTCCCACAGACTAGTCAAGCAACAGCTTGACATAGTCATAATTACCGAATCATACCTTACAACCAATATCCCAGACACCACCATCACCATCCCTGGGTATGTTCTGTCCCACCGGCAGGACAGACCCACCAGAGGTGGTGGCACCGTGGTATACAGTCGGGAGGGAGTAGCCCTGGGAGTCCTCAACATTGACTCAGGACCCCATGAGGTCTCATGGCATCAAGTCAAACATGGGCAAGGAAACCTCCTGCTAATTACCACCTACCGCCCTCCCTCAGCTGATGAATCAGTACTCCTTCATGTTGAACACCAATTGGAAGAAGCACTGAGAGTAGCAAGGGCACAAAATGTCCTCTGGGTGGGGGACTTCAATGTCCATCACCAAGAGTGGCTCGGTAGCACCACAACTGACCGAGCTGGCCGAGTCCTAAAGGACATAGCTGCCAGACTGGGTCTGCGACAGGTGGTGAGGGAGCCAACAAGAGGGAAAAACCTACTTGATCTCGTCCTCACCAATCTACCTGTTGCAGATGCATCTGTCCATGACAGCATTGGTGGAAGTGACCACCACACAGTCCTTGTGGAGACGAAGTCCCATCTTCATGTTGAGGATACCCTCCACCGTGTTGTGTGGCACTACCACCGTGCTAAATAGGACAGATTTCAAACAGATCTGGCAACACAAAACTGGGCATCCATGAGGCGCTGTGGGCCATCAGCAGCAGCAGAATTGTATTCAATCACAATCTGTAACCTCATGGCCCGGCATATCCCTCACTCTACCGTTACCATCAAGCCGGGAGATCAACCCTGGTTTAACGAAGAGTGCAGGAGAGCATGCCGGGAACAGCACCAGGCATACCGAAAAATGAGGTGTCAACCTGGTGAGGCTACAACACAGGATTACTTGCATGCCAAACAACGGAAGCAACATGCGATGGACAGAGCGAAGCGGTCTCAAAACCATCAGATCAAATCAAAGCTCTGCAGTCCTGCCACATCCAGTCGTGAGTGGTGGTGGACAATTAAACAGTTAACAGGAGGAGGAGGCTCCAAAAATATCCCCATCCTCAATGATGGTGGAGCCCAGCACGTGAGTGCAAAAGACAAGGCTGAAGCATTTGCAACTATCTTCAGCCAGAAGTGCCGAGTGGATGATCCATCTCGGCCTCCTCCTGAGGTCCCCAGCATCACAGATGCCAGTCTTCAGCCCATTCAATTCACTCCACGTGATGTCAAGGAACGGCTGAAGACACTCGATACTTCAAAGGCTATGGGCCCTGACAACATTCCGGCAATAGTACTGAAGACTTGTGCTCCAGAACTAGCTGCGCCCCTAGCCAAGATGTTCCAGTACAGCTACAACACTGGCATCTACCCGGCAATGTGGAAAATTGCCCAAGTATGTCCTGTCTACAAAAAGCAGGACAAATCCGACCCGGCCAATTACCGTCCCATCAATCTACTCTCAATCATCAGCAAAGTGATGGAAGGTGTCGTTGACAGTGCTATCAAGCGGCACTTACTCAGCAATAACCTGCTAACTGATGCCCAGTTTGGGTTCCGCCAGGGCCACTCAGCTCCAGATCTCATTACAGCCTTGATCCAAACATGGACAAAAGAGCTGAACTCAAGAGGTGAGGTGAGAGTGACTGCCCTTGACATCAAGGCAGCATTTGATCGAGTGTGGCATCAAGGAGCCCTAGCAAAACTGAAGTCAATGGGAATCAAGGGGAAAACTCCCATTGGTTGGAATCATAGCTAGCACAAAGGAAGTTGGCTGTGGTTGTTGGAGGTCATTCATCTCAATCACATGACATCACTGCAGGAGTTCCTCAGGGCAGTGTCCTAGGCCCAACCATCTTCAGCTGTTTCATCAATGACCTTCTCTCCATCATAAGGTCAGAAGTGGGGATGTTCGCTGATGATTGCACACTGTTCAGCACCATTCGAGACTCGTCAGATACTGACGCAGTCCGTGTCCATATGCAGCAAGACCTGGACAACATTCAGACTTGGGCTGACAAGTGGCAAGTAACATTCGCACCACACAAGTGCCAGGCAATGACCATCTCCAACAAACGAGACTCTAACCATCTCCCCTTGACATTCAATGGCATTAACATCGCTGAATCCCCCACTATCAACATCCTGGGGGTTACCATTGATCAGAAACTGAACTGGACCAGCCATATAAATACTGTGGCTACAAGAGCAGGCCAGAGGCTGGGAATTCTGCGGCGAGTGTCTCACCTCCTGACTCCCCAAAGCCTTTCCACCATCTACAAGGCACAAGTCAGGAGTGTGATGGAATACTCTCCACTTGCCTGGATGAGTGCAGCTCCAACAACACTCAAGAAGCTCGACACTATTCAGGATAAAGCAGCCCGCTTGATTGGCACTCCATTCACCACCTTCAACATTCACTCCCTCCACCACCAGCGCACTGTGGCTGCAGTGTGTACCATCTACAAGATGCACTGCAGCAACTCGCCAAAGCTCCTTCAACAGCACCTTCCAAACCCGCGACCTCTACCACTTAGAAGGACAAGGGCAGCAGACGCATGGGAACATCACCACCTACAAGTTCCCCTCCAAGCCACACACCATCCTGACTTGGACCTGTATCGCCGTTCCTTCACTGTCGCTGGGCCAAAATCCTGGAACTCCCTTCCTAACAGCATTGTGGGTGTACCTACACCATATGGACTGCAGCGGTTCAAGAAGGCGGCTCACCACCATCTTCTCAAGGGCAATTAGGGATGGGCACTAAATGCAGGCCTGGCCAGCGACGCCCACATCCCATCTATGAATTAAAAAAAAAGTTGCCATGACTCCATGCTGCACCAGTCCAGTGTGCCTCCGCTATTCAGTCTGCCAGACTAACTTAACGGATGGCTACTTGGAGACAAGGGTTATCCCCTGAAGACGTGGCTCGTAACGCTGTTGAGGAGCCCATCCAATGAAGCTGAGGAGAGCCACATGTCCACCAGAGCCATAATCGAGCAAACCATCGGTTTGCTGAAGATGCACTTCAGATGCCTGGATAGATCAGGTGGGAGCCCTGCAGTACTCAGCAGCCAGGGTCTCCAGAATCATCATGGTTTGCTGTGCACTCCACAACATGGCGCAGCGTCGTGGCTTGCAGATTCCTGAGGACCAAGTGGCTCGTCACATATCCTCCTCAGATGAGGAGGAGGAGGAGGAGAGTGAAAATGAACATCTTGCACAGGCCCATCAACCAGCAGCAGCAGTACGTGAGAAATTTGCTGCCCAGGATGCAAGGAACGCATTCATCTTGGCCAGATTTGCTTAGCCTAGCCAATCAAGCACTTTTGCCTCGCAGCTTCTTACCTGAGCATCGACAATGGCCAAGAACCAGCGGATTCCTAGCAATTTGACCACCATACTGACAATTGCAAGTAATCCTAAGCCCTCAATGTGAAAGGCCCATTCGCGAAATGACACACGCCACAACTACATCAGTAGTCATCAGATTTTTTATTTACATTATTCATCTGATGTCTTTTTCACAGAAAACATCAAATTTCACCCAAGTGACTAAACTTGTGACTATTTGTGCACTATCTTCTCTTACGCATGCTCCTACGTGGTGCTTCCCCTGTGGCTTCAGCAGATGTGGAGGCCCCTTGCTCACTTTCCTGCTGCTCCTGTCTCGACACCTTTGGCGGGCATCCTCTGGGGTTGTGAACATGTGAGGGCTCGTCAACAGTCTGCTGCTCCTGCGGCTGTGCAGGGGTTGAGACGCCAATCTCAGTTGCGTGTGGACTCTGGTGGGGCTCTGACCGAGGGCTCTGCAGTGGCATGGAAGTGTGAGCGCTTGGAGAGGAGCCCCCACTTCCTTGATGTCTGCCATCAACTTCCCTCTCATGGGTCAGGTCCCCCTCAGCGCTTGCAAGTGGCTTGAGAGCACCTTGCTGCACATCGGGGGGGGGGGTGCATGGGGACCCGTATCTGCACTGGTAGTCCTACTCAGAAGGACTTCCATGAAGGTCTGGTTTCTCTGTTCAATAGATGCCCATCACTCATCCAGAGATGTCATTCTATTCTGAACACTCACCATGTTTTCTGCACTCTGGCGACTTATCACCTCCATGGAGGTTGCCATCCTTTCCATGGCGATGCGTTCATGCACCAATGACTCCACAAAGGCTCTGCTCATGTTTGCTATGGACTCCTCTATTCACTCCACACTCGCAGCGACCCTGGAGACAAAACCTGCCAGAGACTCCTGCATTTGTTCCTGGAGTTCCAGCACTGCTGATCTTATGGATGGACCCAGAGTCAGAGGGTCGACATGCAGCTGAGCTGAGCTGGCAGAGTCCTGTGCCCTCCGACTAGGACTCTCCACTACTGTCCCTGCCTCCACAATCTGCTGATGCTCACTTGTGAGCTGTGATACACCAGGTGACAACACTACTCTATGTCCCGAAGGTCCCACCGAGGTGTGAGTGTCTGCGCTGGTGCTGGGTGCACTGAATTCTGCTGACGCTGCGCCCTCAGAGGTTGCAGCTTCCTCTGAGGAGTCTTGAGGCTCATGCTCTTCCTCCTGGCTATTGGGGACGGGTGATTGCGATGGTCCTGTGGGGGAGTAAAGGAAAGAGTCAGAAATGTGATGCCAAGGTTACATGCACATTGCATATTGCAGATGATCAGAAGTCCATCTGTTAGAGCTTCAGAATCATTATCAGCGACTCATACAATATCACTGAGAGAGATGGAAAACTATTCTGTCACCAGCTTGCTGTGATGCACCCCTCTGTCCGTCCCCCACTTGCACATCTTCCTCCACTCCTACGATCTCCAGGACCGTCTCCTCCCAGAGGGTGAGGTGGGCTACTGAGGATGGCCCTGCTCCTGTCCTTGCTCTTTCTCGCTTATTGTGTGCTCTCTTTTCCTGGAATGAGGGAGACAAGTGGAGGTTGAGTGAGAATGAAGGAGTGAGTGTAGAGATTCCATACCATAGATACATAGAAGGAGACAAAGATGGAGTGAGGTGGCAAAACCAAGGCCCTCCCTGTGTGTTGTCAGTTGTTTTCATAGCATCACAGTGATAGGGAGTGTGAGGGCTGCATAGTCGAACAGTTAGGTGAATGTTACCATAGAGAGAGAGGGAATGGGTAAGGGTGCATGGATGTCAGTGTCAAGTGGGATGTGGAGGAAGAGATTGCTAAAGCTGAGTGCTGGTGAGGAAAGGTAATGGGGATCAGATTGAGGGTGATGGGAAATTCATACTCACTTTTCCAGTGCGCTGAAGGTCATGAAATCTCTTCCTGCACTGAATCCAGGTTCTGCGGGTTACAGATAATGAGTTGACGTCCTCTGCCACCTGGATCCACACAGCCTTGGTCTGCTGGGGAGGCATCTTCCTCCCTGAAGAAGGGAAGAGCACCTCTTTATGAGCTCTTGCTCGCTCAACTGAAGCCTGCAAGGCAACGTCATCAAACCTGGAAGGAGACCTAGGTCTCTCGCTGGTCATTTTGCCTCCAGGTCCCTGTAGCATGAAAGGCCAAAAGGTTGGCAGTCTGCAGAAGAAGTAAGGCTTGTTACAGACCTTAAATGCAGCAGCAATGATGACGTCATCAGAGGCGACTTTCAGACTGGAAAAACTCATTTGACATGGGTTCCCACACGTTGAAACTCAATTGGCCAATTAAGTTAAAATCGCATCAATCTCCCACATCGATTTAGATTCGGGTGAATAACACAAAATGTGGATTACACGACCCCAGCCCGCACCTGAATTAAAATCCAGCCCACTGTCTCTGCCGAAATAAAACAAGCAAAAAGTCCTTGCAACATTAGTGGGTAAATGTATAGTCCAGCATAACAATGAGTCATGCAGACCGAAAAGATTCTGGAGGAGAAATTCCCTAACTTAGCAGCACCGGTTAACGAGGTGTAATGTCAAGAAAGAGGCAGCAGTCGCTCTTCCCCCAGCTGGTGGCCGGTCCCGTGGCATTCTCCATTTTCGAAGTCCCTGTAGCGCTTCCGTTCTGATGTAATGCCCTGCAAAAGAAATGGCAAAGTGGCGACGCCGACTTAACGTCATTACGGCGAGCTTGGACCCTAGCGCTGAGTTCACTGGGTCCTAATTATGGCAGGTAAACCCAACGTGCAAGCAGACTTACAGAGGTGCTGGCAGCACCTCTTAAAGGGACACACACATTTTTAAGGTAAGTTTGCATTTAAACTTTTCGACTGGGTTTCATTGATTTTATTGAAGTATTGGGTTGCTGCAATAGATGTTAATAGTTTTTTAAGTGTGTAGGGAATGCTGTTGGAAGCTTGCAAAACCTTGGATGGTAAAGGAAGGCCTCTGAGAAGACAGAAAATGTTGCAAATACTCAGCAGGTCAGGCAACATCTGTAATAAAAACAGAAAATGCTGGAGGCAGCATCTGTGGAGAGAGAAACAGAGTTAACATTTCAGGTCGATGGCCCTTCATCAGAACTGGCAACATCTGTGTAGTTCGATAGCAAAATACTGCAGATGCTGGAAATCCGAAATAACAACAGAAAATGCTGGAAAAACTCAGCAGGCCAGGCAACATCCGTGGAGAGAAATTTGAGTCAACGTTTTGGTTCATAACCCTTTATCAAGACTAAAGAGGCACAGGGAATGAAATAGATTAAGAGGCCGGGCTGGGAGAGAACAAAAGAGAAGAAGAGACATTAAGAGGTATTCAAAACGAGACGAGATGGTGATAGGGCTAGTGGAGACAAAAGACAGCTCTAGATTAGGTGTGAAATGCGCTGGCAGAATGGGAGACAGCTGCCATGTGGGAGAGAGAAAAAAAAAGAAAAGGCGGGGGGAAACCAAAACAAAGCTGTGGTTAAAAAAATAAGTAAAAATGTAATGGGGGCTGAGGTTATGATCTGAAATTGTTGAACTCGATATTGAGTCCGGAAGGCTGTAAAGTGCCTAATCGGAAGATGAGGTGCTGTTCCTCGAGTTTATGTTGAGCAGATTATTGTTCCACAGAATCTCAACGTAAATTCGAGGAACAGCAGCTCATCTTCCGATTAGGCACTTTACAGCCTTCCGGACTCAATATCGAGTTCAACAATTTCAGATCATAACCTCGGCCCCTATTACATTTTTACTTATTTTTTTATCCACACCTTTGTTTTGGTTTCCCCCCACCCCACTTTCTTTTTTTTTTTCTCTCTCCCACATGGCAGCTGTCTCCCATTCTGCCAGCACATTTCACACCTAATCTAGAGCTGTCTTTTGTCTCCACTAGTCCTATCACCATCTCGTCTCGTTTTGAATACCTCTTAATGTCTCTTCTCTTTTGTTCTCTCCCAGCCCGGCCTCTTAATCTATTTCATTCCCTGTGCCTCTTTCGTCTTGATAAAGGGTTTTGGCCCGAAACGTTGACTCTAATTTCTCTCCACGGATGTTGCCTGGCCTGCTGAGTTTTTCCAGCATTTTCTGTTGTTATTTAACATCTGTGTAGTTCACATCTCAGGTCAAGTTGCTGCCTTGACCTGCTGAGTACTTACAGCATTTTTTGCTGTCATTTCAGATTGACAGCATCTGCTCACAGAGAGAAGAGGAAGGCACAGAAGACAAATAAATAGAAGAGAAGGAAGCAGAGGCGGAGGAAGCAGAAGGAAGGATGCAACCCAGACAGCCCCCTTCTGGTCAGGATATCCAGGATGGAATCATCCGCCGACGATACCAGTGACCACAACCCCAATTCCCCTTTCCGCATTTGTCCCACACCTTACCTTCCCTCTGTTATTGACCATCACAGTGTCCTCTTGCCCACAATGCTGAAATAAAAGCCACCATAAAGCAATCCTTCCAATCCAACTTTATACATCTATCCATCCAATATGACATCAAGAAATCAACTCATCACCCTTATGCATTCTCTTAGTGACAGTCTTGCATGTGCCTTTGCCTATCCTACTGATGTCACGCAGTGCTACACCAGTGGCTGCAGCATAGCTGGTGGAAGACTGCTGACTTTCAGTGGGGGACACTGCAAATGGCCTTGCTGGTGGACCTTGAGGAGCTGGTGGCTGCGAGTGTCAAATCAATCTTCTTTGTCTTCTTCTTCTTCACTCTCCTCTCCATCTTCCTGGCCAACCATTGGCTGGGCAGGCTGCATTTCTTGGTTGTGTGAGATGAGGAAGGCACAAGGGTGGAGTTAAGGTGAGGGGAGGGCGGGAAAGCTAGAGGTGCATGCGAGAAGGAGATTAACGTATGAGGATACCAGAATCTTGTATCCTTTCAGCCCTGCCTCTGGCCAAGGGGTCAGCCATGTCCCTGCCAAAAATGGCCTGCAAGGGGGTGAGGTGAGGCTAGGAATGGGAAATGTGTCTTGTGATTGGTACAGATTGTTGGTAGGTGAGTGATTGGGGGGGTAGGCATGTACTGAGAAGTGTTTTGAGGCTAGTGATGCTGTTGGTAGGAGATGACTTTTGAAGATACATTCACTGAACTTGACCAGTAGTCTGAGGTCATGAAGCTTCTTTGGGCACTGGAGCCAGGTGGTGGGGTGAAACTGCTGGCAGTGATGGCCTCGGTGATGTAGTTCTTTCTGGAGGGCCTCCTGGCCCCTGTGGGTAGAGGATCTCTATTGCAGTGTTGACTCCCTGCACAAAGCTGGAGTGCTGTGTGCAAGACCCTGGGTGCCCCTTCCTTGGCTTGCTATGTGTTAGTGCTGAAACACTTTTTCCATTTTGAGGTTCGGAAGGGAATTCAGCTTTAAGTGCTGAAGACTCCCATTTGGGACTTTTTAATGTTAATTTTTTTTGAAAGGTAGTAAAGGCTGAAAACTGCAATTTTCACTGCATTTTAATTTGTATTAGTTCAGAATGCATTGCCCCTTTAATTCATAGCCTTTTAATTGCCTACAATTCCTTGAGAACTCCACAGCCTTTCTCCCAGAGGCTGTAAGAAGCTGCAACGCCACTCCTGGATTGGAACTTCATGTTGGGTGTCTCCACTAACCCCAACCAGGAGGGCGTTACATGGTAAGTTAGTGCTGTGGTACAGATCTCCAGTCCCTAGTGCACATTTTTGCCCGGTAGCGCTGCGGCTATTTTCAGCGGCCATATACGCAAGGCTGTGGTGACATTGGCAGGTTTCTGTCGATGTCCATTTTCTAGGCCCCTTTATTCAATCCCTGGTCTGATTTGAGTTAGACAATCTTAACCAGGGTGGCAGGAGAGGGGCAACAATTAGCCTCAGCACCCCTAGGTTAAGTGAGGGAAAGAGAGGAAAGCAATCAGAGTTTCTCCTTCTGATCAGCTGAATAGTAGTCTTTGGCAAAGGCAGAATCAAGCTTGGCTATAATACTCAGCATAATGGAATAGCCTGCCAACATTGTCCAGGCTCATGTATGAACAATGGCTTCTGGCGTAAGCACTGAAACCATGGCCGGAACTGTAGTGATCAATGGCATGTCATTCTATAGTGGACACTAGGTGGAGCTGTAGAGCTGTATATAGCTGTATGTATAAGACTACACTACCCAGCTATATATTATATTAAGACTACATTACCCATGAGGCTAGGCTACCCACAAGGCAGCAGTCAAGATGGAAGCCTCTACAAGATGCTATACAAGTCCACATGTGCTCAATAAAAGTAGCTAGCATAAGCTAGCTGTGTTCATAATAAGAATGTCTATTTATGAATGAACATAACAGGAACTTTCAACTTTGGTGGGTGAGTAAAATGGGTGCAGTCAGGCTGGCCACCCATTAAACACCCCATCTGATTTTCTTTTGCAATGAGTGACCAATCTGACATCGCCCGTTTCATGCCCCACCAAAATTCTAATTCTGTCCCGTGCCCCAGCACCAAAATCCACATTCCTGCTAGCGCACTGCTGCCATAAATCCAACAGAAGAGCTGGAAATTAGGCCAAGACCTGGATATGCTGGGTCCTATCATTTCTTGCCCATTTCAGCAGAGTCTTGCTTGGGGTGGGGAGGGGCATGGGGACAGGGACCCCCAGACCAGGCGTTTAATCAGCTCTGAGCTGGCAGAAGAGTGACAGGCCAGTACTCCAAGTCACTGTAGACATACTGGCTTGGCATTTGGCAGAAGTGGAATCCAGCGGAAGGTCTAGGCCTGGATGGTGGCCTGCAGAACCACAAGCCGCAGCCTCTTTTGGCAGGCACCCAAGAATTGTCCCTCGTGGTGCAGGTTCCTGCATGTATTATTTAAATTGTGTGACCTCCCCTCGACACTGCAGACTTTGGTTAAGTCAGAGGTTGCAAGCAGATGGAGTTCACTAGTTATGCCGTGATCAATGGTGCTCGGATTTTTAAGCCCACAGTATACATGAGATGTGAACAGAGATCTTAAGAAAGAAATGCAGATGATAGCCCAGACTTTCCTGCCATGGTGAGATCGGCGATGAACGCCAGAAATTTCACCATCTAGCGCGCCGATCTCGCCATTGATAACCAATTCCAAAATTTACTGGAAAAATAGTTTGAATATGCCGCAGTGAGTTTGGTGGCAAATCAGAAGTGATGCACAGTGTTATCAGAAAATGTCCCTCACCGTGCACATTGTATCATCAAATGAGTGACCCTCACTGTCCACAGTGTCATCAGATGAATAACCCTCACTGCCCACACAGTGTCATCAGATGAATGATCCTCACTGCCCACACAGTATCATCAGATGAATGATCCTCACTGCCCACACAGTGTCATCAGATGAATGACCCTCACTGCCCACACAGTGTCATCAGATGAATGACCCTCACTGTCCACACAGTGTCATCAGATGAATGACCCTCACTGCCCACACAGTGTCATCAGATGAATGACCCTCACTGTCCACACAGTGTCATCAGATGAATGACCCTCACTGCCCACACAGTGTCATCAGATGAGTGACCCTCACTGTCCACACAGTGTCATCAGATGAATGACCCTCACATACAATAATTAATCAGATCAATAACATTTGCGCACTGGTCAGCAAAAACGACTTAATAACTCAGGATATATTGTTTCTATGACACTAATCAATTAATCCCTATCAATTGCTCAAATGCTGACATAAATTATTGCTCCAAGTACCGACGATTCCATTCATGTCAATTATTTTATTCCGCCCGGGTAATATAATTGCTCGCTATGAAACTGCATTATTCTCCTCAAAAGGCTGATTTATTAACACTAAGGTCGGATCGTTCATCATTCAATCAAATTACAGTTGGGCAATGTGTCTGGTTTAAAAGGATCAGGATTTAAACTTTATTGGGAATTGATTGCAAGACAATGGATCTGTATGGGATGTTGGAATTCCGTGCTTGAACCAGGTCATATATCAGATCAACTATATTTAGAAAATGAGACTCCTGCAGATGTGTCAATAGTGCCCATGGTCAGGACAACAATGCTCTCACTGCAACAGACTTATAAAGATACCTGAACTATTAACAGTACAAGCTATGATTATAATACATGAGAGCCAGAGGCACACTGCCCTGTTCTTCAGGATTGTCTTAACAACGGGGAAAAAGGCAGAAAATAAAAACTCCCCCCACAACTCTGACAAGGAAATCACTGTGGCCTAGAAATTCAGTGGGCCTTGCGCCCACTTAGCGCCTAAAGAGGTCTTTTGCGCCGGCGGGGTGGTAGCGCGGAAATTGAGTGCAGCGGTATTGGCGGCTGTAGCCGTTAGCGCTGCGCCGGGACCGATGACGTCATCGGTGTGCGCGGTGGCCCGTAACGCCCCGAAACCGCGCCGATCCCCATATTTATTTGCGCCCGCCTCCTCCGAAGCGGGCGCAAACAGCGAACAGAAAACGGGGCCGTCCTGCTGCCATAGTGGGGCGCTTTAAAGCTGAAGGTGCGGCCGGCCGCTTTTTCGTCGGCCGCCTGCCCGCACCTCCTTCCCCGGCCTCCTCCACCTCCCCCCCCCCCGTGGCATTGCCGGCTGGTTTCCGTGGAGCCCGGCACTTCTCCGTTGTGCCGGGCTCTTTTGCCGGCACTCGCGATTGGGGCTCCGGCCGTTGCAGGCACCTCCCCCTTAAGAGAAGGAGGAGGCCTGCAGTACCGCAGCCTGCCGCACCGCCTCGGGTGGCGCTGCGGCAACTAGCGTGCCGATATTCAGTTGCAGCGCCCCAAACGGAGGCGGGCACACCCTTGTATAGCGCCCGCTTCCGAATTGGGGCGCAGAAGACGAATATACAGCGTGCGCTAATGCCTCCCTGCCCAGCGCTAACTTTTGGGCGCGAGCGAGCTGCCCGCGCCCAAGTGAATTTCTAGGCCTGTGTGTTTTACGAATTTACCTGCTTTGCCTTTGAGACTCAATTTAAGGATTTAGACTAATTTGACTTCCCACTTATTTAAGGCCAAATACCATTGTAAACCTATGTGTTTTCAGAACACATGTTCTGTGTTGCTCTTTGCATAGTCGCTCTCTCTCTCTCATATCATAGAATCATTGAATCATAAAATGATATAGCACAGAAGCAGGACATTCAGCCTATCGTGCCTGTGCCGGCTCTTTGAAAGAGCTATACAATTAGTCCCGCTCCCCTGCTCTTGCCCCGTAGCCCTGCAAATTTTATCGAATTCCCTTTTGAAAGTTACTATTGAATCAGCTTCCACCACTCTTTCAGGCAGTGCATTCCAGATCACAACAACTCGCTGCATAAATATTCCAGGATTAATTAAACAGTTTTTAAAAGAAACACAGAGAGAGAATGATTGTATTTATCTCTTCCCCATGTCCAGTGCATGTAATCTATCCATTCATTCCTCTTGTAAAGATGTGTCAGTCTTCACCCTAGCCTTTCCCACCGTTATCTGTATTTTCCCTATTATATTTGTGTTTGAAGCTGGATCATCAGTTTATACTATGCCACAATCAAAAAAACATGAAACGAAACAAAATATTTAGAGATTTCAGCAGCCAATTTAAAGGTTTCAGTGCAATTTTATTTGTAAACCTTTCAAAATACTTCAGAAGGAAGAAAAAGTGAGAAATGCCAGGAACAAAATAAACATGTTTAAAGGAAATCGATCTTGGAGCTACAAATCACACAACTGGCTGGCCACCATTAACATTATTGTTCAGTCTAAGTGGTAGCTGCATGAAAGCTGCCTTAAATGCAGGAAAATTGCGATCGTCATTGATTTTAATGGGCCGCGGAGCTATGATAATTATCTTCTGTTTTCAGTGATGGTAACTGTGGAGCAGCACCAAAGTCTCAGGAAAATGTGGAGTGGCATAATTAATGGTGCAAGTCACTTACTCCACAATTTCCTCTTTTTGTACCATTCAAGGGCCCCTACACCGTAGATGTACCATTACAATATTGCAAGTCTGCAGGAAAATCTGAGCCAATAAAGTCCCATCTCTATTAGCAAATTATATCTGAAAAAACTGACTCGACCAAATAGAAAGTTAATTGGCTACTACACAGCTTAAAATGGAAACCAGGCTATGAAGTCAATATCTGTAGCGAGAAACAGCGTTAACATTTCAGGTCAGTGACCTTTCAATAGAACTGGAAAATGTTAGAGATGTAATCGTTTTTAAGCAATTTCAGAGGCTGGGAAAAGCAGGGGAGGGGAGGAAAGAGAAGGTCTGTCCTTGGTTGAGGAAAAAGGAAGACATGTTGGAAGCACTGGTATGGAAGGTGGCATCGTCAGAATAGATACAACGGAGATGGAGAAACTGGGAAAATGGAATAGAGTCCTTACAGGAAGCGGGGTGGGAAGAAGTGTAACCAAGCTAGCTGTGGGATTTAGTAGCCTTATAGTAGATATTGGTCGACAGATTATCCCCAGAAATAGAGATAGAGAAGTCGAGGAAGGGAAGAGTCAGAGATGGACCATGTGAAGGCGAGGGAGGGGTGGAAATTGTCTTTATCTCCATTTCTGGGATAGGCTGTCAAAACCAACATCTACTAAAAGCCCACTAACTCCCACAGCTACCTGTACTGAAGTAGAACAGCCATTACTGCCACTTAAAGCCATGACTGATGTAAAATATCTAACCCCACAAAGGTTACACTCCACTAACCTTTATGATGAAGGATGCCCACTTGATTCTCACTAGTCTCTGTTCCTCTCCAACTTCCAGCATCTCATGACTTCTCTTTGCAGGACAGAACTGCTCATAACAGAAGAGAACTGAGCCAAACCAGAGGAACGATTGCCTTGGTTCATGGGAGTCCACATAGTACTAACAGGCCACACTGGAAAATAAAGAAGGTGGGAGCCATAAGGTGGCTGGATAGCTCCAAAAGGAACATGAGGAGATCTGAGTTACAGTCCTGAAACCAATACCTCACAGCAGTCGACATCACCCAGGAAGAATCAGCACAAATATATCCACCCCAAGGGATTCAGTATCCAGCAGAAGCTGGGTTTACTGGGTGAAATGAGGAACAAGAGTGAGTAGGAGTAAGTGGGTGGTGGCAGAGGAAGAACAGGAACCTGCTGGGCAGAGAAGTTGATATCCATCCTCTGCTGCAGATCGCTGGGATCCCAACATCACAGGGGCTTGTCTTTAGCTACCATGAGTACCAAGACTTTCCACAGTCATTAGTGAGTGCTAAGCACTCTGTAAGGTCTGATGTTTAGTGTGAGGGGGTTCAGTAGTCATATTTGTGCAGTTATACATAGAATTGTGCACAGGAGCAAATAGGACCACGTCAATCATGTTTGGACTTTGTGAATATGCACTACTCTCATTCTGCTACCAGCTGTCCATCAGGAAAGTGATGAAATTGTTTGCCCTGATGAATAATGCATCAGTGCGCTGCAGGTTGACTAATATCCCCCATGGTAGCTTGGAATAAGATTCAGGTCTACAAGTTTAGTGCTGTAGTGACCTCGACAGCTTGTGGTCAAGGTTGGCTGGGTGTCAGTTTCCTGGAGTTGGTGCAACTCTGATGTTGCCTTGACTGCCTTCCTTTGATATTCCAAAGTAGGTGTGCCTTTGCCAGTAGATACAGGTTTATGGGTAACAGTTGGTGTGAGCAGTCTGTCTCGGGCTGGCATCCTTCCTTTCCTCCCCCTATTTTTCCCCTCTAAAAATCAAAAATATAATGGAATTCCCACTGGAGTGCTCATGTCGCACATTATTGTTGATGTAATTTTAAACTATCTCAACCAACATTCTGGTCCCAAAATCTAAAATAATCTTGCACACAAAAAACGTGAAAATACTCTGTGCCACAGGTTTGCACTCAATTGAGCTTCAATACACAGCATTCAAAAGAAATTCCTCTCAGTGCTAACATCCTGTCCATGCTAAATGGTCCTCCCAGCCAGGCTTGCTCTATACAGACAAGACTAACGCACAGAACATTCCTGATGAGAATGAAAGGAAATTGCTGATTTGCTTATTTGAAAATCATTGACATTGATTGTAATATGATTGTAATGCTCTTATCTGTTTTTGGTGACAGCTTCATCCATCTGCCTCATGCCTCTCAGAAAAGTGCACACTCCCAATGATTTGGATCTCTGCCTGATTTCTCAACCCCAAAGTCCATGCAACCACTTTTACCAAACAGGGCCTGATGTAAATAGCTTTTCAGTGGCATCTAGGCCCCATGTCTGAAAACTCCTGCTAAACCCTTCCATCTTTGCACCTCCCTCTCCGTTTTTAATAGTTTTTTTAATATCTAAAATGCCATGATTTACTTTGTGCATCCAACTGAATTTTGAAAGCAAAGCGAACACTCCAGTGAATGATGTTTCTTCAGAACTTGCAATACATTGCCTAGATCCAAATAAAAGCATACAAGATATGCAATGAGAAAAAGCCATTTGGAATATCAGGTCTGTCTTTCCACAGGCCATGAGCAACTGGCTGTTGTCCCCGCCACAAACTCCGTTCCCTAGTCACTGACTCTATCCCTCTTCCTAACATCTGTCTGAGGCTGAACCACACTGTTCACAACCTTGGTGTCATGTTTGACCCTGAAATGAGCTTCCAACCACATATCCACAGCATAACAAAGACCGCCTACTTCCACCTCCATAACATCGCCCATCTCCGCCCTTGCCTCGGCTCATCCGCTGCTGAAACCCTCATCAATACCTTTGTTACCTCTAGACTTGACTATTCCAATGCACTCCTGGCTGGCCTCCCACATTCCCACTTAAACTTGAGGTCATCCAAAACTCGGATGCCCGTGTCCTAACCCGCACCAAGTCCCATTCGTCCATCACCCGTGTGCTCGCTGATCTACATTGGCTCCTGGTTAAGCAGCGCCTCGATTTCAAAATTCTCATCCTTGATTTCAAATCCCTCCAGGCCTCGCCCCTTCCTATCTCTGTAATGTCCTTCAGCCCCACAACCCCCTGAGATATCTGCGCTAATCTAATTCTGCCCTCTTGAGCATCCCTGATTATAATCGCTCAACCTTTGGTGGCCGTGCCTTCTGTTGCCAAGGCCCTAAGCTCTGGAATTCCCTCCCTAAACCTCTCCGCCTCTCTATCTCTCTTTCCTCCTTAAAACCTACCTCTTTAACCAAGCTTTTGGTCACCTGCCCTAATTCATCCTTATGTGGATCGGTATCAAATTTGTTGTCTTAAAATACTCCTGTGCAGCGCCCTGGGACGTTTTACTACATTAAAGGCGCTATATAAATATAAGTTGTTGTTGTTGTTATGGACAACTCTTTGACCAAGCTTTTGGTCACCCTATCTAATATCACCTTCTCAGGATCTGCATTCATTTTTTTTGGATAACACCTCTGTGAAGTGTCTTAAGACATGCTTCTATGTAAAGATGCTACATAAGTGTACTTTGCTGTGGTTGCTGTTGAAATATTGACCCTTGAAAGGCTGAACTGGAGAATTAAAAAAGAATCTTATTCTTCTGAGTCTATGTGCTTGACTAATCTATTGGAATTTTTTGAGGGAGTAACTGGTAGAATAGATGGGGGAGAGCCAGTAGATGTGGTGTACCTGGACTTCCAAAAGGCCTTCGATAAGGTCCCACATAAAAGATTAGCATGGAAAATTGAGGCTCATGGGATAAAGGGGAAAGTTTTGGCGTGGATAGGGAACTGGCTGTCAGATAGAAAACAGAGAGTTGGAATAAACGGCTCATTTTCTGAATGGCAGGCAGTAACAAGTGGGGTACCACAGGGATCTGTCCTGGGCCCCCAGCTGTTCACAATTTACATTAATGACCTGGATCAGGGAGTCGGATGCAGCATTTCCAAATTTGCAGACGACACTAAACTAGGAGGGGGGGTGGGCTCAGAGGAAGAGACCAGGAAGCTCCAGAGCGATTTGGACAGACTGGGCGATTGGGCGGATAAATGGCAGATGCACTATAATGTGGACAAGTGCGAAGTTATCCACCTTGGGTGCAGGAACGGGAGGGCAAATTATTATTTAAATGGCAATAGATTGGGAGAGGGGGAAGTACAGAGAGACCTGGGTGTTCTTGTACACCAGTCACTGAAGGCGAGCATGCAGGTGCAACAGGCGGTCAAGAAGGCAAACGGTATGCTGGCCTTCATAGCAAAAGGGTTAGAATACAGGAACAGGGATACCTTGCTGCAGCTGTACAGGGCACTGGTGAGACCACACCTCGAGTACTGTGTACAGTTTTGGTCGCCTCATCTGAGGAAGGATGTTCTTGCCATGGAGGGGGTGCAGCGGCGATTCACCAGGCTGATACCAGGAATGGCGGGAATGACCTATGAGGAGAGACTATGTAGTTTAGGGATGTACACACTGGAGTTTAGAAGATTGAGAGGGGACCTCATAGAAGTGTATAAAATTCTGACAGGTCTAGACAGACTGGATGCAGAAGGAATGTTTCCCTTGGCGGGTGAGAACAGAACTAGAGGACATAATTTAAGGATAAGGGCTAAACCATTTAGGACAGAGATGAGGGGGAATTTCTTCACTCAGAGAGTGGTGAACCTGTGGAACTCATTGCCACAGAGGGCAGTGTACGCCAGCTCATTAAATATATTTAAGAGGGAATTAGATATATTTCTACGGGCAAAAGGGGTTAAGGGTTACGGAGAGAAGGCGGGGACGGGATACTGAATTAAAGGATCAGCCATGATCTCATCGAATGGCGGAGCAGGCACGAAGGGCCGAATGGCCTACTCCTGCTCCTATCTTCTATGTATCTATGTATCTATGTATGTTGTCATTTTTGAACAAGCATGGTGGTCCAAAGGGTCAAATTGTTTATTATTCAAACGTAGCACAGCAAAAAAAAAATCGCAGCTAGACATTTTAAGTCTCGGTGCCTGTAATAAATCAGATTATATTGAACATTCAAGGTTTAGCTGCAAAGTCTGTTTAATTGCATGTAATAAATCCTCAGAGTATGTAGCAAATAAAAAAGCTACTGAATGTTTTGAACTGACATTTGCCTTCACACAGAAACATTGTTACATGGGAATAATTTCTCTATCTTTTAAATAATCTGTTTCACTGGGAATTCAGTAAAATATTGTGAAGATGATTATTTGTTGCATAACTTAATAAATAAACATTGTTTACTTTGTGCATTCAGCTGGACTCTGCATAATTTATTTTTAATTAGGACTGGGAAAGGTGTGTGATCCCACAAGACAGCATTGCTGTCATTTTTGATATCATTAATAATGTCACTTATGAGATTTTGAAAGCAAAGATAATTAACCAGGGAAAGGTGTTTCTTCAGAATTTCACAAACATTGCCTAGTCCCAGATAAGAACATGAAAGATTATGCAATGAGAAAAAGCCATTTGGTGTATCAAGTCCTTCCTTCCATGAGAAATGATCAATTTCTGGTCATGGATTCTTCTCTTTTAATGTTGTGTAAAATTAGTAACCAGAGATAAAACTTGCATGCAGATGAACCTGTGCAAAGCTTTTCCTCTAAAACTCTGTAGTTTATCAATGAAAACTCCAATCTAAGATTTCAATCAACATTATTTAACTTTGAGCAGATATAATCCAGAGCTGATATTTTCATGTTTGCACCAGCATTATGTTATTGCATTATATACAGTATTTGATGATCCATGCCTTTCTTAGTCCTTACACTTCAATCTTCAATTCTTTTGTAAATGAGTTAATCAATAAGGCCACAAAATTCTCCATCTTAGCGCCGGCATTTAAGGCTGGTTTCGGCAGAAAAATGGCGGCCGCCTCAGTTCCGGCCACATCCGGCGCGGGCCGTGGCGGTCGTCAATTTGAGCAGGTCAGTAGCGCGGTCGTTGCCTGCATCCACCAGAAGAATGCTAATTAGACAGATCATCGCGTCAATCAGCGTGTAACGCTGATTTGATGCAAGATCTGCTATTTTGGATGTCACCACTCGACTGCACGCTCTCTGCAAAGCAAGCACAGCTCAACGTGCGTTCAGCTGCATGAGGAACCCCCACTAGCGATATTTAAAGGGATCATCAGCAGCTTTCAGGTAACTTGGTTTCTGGTTTCTATTGGCTTTGTGTAAGTTTGTGGAACTGTTTGGAGCTTTTCTAGAATTATTTAACGTTGATGAGGTGACAGGGAGTGGTGCTGCAAGTGGAGAAGGCCTTGCTTCTGAATTCAAGGGTTCTGCTCACACCACTTGCTCCCAGTCATGGGGGCTCTAGTTGCAGTCCCACTCACACTGGAGCAGGGGGATGGAACAGAGGCAGCGAAGAAGAGGACAAGCTGCTCACAGCGGGAGGAGGTGGAGAGGCAGGAGTGCTCTCAGCAGGAGGCCTTACCCACCTAGGGTTTTCCAAGAGCAATTCTTCTAACTGCACCTAAGCCAGGAGCAGTGTATTAGGAGGCTTCGCTTCACCATGCAGGTGGTCACAGAACTCTGCCACCTCCTGCAAACAGTTTGCAGCCTCAGGGCAATGAAGACACTGCCAGTGGCCCTCAAGGTCACCGTGGCTCTCAATTTTTTTTGCCGCCAGATCCTTCCAGTCTGGAGCAGGTGGCATAGCTAACATCTCGCAGATTGCCATCCATCGCTGCATCCGGGAGGTCACAGAGGCTCTGTATTCCAGGAGAAGGGACTTCATTTTCTTCTATCTGAACAGAGAGAAGCATGTGGCATTGCCAGGATATCGGCTTCCCCATGGTGCAGGGCACTATCGACAGCACACACGTGGCTTTGCGGGCGCCGCATATATCAGTCCTGAGATGTATCGCAACCACAAAGGCTACCACGGTGACCTTGAGGGCCAGTGGCAGCGCCGTCATCGCCCTGAGGCTGCAGGTCTGGTTGCAGGAAGTGGCAGAGTTCTGTGGTAGTGCTACTTAAACCAGAGGGTTTAAACTAAAATGGCAGGGGGTTGGAAACCTGTGCAGGGAGACAGAGGAAAGGGAAGCAAGGATAGAAACAAAAGACAGGAAGGAGAAAAGCAAAAGTGGAAGGCAGAGACATCAAGTGTGTAAATCAAACAGGGCCACAGGAAATAATAATTCTAAAAGGACTAAGAGTGTTAAAAAATCAAGCCTGAAGGCTTTGTGTCTTAATGTGAGGAGCATTCATAATAATGTGGATGAATTAGCTGCACAAATAGAGGTAAACAGATATGATATAATTGGGATCACAGAGACATGGCTCCAGGGTGACCAAGACTGGGAATTCAACATCCGGGGTATTCAATATTCAATAAGAACAGACAAACAGGAAAAGGAGGTGGGGTAGCATTGCTGGTTAAAGAGGAGAATAACACAATAGTAAGGAAGGATATTAGCTCTGATGATGTGGAATCTGTATGGGCAGAGCTGAGAAATACCAAGGGGCAGAAAACATTAGTGGGAGTTGTATACAGACCCCCAAACAATAATGCTGAGGTTGGGGATGGCATTAAACGGGAAATTAGAGATGTGTGCGATAAGGGCACTGCAGTTATCATGGGTAGCTTTAGTCTTCATATAGATTGGGCTAACATAATTAGTAACAATACTGTGGAGGAGGAATTCCTAGAGTGTATACGGGATGGTTTCCAGGATCAATATGGCGAGGAACCAACTAGAGGTCAGGCCATCTTAGGCTGGGTATTATGTAATGAGAAAGGATTAATTAGCAATCTTGTTGTGCGAGGCCCCTTGGGGAGGAGCGATCATAATATGATAGAATTCTCCATTAAAATGGAGAATTAAGTAGTTGGCTCAGAGACTAGGGTCCAGAATTTAAATAAAGGAAACTACAATGGTATGAGGCACAAGTTGGCTAGGATGGATTGGGGAACATTACTTAAAGGGTTGAAGGTGGATAGGCAATGGCAAACATTTAAAGATCGCATGGATGAACTACAGAATTTGTTCATCCCTGTTTGGCATAAAAATAAAACAAAAAAGGTGATTCAACATTGGCTAACAAGGGAAATTAGGGATAGCATAAGATCCAAGGAGAAGACATATAATTTGGCCAGATAAAGCAGCAAACCTGAGGTTTGGGAGCAGTTTAGGATTCAGCAAAGGAGGACAAAGGGATTAATTAAGAGGGGGAAAATAGATTATGAGAGTAAGCTTGTGGGAACATAAAAACTGACTGTAAAAGCTTTTATAGATATGTGAAGAGAAAAAGATTGGTGAAGTCAAGGGTAGATCACTTGCAGTCAGAATCAGGGGAATTTATAATGGGGAACAAAGAAATGGCAGACCAATTAAATACATACTTTGGTTCTGTCTTCACAAAGGAGGACACAAATAACCTCCCAGAGATGGCGGGGAAATGTAGGGGTTGCAAAATCCCCTCAGCCCCCGAAGATTGGGAAATATTAATCCACATCGTGGACGAAGACTTGTGTGATTTAAATTGTCTCTGGGTTGGACAATGTTTTAAAACATACCCAGAACCGCAAAAAGGCTGCGTTAAAAAGCTCGTAAGCTAGGCGGCACTTGGACACTGGAATCAAAGAACTTTGTGAAAATCACACACTTTAAGATTGTACATTTTATTAAAATATGTACTCTTGAGTTTTGGACTGTTAAAAATGGCTGAACAGACCTCATGGAAACAGAATTTCAAAAGGGTAGACAGGCTATTAGCAAATGAATGCAGCCCGAGCTGTCATTCACCCTGTGGTATTGGGTGGGTCCGGTAACCTACTAGCTGCTTGTTTGCACTGGGGAGTAGCCCGTTTGAATCTGCCAATCAAAGGCAGTTCAGGAAGTTAGATAATCAATTTGTTTACAGAAACTGCTACTTTGTGTACACAAGGAAGTAACCACTTGAGACTGCAGTCTCAGTTGACCACAGAACAATGACTTTCTGTTTACAATACCTTCAAGGCTATTTACTCAAGCAATCAAGGAAATAGCTTTATTAGATGGCCTATCACAGACAATCAAGAACACATTCAAACCACTGCAGCTTTATTCGAAAGCCCTCACAGACAATGGACACATTTAAACTGCAACTTTATCCAAACCCATCCCAGACAAGTGGACAGATTGGATCTCTTTTATTTTAGCCCAGAAACATCAGATCTGGGCAGGCCCCAAAAAAAGGGGTATAAAAGATAGCTTCCCAGAAGCATCTCTCACTTCCCTTTTACTATTTGGACTGCAGGTGAGCAAGGCTTCTGACCCACTAGCAAGACAATCTAGTGAGAAGTAAAGGGGTGGTAATTTAAGGGAAATGTTGCTAAGATTGTAAGATTAACATTGTAGCCATTTATCCCTCATTTTTGCCATCTGCCTTCCCCTGTTAAGCAATTTTACCGTGATTACTTTGATTGTGTGGTGTAGTTTCTTTAGTTTTAATAAAATTTGACCTTCTTGCATCCAGACCATTTGTCCGTTTTAATATATCATTAATTATAAGTTCCTCCAGTCAGAACTGGAAGGAGGGTTTAGCGATTCGAAACCACTGATTGGAATTGGTCACAGTGCAGTGGCAAAAGGCTGCCTGACCAGGTAAATTACCGTAAACCAGGTAAAGGATGCCCCCCTACAGAACATAGGGTCTAATGAGAGGGAGGAATTGAATGAAATCAGTATTTGTAGGGAAATGATGTTAGGGAAATTGATGGGATTGAAGGCCGATAAATCCCCAGGGCCTGATAATCTACATCCTAGGGTAAGGAAGTGCCCCTAGAAATAGTAGATGCATTGCTGGTCATCTTCCAAAATTCTATAGACTCTGGAACAGTTCCCATGGATTGGAGGATAGCTAATGTAACCCCACTATTTAAAAAAGGTGGTAGAGAGAAAACTGGGAATTACAAACCGATAAGTCCAACATCGGTAGTGGGGAAAATGCTAGAGTCCATTATAAAAGATGTAATAGCAGAGCACTTGGAAAACAGTGACAGTATCAGACAAAGTCAACATGGATTTGCAAAAGGTAAATCATGCTTGACTAATCTACTGGAATTTTTTGAGGATGTAACTGATAGAATAGATAAGGGAGAACCAGTGGATGTGGTGTATTTGGACTTTCAGAAGGCTTTCGATAAGGTCCCGCATAAGAGATTAGCATGCAAAGTTAAAGCACATGGGATTGGGGGTAAGGTACTGTCTTGGATAGAGAACTGGTTGGCAGACAGGAAGCAAAGTGTTGGAATAAATGGGTCTTTTTCCAAGTGGCAGGCAGTGACTAGTGGGGTACCGTAGGGATCGGTGCTAATACCCCAGCTATTCACTATATATTAATGATCTAGATGAGGGGACTAGATATAATATCTCCGAGTTTGCAGACGACACAAAGCTGGGTGGGCATGTGTGCTGTGAGGAGGATGCCAAGAAACTCCAGTATGATTTGGACAGGTTGGGTGATTGGGCAGATGCATGGCAAATGCAGTATAATGTGGATAAATGCGAGGTTATCCACTTCGGCGGCAAAAACAGGAAGACAGATTATTATATGAATGGCAATAGATTGGGAAATGGGTAAGAGCAATGAGACCTGGGTGTCCTTGTGCACCAGTTGCTGAAGGTAAGCATGCAGATGCAGCAGGCGGTTAAGAAGGCAAATGGTATGTTGGCCTTCATAGTGGGAGGATTCGAGTATAGCAGCAAGGATGTCTTGCTGCAGTTGTACAGGGCCTTGGTGAGACCACACCTAGAGGATTGTGTGCAATTTTGGTCGCCTTATCTGAGGAAGGAAGTTTTTGCCATGGAGGGAGTTCAGCGGATTCACCAGACTGATACCTGGGATAGCAGGAATGACGTATGAGGAGAGATCAGGTCGATTAGGCTTATATTTGCTAGAGTTTAGAAGAATGAGAGGGGATCTCATTGAAACTTATAACAGGACTAGACACAGGAAGGATGGCGGGGGAATCCAGAAGCAGGGGTCACAGTCTAAGGACAAGGGGTAAGCCATTTAGTACTGAGCTGAGGAGGAATTTCCTCACCCAGAGAGTGGTGAGCCTGTGGAATTCTCTACCACACAAGGCAGTTGAGGCCAATTCATTAAATATATTCAAAAAGGAGTTAGATATATTTCTAAAGGGTAAATGGATCAAGGGATATGGGGAGAAAGCAGGGACAGGATACTGAATTTGGATGATCAGCCATGATCTCATTAAATGGCAGAACAGGCTTGAGGGGCCGAATGGCCTACTTCTGCTCCTATCTTCTATGGTTCCATGTTTCTATGTTTCAATTAATGTGCAGTTGGTGTGCGACCACACCCAGCACATCATGATGATGAATGCCTGGTATCCTGGCAGCAGTCATGATGCCTTCATCCTGAGCCAGTCTGCTGTGCCAGCAATCTTCCAGCCACCACATCGAACCCAAGGGTGGCTGCTCGGAGACAAGGGCTATCCGCACTGCACCTGGCTGATGTCTCCCCTCTGCAACCCCCCCCCCCCCCCCGACACATGGCAAGCACTCATATAATGACAGCCATGCTGGCACGAAGAATCTCATCGAGAAGACCATCGGGATGTTAAACAATGGTTCCACTGCCTTGGCCCTTTGAGAGGAGCCCTCCAGTACACTCCAGCGGGTGTTCTGTTTTGTGGTGGTCTGCTGCATCCTCCACAAATTGGCCATCATGAGGGCACACCCCTTGCCATCCCGGGTTCTGCGACAATCTCAGGAGGAGAAGGAGGAGGAGAAACAGGAGGAGGAAGAGGAGGAGGAAGAGACAGGGGAGGAGGCAGGCAGCAAATTCCCATTCTGGGAGGGCAGTCCATGAGCGCCACATCAGACTCCACTTCCAATGAATGAAACCCCAGATCCTCGTTGCTCGACACTTCCCAACCTTACCATCCCTCTGCCATGGAACATCACAGCGTCCTCTTGGGCATAATGCTGAAATGAAAGCCACCATAGAATAAACATTCTAAACATCATTTATAAATTATTTAATCCAATATTACATAACAACATCAACTAATCATGCTAGTACATTGCCTTAGTGTCTGTCTTTTGTGTTCCTTTGCCTATTCTAGTGCTCCTACGCAATGCTACCCCAGTGGCTGCAGCATGGCTGGTGGAAGGCTACTGACTTTCTGTGGGGGAGACTGCAGATGGCCTTGCAGGACGACCTCGAGTAGCTCTGGTGCAAATAAGCAAAGCAGCAAGGTCTGGCTGGCTGACAGGCAACAACAAGGGCACTGGCGGAGTGGCAGTGGTGGGAATACAAATGCTGTAATCCTGAGGTTCTTGCTCCACGGCGCCACTGCCACTCCTCCGGGGCGGCGCCTCAGCATTCCTAGCCAACTGTTGGAGGACAGATTCCAGGAAAACTGAGACCCTGCAGGCCATTTTCCACACTCGTAAACCCAGCCACAATGGCATCAGTTTGAGCTTGGTTGGCAGTAAGCTGAGATTGCATGAGGCCAAACAAGACCTGCCTGACAGAAGTCTGAGCTTCCCCTGGAGCACTCAGACGTTGGGTCGCTTCCACTTGTGCTGCAATGGAAGCTGCGACATCGCCCATCACACGCAGCATCATGGTTGGGTCCACAAGTGCTCTAATGGAGTTGCCCATCATTTCCATCCTAGAAATCATGGGCTCCAAGCTCTGCGCAAAGCCCCGTGCAATGTTAGAGTCGTGCTCCTCCATGCTGCTTGACAATGACAAGAGGCTCTCTGGCATGCCTGCCATTGCACCAAGCATTTCTGTGTGCATGCCCATCACCCTTCTTCTGAAGCCACCCCATTGAAATCCTCATCTGAATTCTGTGCAGCAGAACTCGTGTGCGAACTCGCCCCACCTCTATACTAACCTCTAAAGTTCAAGCAGTGCCATTTTCTGAGTTGCTACCTGGGAGTGTCAGATCGAATGACAGTGCCTATTCTTCTCCATCACTCTCCTCCTCTACATGGTTGGGACTGGCTGGGCTGGTGACAGTTCTTGGGTATCTGAAATATGAAAGACACAAGCGCCGGGTTGTGGTGGGGGAGGGGGGAAAAGTAACATGTGCATGCTTACACCTGATGTGCCTCAATAAGCTCCAAGACTCAATGTTAGCGAAACAAAACAAGGCTTTTATTAACTTAGAAAGTAACACGTAAAAGAGAGAGATGTCTTCCTTCTGGAGGCTGAGGCCAGACTGAGCCAGCTTACAAAAGGGGCCAGGTATGGGCGGAGCCCTACACACAGCACATTCCAGCACATTCCAATACATAATACAATGAGGACTGGGGGAAGGGAAATGACACTGAAACCGACCACAGTCACAGGCAGTGATGAATGGAATATATTTCATCACATTCACCCCTTCTATAGATTTAGTCTGTTCGGGGGTTTGATAGTCCTCTGCGACCGACGTGGTGCCGCGGGTGTCGGCTGGGTGTCCCCGGTAGCCTCCTGGGTCTCTGCCGGGGGTGCCGCCAGGGTTGTTGAAGGGGTAGTTGGTGGGGGTGCCGTTGGTCGATGTTCTTCCGGGGGTGATGAAAGAGTAGTGGGTGGGTAAGGGTTGCTGTGATCGTTGAAAAGAGTAGTGGGTGGGTAAGAATTGCTGTGATCGTTGTCGCTGCTATTGCCGTGGTTGTTGTCGATGCCGGCTGGGGCGACGTCTTTTATGGACACGGTGTCCTCCCTTCCGTCGGCGTGCCGGACATATGCGTATTGGGGGTTGGCGTGGAGTAGGTGTACTGGCTCCACGAGATGGTCCGTCTTGTGGCCCCTCACATGCCTTCGCACGAGTACCGGACCTGGGGTGGAGAGCCATGACGGCATGGATACACCTGAGGTGGATTTCCGGGGAAAGACAAACATACGTTCATGAGGCGTGGCATTAGTGGCCGTACACAATAGCGACCGTATCGAATGGAGCACATCCGAGAGGACTTCCTGCCAGCGGGAGATAGGGAGGCCCTTGGTCCTTAGAGCTAGAGTGACTGCTTTCGACACTGTCCCGTTCTCTCGCTCCACCTGGCCGTTACCCCGGGGGTTGTAGCTGGTGGTACGGCTCGTGGTGATCCCCTTGGACAGCATGTACTGGCGTAGCTCTTCACTCATGAAGGACGCCCCCCTATCCGTATGGATGTAGCTCGGCATACCGAACAGGCAGAACAGGCTGTTGAGGCATTTAATGACCGTGGCGCTGGTCATGTCTGGGCAGGGGAAGGCGAATGGGAACCGGGAGTATTCGTCCACAATGTTCAGGAAGTAAACATTGCGGTCGACGGACGGGAGGGGGCCCTTGAAATCTAAGCTGAGCCGCTCAAAGGGCCGTGTAGCTTTGATTAAGTGGGCTCTATCTGGGCGGTAGAACCGAGGCTTGCACTCAGCGCAAGTGCGGCAGTTCCTGGTCAGAGACCGAACTTCCTCAATCGAGTAGGGTAAGTTACGGGACTTTATGAAGTGAAACAGCCGCGTGACCCCTGGGTGGCAGAGGTCGTTGTGGAGGGTCTGTAGCCGATCCCCGGTGGCGCTGGCACACATCCCTCGTGAGAGGGCGTCAGGGGATTCGTTAAGGGCCCCTGGCCGGTGAATGATGTCGTACTCGAAGGTGGAGAGCTCGATCCGCCACCTAAGAATCTTATCATTTTTAATCTTCCCCCTCTGTTTATTGTTGAACATAAATGCTACCGACCGCTGGTCGGTAAGTAGGGTGAAGCGTTTGCCGGCTAGGTAGTGGCGCCAGTGGCGCACTGCCTCCACGATGGCTTGGGCCTCCTTTTCCACGGAGGAGTGTCTGATCTCGGGGCCTTGGAGGGTCCTCGAGAAGAAAGCTACGGGCCGCCCCGCCTGGTTGAGGGTGGCCGCCAAGGCGAAGTCAGACGCATCACTTTCCACTTGAAATGGAGTGTTCTCGTCCACTGCCTGTAGCGTGGCCCGCTCAATATCCTGCTTAATGCTTTTGAAGGCGGCGTGGGCCTCAGCAGAGAGCGGAAAAGAGGATGCTTTCAAGAGGGGGCGGGCTTTGTCGGAGTAGTTGGGGACCCATTGGGAATAATAAGAAAATAACCCCAGGCACCTTTTCAGGGCTATGGGAGTGTTGGGCAGGGGCAGCTCCCGTAGGGGGCGCAATCGGTCGGGGTCTGGTCCGATTTCCCCATTCTCCACCACGCTGCCTAGTATGCAGAGGCGCGTGGTGTTGAAAGCGCACTTGTCCTCGTTGTAGGTGAGGTTGAGTTTTTGTGCGGTTTCCAGGAACCTCTCGAGGTTCGAGTCGTGATCCTGCTGATTGTGGCCGCAGATGGTGACGTTGTCGAGGTAGGGGAAGGTTGCCTGCAAGTGGTGGTCATCGACCATGCGGTCCATCTCCCTCTGAAAGACCGAGACCCCATTTGTCACCCCAAAGGGGACTCTGAGGAATTGGTAGAGGCGTCCGTTCGCCTCGAAGGCGGTGTACGGGCGGTCCTCTGGTCTGATAGGGAGCTGGTGGTACGCTGACTTGAGGTCGATGGTGGAGAACACCCGGTATTGGGCGATTTGGTTCACCATTTCTGATATGCGGGGTAGTGGGTAGGCGTCTAGTTGGGTGTACCTGTTGATCGTTTGACTATAGTCGATCACCATCCGTTTCTTCTCGCTACCCCTTACCACTACCACTTGGGCGCGCCATGGGCTGTTGCTGCGTTCAATAATGCGCTCTTTCAGGAGCCTGTCTACCTCGGTCGCGATAAACCACCTGTCCTCCCAGCTGTACCTTCTGTTTTTGGTCGCTATTGGCCGGCAGTTAGGGGTAAGGTTCGCGAATAGCGAAGGTGGCTTTACCTTCAGGGTAGCCAGACCGCACACTGTGAGGGGCGGCTGGGACCCACTGTACTTGAGCGTGATGCTTTGGTGGTTGCACTGGAAATCCAGGCCCAAGATCACGCTCGCACATAGTTTCTTCATGATTAACACTTTAAAATCATCGTATACAGTTCCGTTAATGCCCAATTGTACCGTGCAGTAACCCAGAATGGTCGATGTCTGGGTTTTATCAGCCATAGAGATGGTACCCTGAGTAGGGACCACCTTTAGGGAGAGTTGCTGTGCCAGTTCAGGGTGGATAAAACTCTCCGTGCTTCCACTGTCAATTAAGCATTTAACCCGGCATCCGTTTACCTCGATGTCCACCATTGATTTGGATAGCGGGTGCGGCCTGGTCTGGTCCACTGTGACCGAAGCCACTGTAGGGCCCTGATCGATACAAGATGGCGTCCACGCTGTCTGCTCATAAGATGGCGGACCCCACGAGGTCGGGCAAGATGGCGTCCAAGATGGCCGCTTCCACGGCGCACACGCGGCGGTTGCGGGTTTTCCGGCGGTTGGTTTTCCGGCGGGGTTCCCTCTGCACACCTTCCCGAAGTGCCCCTTCTTACCGCACTTAAAGCAGGTGGTGCCTTTCGCCGGGCACAGGTTTCTGGTGTGCTTTGGCTGCCCGCAGAAGTAGCAGTTGGGTCCCTGACGCGTCGCGGCTGTCGTAGGGCTTCTGGGGGGAGAGCTGGGCCCCGCCGGTGTCGGGCTGCCGGGCGGGGAAGATGCCTTCCAAGATGGTGGTGCCCTCGGTGCGCACGTGGCGGCGTGGACGGCGCGGGCTGAAGAGTAGGCGTCCGAGTTTCTCTGGGCCACATCCAGGGACCGCGCGGTGTCCGCAGCCTGTTTCAGGTCCAACCCCGTTTTTTCCAGCAGTCTTTGCTGGATGTAAGTGGAGCTGAGGCCTGTGATAAAGGCATCGTGAACAAGCTCGTCGGTGTACACTGCGGCTTTTACATCTCGGCACTTAAAGTCTTTGCCAAGCATTTTCAGGATGCTTAGGAACTCCTCCACCGATTCCCCAGGTCGCTGTGTGCGAGTAGCGAGTAGATGCCTAGCTTACACCTCATTCGTAGGCTGCTGGTAATGCGCCTTTAAGATGTCGCAGGCGGCCAGGTACCTATCGGCGTCTTGGATGAGGGGGTAAACCCGGTGGCTTACCCAATTCCGCAGAATTCCGAGTCTCATCCTCGCAGCGTCCGTAGCGTTTTTGACGGCTGCGGAATTGTCCAGGAAGAATTCCATACACTCAAACCAGTGTCCGAAGCGTGCTGATGCGTCCGGAGCATGTTGATCCAAATCCAAACGTTCGGGTTTCAGGAGTTGGTCCATAGTGTTGAAAAATAAGTTAATAAAATTGATGTGTCTCAATAAGTTCCGAGACTCGATGTTAGCGAAACAAAACAAGGCTTTTATTAACTTAGAAAGTAACACGTAAAAGAGAGAGATGTCTTCCTTCTGGAGGCTGAGGCCAGACTGAGCCAGCTTACAAAAGGGGCCAGGTATGGGCGGAGCCCTACACACAGCACATTCCAGCACATTCCAATACATAATACAATGAGGACTGGGGGAAGGGAAATGACACTGAAACTGACCACAGTCACAGGCAGTGATGAATGGAATATATTTCATCACAACACCATCAGCAGCTTGTAAGTGAGAAGAGATTGTGTGATGTGGGGGAAGTGGGATGTGAGAAGAAGGATTAGGTATGAGCATACCGTCAGCAGCAAGGCTGAAAGCCTCAACCTCAGTGACAGCCCCTCCAATTATCTCCAGCACAGTCTCCTCCAGCGCAGTAAGATTTTGCAGACGTGCTTCACTCCTGCCTGTTTAATGCTGCTCATGGCAGTTGTGAGCCAACTAGGCCTGCAATCGAAAGGGAAGTGTGTCAGTGAGTGTGGAGTAACGTGTTTGAGTGCTGTGCCTGTCATGGATATTAGTTGACATTATGTGCAAGGTGTGGGATGTGGGTGTAAGACTTGCAGCAGTGCTGAGTGTGTGAGGGTGAGGTGAAGCTATGATTGTGAGGTGTGAGTTGTAATTGCTAGAGAATGTTGGTAAGTGAGTGATGGGGTGTGGTGCATTGAGCAGTGAGTGAGGCTAGTGGAGTAGTTGGTGGGATATGGCATTTGAAGATGCATTCAGTCACCTTGGCCACCTAATTAAAAATTCAATTACATTTAATTAAATAAAACAGGTTCATATAGGGATGACAGTGCAGGTGGTGTGCCACAACGGCAGCATGTGGGAGTTAGTGGAGAGCATTGTGATCCCGGACAATGTAAGATTGCAAAATTTCTACATCTCCCAGAAGGTTATTATTAATAAAAAAAGGGGCCCTGCAATGGACATTTTTAAATTAAAGGGTACCCAAGATGGCTTCCGGGCCTCGTGGCAGAAAGCCTGTGGGATTCAAAAGTGGATTTTGCAGAGCAGACAGCTTGGGAGTAATCGAAACTAAGGCTGCAGGCTTTCTGTGAAGAGAACTTTGCCAGACAGAACTTTGAATAATGTATCGGACCGAATTGGAGCCAGATTTAAATTCAGTGAGGCCCATAGTTAAAACCATCAAACAGTTTGCATACATAATCGGAAACAGATTAAACATAGCCATCGAGGCTGGACAAGCCCATCAAGAACTTTCAGAACACTACAAGTCAATTATCGGGCCGGTAAATGCAATTACTGGCCATCTAAAAACAGTTAAGATGGATTGCTACCATTATTGAAAACTAGCCCACCAAAATTAAGACAAAGAACTAACCAGGTTTGGCACGAAGATAAGGTTTTTCGAAAAGGTATAACTGAAGGCCTCGGGCAGCAGTCCAGGGCTCGCTCTTGCTTTTGCCTTTGACCCTGCTCTCGTGGCTCCGGCCTCTTGGGCTGCCGCTTGTACTCGTGCCCTGGCCTCGTGGCGGGCTCTCTCTCCCCGGAGCAGATTTTCAGCAGCCAGAGACACCATACCAACTGTCGGGAAGGGGAGCAAGGCCTAAGTCCACAGCCATCCAGGATGCCCAGGCTGCAAAAAGGGGTGAGACGAAATCGAGCAGGTAGCCCAGGACTCGTAGAGTAGTCAGACAGATGAGACGAGACGAAGAAGATGATAATAACTCGATAAGGGCAGAGCAGAGCAGCGAGAACCGTATCGGTAATTTAAACCCCCAAATGCCTAGTTATAAGCTGACGCCTGAGGGGAGGGAGAAAGTCCCTGAGGATAACAGCAAGCATCTTGAACAAAGTGTTAACGCAGGACTCCGCGCCACAATGAATACGCAGGCGTTCGGTGCATGGCCAATAAGGCCTAAACGGTACCGACTGGTGACTGTCCGATAAATATAACGTTACCGACGACGATCACCCGAGGGAGAAGAAGAGGAGGACCCATCAGGGCGAGACGACGACGATAGCAGAGGAGAAAAAGGTGTATCACGGCAGCAGCTCCAGCACCGCGCTTCTGAAGACCACGTGGCGACGGGGTACCTAAGAGGACAGAGAGCAAAATCTCAAAGCCCATTTTCTTTTCCAACAGTTGACTTTGAACTTGGACTGGTGAGCATAAATTCTGGCCCCTCATAGCTTAATCTAGTTAGGTATAGGGGTGGGATAAGGATAAGGGGATTGTTAAGATTGTTGTTTTCCCTCGATGTGCCGTGTGTTCCCCATTCCCTGTATAAGTGTATTTGCCTATAATATTGTAGTGGTAATTTCTTTTAAGGCTGTATAAAATTTTCCTGTTCAATAAAATCTTGGTTTTGTTTGCATCCAAACCACCTGTCTACCCGAGTTTTCTATATCGCTGCCTGTACCTAAGCCCGGTGTCTAGAACCCAGGGGCGTGGGAGCGATTTGAACCGCTCACAAACAGTCAGGGGCAAAACTGACTGGGCGCAAGTGCCACACCCACCACCCCCCTACAACAAACACGTTTGCAGTAAGTGCCTGCATCTTGAGGCAATTCAGCTCAGAGCTTTTGAGCTGGAGTCTGAGGTGCAGACATTGCGGGGCATCAGGGATGGGGAGAATTACCTGGACACTTTGATTCAGGAGGCAGTCACACCCCTTAGATTAGGTACTGGTACAGGCCTGGTTAGTGGTCAGGCAGGAGGGTGTGTCTGTACAATTCACAATTCAAATCGCTTTATTGGCATGATAAGTTACATCTTATGTTGCCAAAGCATCAAAATACATTTATGGTTTAGCACATAAACGCAGTTCTATTCATACAGTGTATAAACAGGTATATCCCTGAGTGTATAAATATACATTCGCATTGTTTATATATATTCTTTTCTTAGTTTACTGGTTGTCCCTCTGTTCATGGCAAGCTGTAACATAGTGTGCCGCCAGTGTTATACAGCTTCTCTCCTCTCCCAGTAGGAATGGGAGTTTTTGGTTGTCATTCAGATTTCTGAAATCAGGGCATATTTGTGAGAATTTTTGGTAGAAATTCTCCCTGATGCCCTGATATTTTCCGCAGGCTGTGAGGAAGTGCATCTCTGTCTCCACTACTCCCTGACTGCAGTGAGAGCATATCCTGTCTTCTCTTGGTAGCCTGGTCTGCCTGTGTCTGCCTTTTTCGATCGCTAGGCTATGTTCGCTAAGTCTGTACCTTGTCAAGGTTCTTCTCAGCTTCTCTGTAACTCAGGCAGGTGAGGGGACCCCAGGTGCAGTGCTGGAGGAGCCTCGGCCTTTGCCCTTATCCAACAGGTATGAGGTTCTTGCTGCCTGTGTGGATGAGGGAAAAGCCTGCACGATAGATGAGCAAGCTGACCATGGCACCATGGTGCAGGAGGCCAGTCAAGTGGGGGGAGTGAAAGGGAATATAGTTGTGGTAGGGAACAGTATAGTCAGGGGGATAGATACTGTACTCTGCAGCCGCGACCGAGAGTTCTGAAGGTTGTGTTGCCTGGCCGGTGCTAGGGTTAAATACATCTCCTCACAGCTGGAGGAGAACTTGGAGTGGGAGGGGGAGGATCCAGTTGTCATGGTCCACATAGGAACCAACGACATAGGTAGAACTCGGAATGAGGTCTGCTGAGGGAGTTTGAGGAGCTAGGATCCAAATTAAAAAGCAGAATCTCAAAGGTATTAATCTCTGGATTGTTACCTGAGCCACGTGGAAATTGGCATAGGGGCAAACAGATTAGAGGTTTAAATGCGTGGCTCAAAGAGTGGTGTGGGAGGAAGGGGTTTCAGTACTGGGGAAAGAGGGAGCTGTTCCATTGGGACGGACTCCACTTAAACCGGGCTGCAACCAGTGTCCTGTTGAACTGAATAACTAGGGCAGTAGACAGGGCATTAAACTAATGAAGCGGGGGTGGGAGGTTTCAGGAAAGAGTAAATTGAAAAGCAGCAAGAGAAATGTCAAGGCTCTAGAGCAGATTAGAGTTTTGGGTAAAAATAAACAGAGTGAATCAGGAAGGGACAGAGAGAGTAACAAACGTAATAAGGCATCAGTGACTAAAGTGACATCAGGGAAAAATAGAAATAAGTCAAAGCTAAAGGCACTATATCTGAATGCATGAAGCATTCGCAGCAAAATAGATGAATTGTATGCAAGATAGTTTTCCCGATCAGTATGTTGAGGAACCAACTAAGGAACAGGTCTTTACATTGTTAGATCACCTGCCGTATTGTTGTGCAACGAGAAAGGGTTCATTAATAACCTTGTAGTAAAGGGGATTTTAGGGAAGAGTGACCATAATATGATAGAATTTTATATTGATTTTGAAAGTGAGTTAGTTCAATCCGAAACTAGGGTCTTAAATCTAAACAAAGCAACTGTGTAGGTATGAGGGGTGAGTTGGCTAAGGTAGATTGGGAAACTACATAAAAAGGTATGAGGGTAGAGAATCAATGGCTAGCATTTAAAGAATTAATACATAATTTACAACAAATATATATTCCTTTAAGGCACAAAAACCCCACAGGAAAAGTGGTCCAACTGTGGCTAACAAGAGAAGTTAATGATCAAAGGAAGAGGCTTATAATGTTGCCAAAAAGAGTAGAAAGCAAGACGATAGGGAGGATTTTAGAATTCAGCAAAGGAGGACCAAGAAATAGATAAAGAGAGGGAAAATAGAATATGAGAGTAAACTAACGAGAGACATAAAAACAAACTGTAATAGCTTTTAAAGCTATGTAAAAAGGAAAAGATTAGCAAAAGTAAATGTGGGTCCCTTACAGGCTGAGAGGAGAAGAAATTGTATTGTGGAATAAGGAAATGGCAAAGAAATTAAACAAATACTTTGGGATGGATTTTGTGAATGGAGACGTGCTGGAGGTGGGACTGTTGCTTGTCAGGTCTCAGCCCTGCCTCCATTATGTTCTGGCCAACCAATGGGATTTTCCGCTGATTGACCTTGTTAAACCCGCCCTGCGGGCTCAGCAGGCCAATTAGGGGGAAGTCATTGACAGAGCATGTCAATGTCTGACGTGCCATCTGCCAAGACTTCTTGAAAGAAGAAATGTCAGTGTTTGACAGCTCTGTGAAGCTGTCAAACACTGACTTTCTGTGTAGTGTGATGAGTCCTTATGTTCAGGACTCATCAAACCATTCTACTTTGTAGATTTCAGATGACTGTTGTTTCGGAGGATCCAACAGCCAGTCCGTGAAATCTACAAGGAAGATGCCGGGACTCCTGATCCAGAGCGGATGAAGGCTGTAGGCAGAAACAAAGGTAAGTTACATTTTTTTAACACTTAACATTCACATTACATACTTACCACTCCTCACTTGCACCCATCACTCACCTATACATCTCACTTTCAGGTCCCTCCGACCCCCGCAGACCTCCTACTCGACTCCTTCAACCGGGCGGGGTTTTCCGAGGTCGGGAAGCCTTCACCTGAAAAGGTAAAATGGCACTAATCCTTTTTTCTGCCTGTTAACTACCTATTAACCGGCAGTTAAAAGGATTTAATCCCTTTCCCGCCTCGAAGAGATGGGACCCAAAGCAGGACATCTTCCCACCTCCTGGCAAAAGGGGACAGAGGCAGGATGGGGGCAGGTTTGCCATCGGCCCCCATTTTCTGCAACTTTACCGGCAGTCCCGCCTCCATACCCGCCTCCTCAGGGCTGATGAAATCCAGCCCTTTCTGTCTATATTCATGGAAGAAGATGCAAAAAACTTCCCAGAAATAGTGGAGAACCAAGGGTCTAGCGAGAATGAGGAACTGAAAGAAATTAATCTTAGTAAAAATATATAGTACTGGAGAAATTAATGGGACTGATGTCAATAAATGCCCTGGAACTGATGGCTTACATCCAATGGTTTTCAAAGAGGTGGGATAGAAATAGTGGATACATTGGTTGTCATTTTCCAAAATTCCATAGATTCTAAAATGGTTTCCGCTGATTGGAAGGTAGCAAATGTAACACCACTATTTAAGAAAGGAGGGAGAGAGAAAACGGGAAACTACAGACAAGTTAGCCTGACAACAGTAGTAGGGAAAATGCTGGTATCTATTATTAAGGACGTGGTAACAGGGCACTTAAAAAATAATAATAGGATTGGGCAGAGTCAACATGGATTTGAAAGGGAAATCATGTTTGACAAATTTGTTGGAGTTTTTTGAGGTTGTAACTAACAGAATAGATAAGGGAGAACCAGTGGATGTGGTGTATGACATTAATCAGTCATTCATGAAAGAAAGACTTATGAAATAATACTGAGCGGCCTGCAGGTGACGCTGTCCAGGGAGAGTATAAATACTCGGGCATGGGCCCAGCTTGCGCAGGACATTCTTAACAGGAACTAGTGAAGGACACAACTAGACCTCCATGTTGTAAAACAGTTGATTAAAGCTTTGTTTAACGCTTAGACTAAGTGCCTAGTAGTTTTCTTACGTCAGTGTATTTGGATTTTCAGAAGGCATTTGATAAGGTGCCACACAAGAGGCTATTAAACAAAATTAGGGCTCATGGGATTGGGGTAATATATTTGCATGGATTGGTTAACAGACAGAAAACAGAGAGTAGAGTCACAGAGTTACAGAGTCATAACGGCACAGAAGGAGGCCATTCGGCTGATCGAGTCTGTGCCAGCCCTCTGTAGAGCAATCCAGTCAGTCCCATTCCCCCGCTCTATCCCCTTAGCCCTGCGAGTTTATTTCCCTCAAGTGCCTATCCAGTCTCCCCTTGCAAAGATTGAGTGTCTCCGCTTCCACCACTTCTGTCGGCAGTGAGTTCCAGTTCCTCACCACTCGCTGTGTAAAAAAGTTTTTCCTCACGTCCCCCCTGTATCTCTTGCCCAAAACCTGAAATCAGTGTCCCCTAGTCCTTGTACCATCAACTAGTGGGCACAGCCTTTCCCCGTCTAGCCTATCCAAACCCGTCGTAATCTTGTACTCCTCTATCAAATCACCCTTCAACCTCCTTTGCTCTAATGAAAACAAATCCAGCTTCTCCAACCTGTCCTTGTAGCTAAGATCCCCCATCCCCGGAACCATTCTGGTAAATCTCCTCTGCACTCTCTAAAGGGCCTTCACATCCTTCCTAAAGTGTGGTGACCAGAACTGAACGCAATACTCTAGTTGTGGCCTAACCAGTGCTTTATAAAGGTTCAGCATAACTTCTTTACTTTTGTACTCAATGCCTCTATGAAGCCTAAGATCCCATATGCTTTGCTAACCACTCTCTCAATATGCCCTGCCACCTTCAGGGACCTATGCACATTAACTCCCAGGTTCCTCTGTCCCTGCACACTCTTTAAAACTATGCCATTAAGTGTATATTGCCTCTCTCTGTTCCTTCTGCCCAAATGCATCACCTCACACTTCTCTGTTTTAAATTCCATTTGCCACTAGCCTGCCCATTCTGCTAGCCTTTCTATATCCTATTGCAGTCAATTGGTATCATCCTCACTATTTGTCACCACCCCAAGTTTGGGGTCATTGGCAAATTTAGAAATTCTGCTCTGTATTCCAATACCCAAGTCATTTATATATATACTAGCTGGAGTGCCTGGCGGGTGCCGAGGGTTTTTTGAGGGCATGTTGTTATGAAAAAAGTAGAAATAATTTTTATATATATATAAATGAGTTTGTCTGTCTGTGTGGGAAGGAGAGAGAGAAAGCGAGGGAAAGAGAGAGAGAGAGACTCGGGGGGGGCAGAGAGGCCCGGGGATCGAGAGAGAGACTGGGGGGAGAAGAGAGAGACTGGGGGGAGAAGAGAGAGACTGGGGGGAGAAGAGAGAGACTGGGGGGAAGAGAGAGACTGGGGGGAGAGAGAGACTGGGGGGGGAGAGAGAGAGAGAGAGAGACTGGGGGGGGAGAGAGAGACTGGGGGGGGAGAGAGAGACGGGGGGAAGACAGAGAGAGAGAGACTGGGGGGAAGACAGAGAGACTGCGGGTGAAGAAGGGCAGCCGTCATTTTGTGAGGTCGGCGGGAAGATCCCACACCCTCTCTCTCCCCCTCTCTCTCCCGCCCCCTCTCTCTCCCTGCCCCTGTCTCTCCCCTCTCTCTCTCCCCACCCCTCTCTCTCCCCCCTCTCTCTCCCACCCCCCTCTCTCTCCCTGCCCCTGTCTCTCCCCTCTCTCTCTCCCCCCCCCTCTCTCTCCCTGCCCCTCTCTCTCCCTGCCCCTCTCTCTCCCTGCCCCTCCCTTCCCGCTCTCTCTCCCTCCCTCTCTCTCCCTCCTTCTCTCTCCCTCCCTCCCCACTCCCTCTCTCTCCCTCTCCTCTCCCTCCGACTCACCACGGTACTAGAACGGAGCATATCTGACACCGGGAGTCCGGGTGCCCATCGCTCCGAAGCGAGCCCAGGGTTCCTCATGGTTAACGCGGCGGGCCTTTGGACCCTGTTGGCCGGGCGGCAGTGGAACGCCTTTCGCTGCGGACTCCCGTGTCCGATATCGGTCGGGGACGTCTCGTGTGAAAGCCCCGGTTTTCCCGGTCCCGCACTCATGGCAAGAGAGAGAGGGGGAAGGAGGGACAGAGAGAGAGGGAAGGAGAGAGAGAGAGAGAGAGGGAAGAAGAGAGAGAAGAGGAAAGAGAGCGCGAGAGAGGGGGGGAAGGAGAGAGAGAGAGAAAGAGAAATTTTTTAAGCTTCAGGCCCGGCCGGTCTGTAATGGCCGCCACACACCTCAGTAACGGTAGTTTGAAGGATTAGGCCCCGCCCACAAACGCCAGGCTTTTTTGTAAAACTGGTTATGAGACTGGTGGGCTGGTCACTCTCCTCTCCTCTCCCTCCCCCTCTCCACTCCCTCCCTCTCTCCTCTCCCTCCCCCCACTCTCTCTCTTCCTCCCCTTCTCCTCTCCCTCTCCCTCCCTGCCCCTCCCTCTCCTCTTCCTCCCTCCCCCTCTCTCTCTCCCTCCCCCTCTCCTCTCCCTCCCCCCACTCTCTCTCTTCCTCCCCTTCTCCTCTCCCTCCCCCTCTCCTCTCCCTCCCCCTCTCCTCTCCCTCCCCCCCTCCCCCTCTCCCCCTCTCCCTCCCCCGCTCCTCTCCCTCCCCCTCCCCCTCTCCTCTCCCTCCCCCTCTCCTCTCCCTCCCTCCCTCCCCCTCTCTCTCTCCCTCCCCCTCTCTCTCTCCCTCCCCCTCTCCTCTCCCTCCCCCTCCTCTCACTCCCTCCCCTCTCCCTCCCCCCTCCTTCCCCCTCTCCTTCACCCTCTCCCTCCCCCTCTCCTTCCCCTTCTCCCTCCCCCTCTCCTCTCCCACCCCCCTCTCCCCCTCTCTCCCCCTCCCCCTCTCCCTCCCCCTCTCCTCTCCCTCCCTCCCACTCTCCCTCCCCCTCTCCCCCCTTCTCCCTCTCCTTTCCCTCTCCCTCCCCCCCTCCTCTCCCTCCCTCCCCCTCTCCCTCCCCCTCCCTCCCCTCTCCCTCCCTCCCCCTCTCCTCTCCCTCCCTCCCCCTCTCCTCTCCATCCCTCCCCCTCTCCTCTCCCTCCCTCTCATCTCCCTCCCTCCCTCCCCCTCTCCTCTCCCTCCCTCCCCCTCTCCTCTCCCTCCCTCCCCCTCTCTTTCCCTCCTTTCCTTTCTCTCCCTCCCTCTCCCTCCCTCTCCTCCCTAGCGCCTAAGGCCTGGCCGGTCTCACCTCGGTACCAGAACGGAGTCAGTCCGACAACAGGAGGCCAGGTGCCCAGCGCTCCGAAGCGAGCCCGGGGTTCCTGACGGTTAACGCGGTGGGCCTTTGGACCCGGTTGGCCGGGCGGCAAACGAACGCCTTTCGCTGCGGACTCCCGTGTCCGATTGCGGTCGGGGGCAGCTCGTTGGAAAGCCCCGGTTTTGCCGGTCCCGCGCTCATGGCAAGAGAGAGAGGGGGAAAGAGAGAGAGAGAGAGAGTGAAGGAGAGAGAGAGAGAGGGAAGAAGAGAGGGAAGAGGAGAGAGAGAGAGAAATTTTTTGAGCTTCAGGCCCGGCCAGTCTGTAATGGCCGCCACCCACCTGAATAACGGCAGTTTAAAGGATTAGGCCCCGCTCACAAACGCTATGAAACGCCCCCCGTGATGCAGCGCGCGGATTGGTCAACCATCACGTCACTCAACGCTAATGAGCGGTAGGATTGGTCAACACCTGAATAACGGCAATTTGAAGGATTAGGCCCCGCCCACAAACACCATGAAATGCCCCCCGTGACGCAGCGCACGGATTGGTCAACCTTCACGTCACTCAATGCTAATGAGCGGATTTCCCCCGTATCATTGGCCAACCGCTAATGAGCGGAATTTTGAAAATTTTTCGTCTACTGTCCGAACAATTTTTGTCTGACCAAGAAGTAAATATGCCTAGTACACCCTCCTAATCATAACCTTTCTTTTGATATAACATATGTGTAGGTATGCTCTATAACTTTTGAGTGATGCCCAGACAGACAGACAGACAGACAGACACCACTATCCTTTTATATATATAGATAAAAAAAAGCAGTGGCCCCAGCACTGACCCTTGGGGAACACCACTGTCTACCATCCTGCAGTCTGAAAAACAGCCATTTACCACAACTCGCTGTTTTCTGTCCTTAAGCCAATTCCTTATCCAAGCTGCCACTGACCCACCTACTCCATGAGCCTCAATTTTGTTAACCAGCCTTCTATGTGGTACTTTGTCAAATGCCTTCCTAAAGTTCATGTAGACAACATCCATTGCATTCCCTTCATTGATCCTCCCTATTACTTTATCAAAAAATTCAATTAGATTAGTCAAACATGATCTGCCTTTTGCAAATCCGTGTTGGCTCTCCTTAATTAGCTTAAACCTCTCCAAATGCCCGTTAATTTTTTCCTTGATTATTGTTTCTAAAGCTTTACCACTGATGTTAAACTGACGGGCCTGTAGTTACTAGTATTGTCCTTACACCCATTCTTGAACAATGGTGTCACATTTGCCACTTTCCAATCCTCAGGCACCTCCCCTGCATTTAGGGAAGATTGGAAAATTTTGGTAAGCCCTTCCGCTATCTCCTCCCCCAATTCCCTTAGCAACCTGGGATGCAAGCCATCTGAACCAGGTGACTTATCCACTCTAAGCATACCCAACCTTTCTAGTACATCCTGTCTATCAATTTTCACCCCTTACATTTCTTCTACCTTTTCCACTTCTACCGATATTTCGTCAGCATCCACCTCCTTAGTAAACACCGATACAAAGTACTCATTGAGTATTCTTGCCTTGCCTTGAGCCTCTTCTTTGTCCCTAATAGGCCCCACCCCACCTCTTACTACTTGCTTACTGTTTACATGCCGGTAGAAGATTTTTGGGTTCTCCTTTATGTTAACCACCATTCTACTCTCATATTCTCTCTTTGCCAAGTTATTTTGATCTTTACTTCCCCTCTCAACTTATTGTATTTGGTCTGGTTCTCCCTTGAAGAATTCACCTGACATGCATCATACACCCTCTTTTTTTGTTTCATCATCTTCTCTATCTCCCTCGTCATCTAAGGAGCCCTTGCTTTGGTTCCCTTACCCTTCCCTCTTGTTGGAATGTACCTAGGCTGTACTTGAAACATCTCCTCAGTAAAGGTCACCCATTGTTCCATTACAGTTTTTCTTGTCAGTCTTTGGTGCTATTTTATCCTGGCTAGATCCTTTCGCATCCCATTGAAGTTAGCCCTATTCCAGTTTAAAGATCCACTCTAGATTGTTCCTTGGTCCTCTCCATTGCTAATCTAAATCTCATGATACGATGATCACTCGTACCAAAGTGTTCTCCCACAGACACTTGGTCAACCTGGCCCACCTCATTCCCCAGCACCAGATCCAGCAGTGCCTCCTTCATAGGTGGGTAAAGAACATACTGGTTAAGGAAATTCTCCTGAACATATTTCAGAGATTCCTCCCCCTCCTTTCCCTTTACCCTAGTTTTATCCCAATCGATATTTGGGTAATTAAAGTCCCCCAATACTACCACTCTATAGCTCTTGCATATCTCTGCGATTTCCCTGCAGATTTGCTCCTCTACCTCCCTCTCACAATTTGGAGGCCTATAGAATACCCTCAATAGCGTGATCATACCCTTTTTGCTGCTCAACGCTAACCAAATGGATTCTGTCCTTGCCCCCTCAAGAACATCCTCCCTTGTCTTCCTTAATCAGCACTGCCACCCCACCTCCCTTTTTTCCTTCCCTATCTTTTCTGAACTCCTTGTACCCGTGAATATTAAACGCCCAGTCATCACCGTTTTTAAGCCACGTTTCTGTTATTGCCACAACATCACATTGCCACATGACTAATTGTGCTTGCAGCTCAATTCTTCACCACACTTTGTGTGTTTACGTACATGCATTCTAAACCCATTTTTCGTAGTCTTTCTTAGTCTACCAGGAGAGGGAGTTTTTACCATTATGTCAGATAATTAGTATGCAATTTACCTTTTACACCTAAAGATCAACAACTTGTATTGATATAGCACCTATAATGTCACAAGGTGCTTCAGGAATGGGCGGTATCTTTAGAAAAGTTTGAAAATTAGCGCCAGGCGCTAATGCTTTAGACTGCACGCAAAATTAACTCACATTGCAGAAAGGAATGATTGGGGCGCTAATTCAAGCCTTAAAGCCCAAGCTCTTTGGCGTTACACTCAAAGGGTGGACCAATATCAGATGCAGTCTAATTGCAAGTCATCATTGCCACAGGTTTTTTCCAGTTCTTAAAGGGGAAGAACATTGATGCTGCAGAAGCTCATTCTCAACATAGCTGGCTGTGCAGCTGCCTCAGCAAGCAGCAGCAGGTCAAATAGAAGGGGCCAGATGACTCAAGCAGCTGTACTGATGACAGATCCACGCCCCAGGTAGCAAGCCCGTAGATTCTGTGATCAAGCATTGGAGTTGTTGGTGTTCGCTGTGGAGAGATGGCAGACGGTGCTCTACCCGGCAAGTGGCAGGAGGCCCTTGTCATAAGTCTTCCGCACTATGTGGAAGGAGGTAGCACAGCACGTCTCGGGCAGCACTGTTGTCCCCAGGACCACACACAGTGCAGGAAGTAATTTAACAACTTCACTCGGGTGGTCAGGGTGAGTCAATGCCTCAACAAATGCTGCATACCACTATCTGAGCCATAGTCTGCACACACTGCCCAAAGCACCACACCTCAGCACTCACCCAGCAACAATCTCTATCATAGAAACATAGAAACATAGAGATAGGAACAGGAGTAGGCCATTCGGCCCTTTGAGCCTGCTCCGCCATTCAATGAGATCATGGCTGATCTTCGTCTGAGATCATAGCTGATCTTACCAGTTCAGTACCCCGTCCCCGCCTTTTCTCCGTAACCCTTAATCCCCTTAGCCTTCAGAAATATATCCAATTCTCTCTTGAAAATATTTATTGAATTAGCCTTCACAGCCCTCTGTGGCAGGGAATTCCACAGGCTCACCACTCTTTGAGTGAAGAAATTCTTCCTCATCTCTGTTTTAAATGATTTGCCCGCTATTTTTAGACTGTGGCCCCTGGTTCTGTGCTCCCCTGCCATTGGAAACATTCTCTCTGAATTCAGCCTGTCCAGGCCTGCCATAATTTTATATGTTTCGATGAGATCCCCTCTCAATCTTCTAAACTCCAGTGAGTACAAGCCCAAACTATTCAATCTCTCCTCGTAGGTCATTCCCGCCATTCCAGGTATCAGCCTGGTGAATCGCCGCTGCACTCTTTCCATGGCAAGAACATCCTTCCGCAGATGGGGCGACCAAAACTGTACACAATACTCCAGATGCGGTCTCACCAGCACCTTGTACAGCTGTAGTAAGGTATCCCTATTCCTATACTCGAACCCCCTTGATATGAAGGCCAACATACCATTTGCCTTCTTAATCGCCTGTTGCACCTGCATGCTCTCCTTCAGTGACTGGTGCACAAGAACACCCAGGTCCCTCTGCACTTCCCCATCTCCCAATCTATTGCCATTTAGATAATAATCCACCCTCCTGTTTTTACCCCCAAAGTGGATGACCTCGCATTTATCCACATTATAGTGCATCTGCCACGTATCCGCCCATTCCCCCAACCTGTCCAAATCGCACTGTAGCCTCCTGACATCCTCATCAGAGCCCACCCCTCCTCCTAGTTTAGTGTCGTCAGCGAATTTGGAAATATTGCATCCAATTCCCTGATCCAGATCATTTATATATATTGTGAACAGCTGGGGTCCCAGGACAGATCCTTGCGGCACCCTGCTGGTCACTGCCTGCCACTCCGAAAACGAGCCGTTTATTCCAACTCTCTGTTTTCTATCCGCCAGCCAGTTCTCTATCCACGTTAATACTTTGCCCCCAATCCCATGAGCCTTAATTTTGCATGATAATCTTTTGTGTGGAACCTTATCGAAGGCTTTCTGGAAGTCAAGGTACACCACATCCACTGGCTCTCCCCCATCTATTTTACCAGTTACTTCCTCAAAAAATTCCAGCAGATTAGTCAAACACGATTTACCCTTTGTAAATCCATGTTGACTCTGTCCGATCCTTTCCCCATTTGTCAAGTGCTCCGCTATTTTATCCTTAATAATGGACTCTAGCATTTTGCCCACAACCGATGTAAGGCTTACTGGTCTATAATTCCCTGCTTTCTCTCTACCCCCCTTTTTAAATATTGGGGTAACATTAGCTACCCTCCAATCCACGGGTACTGTTCCCGAGTCAATGGAGTTCCGGAAGATGATCCTTAGAGCATCTGCTATCTCCAGGGCCACCTCCTTAAGTACCCTAGGATGTAGTTTATCAGGCCCCGGGGATTTGTCGGCCTTCAGTCCCCTCAACTTACCCAACACCATATCCCTAGAGATACTAATTTCTGTCAGCTCCTCCCTCTCATTAGTCCCTATGTTTGTCGATATTCCTGGGAGGTTATTTGTGTCCTCCTTTGTGAATACAGAACCAAAGTATGAGTTTAATTGGTCTGCCATTTCCTTATTCTCCATTATATATTCTCCCGAATCGGACTGCAAGGGACCGACTTGGGATTTTACCAGTCTTTTCCTCCTGATATACCGATAAAAGCTTTTGCAGTCTGTCTTTATGTTTGCTGCAAGTTTACTTTCGTATTCTATTTTCCCCTTCCTGATTAATCCCTTTGTCCTCTTTTGCTGTATCCTGTACTGCCCCCAATCTTCCGGTCTGGTGCTTTTTTTTGCCAGTTGATATGCCCTTTTTTTTGATTTTATGCTGTCCCTAATTTCCCTCGTTATCCACGGTTGAGTCACCTTTTTAGGTTTATTTTTATGCCAAACCGGTATAAACATGTTCTGGAATTCTTCCATTCTCTCTTTGAATGCTTGCCATTGTCTATCCACTGTCAATCCCCCCAGAAACACCACCCAATCAATCTTACCCAATTCCCGTCTCATACCCTCGTAATTCCCTTTATTTAAGTTCTGGACCTTAGTCTCTGATTCAATTTCCTCACTCTCCATCTCGACTGAGAGCTCGATCATATTATGATCGCTCTGACCCAAGGGGCCTCGTACAAGAAGATTGCTGATAAGTCCCTTCTCATTGCACAATACCCAATCTAAAATGGCCTGATCTCGAGTCGGCTCCTCGACATATTGGTCCAGATAACCGTCCCGAAAACATTCCAGGAATTCCTCCTCCTCAGAATTTTTACTAATTTGGGTAGTCCAATCAATATGTAAATTAAAGTCACCCATGATGACAGCTGTGCTCTTATCGCACGCTTCTCTAATTTCCCTTTTTATGCCTTCCCTCACCTCCATATTACTATTTGGAGGCCTATATATCACACCCACTAACGTTTTCCTCCCCTTGCTATTTCTCATTTCTACCCATACAGATTCCGTTTCATCCGAGTTAATATCCTTCCTTTCCATTGCATTAATCCCCTCCTTTACCAGCAATGCTACCCCACCTCCCCTACCTTTTTGCCGATCCTTCCTAAATATTGTATATCCCTGGATGTTAAGTTCCCAGCCTTGCCCACCCTGCAGCCACGTTTCTGTAATCCCAATCAAATCATACTTGTTTACCTCTATTTCCACAACTAATTCATCCACCTTGTCCCTAATGCTTCTAGCATTAAGATACAAAGCCTTCAGGCTTGCTTTTTTCACACTCTCATTATGAATTAGTTTGGCCCTTTGTGTTTCTCTCCTTTGCTTATTGCTTCTCACCTTTCTACCATCTATTTCTAACTTCATATGACTTCCCTCTTTTCCACTACCTAGGTTCCCATCCCCCTGCCAAATTAGTTTAAATCCCCCCGAACCGCCCTAGAAAATATTACCCCGAGGACATCGGCTCCCTCACAGTTCAGGTGTAGACCGTCCCCTTGGTACAGGTCACTCCTCCCCAAGAACTGGTTCCAATGCCTCAAGAATTTAAATCCCTCTCCCTTGCACCACTGCTCAAGCCACGTATTTAGCTTATCTATCTTACTCTCTCTAAACTTATTAGCTCGTGGCACTGGTAGCAATCCAGAGATTACTACCTTTGAGGTCCTACTTTTCAATTTAGCTCCTAACTCCCTAAATTCAGCTTGTAGGACCTCCTCCCTCTTTTTACCTACATCGTTGGTACCTACATGTACCACGACAACTGGCTGATCCCACTCCCCCTTCAGAATGCTCTGCACCCGCTCCGAGACATCCTTGACCCTTGCACCAGGGAGGCAACATACCATCTTGGAGTCTCGGTCTCGGCCACAGAAACTCCTATCTATCCCCCTTACAATTGAATCCCCTATCACTATAGCCCTATCCCTCTTTTTCCCGCCCTTCTGTGCAGCAGAGCCAGTCATGGTGCCCTGAACCTGGCTGCTGGTGCCTTCCCCTGATAAGTCATCTCCCCCAACAGTACCCAAAACGGTAAACCTGTTTTGGAGGGAGATGACCGCAGGTGACTCCTGCACTACCTTCCTGCCTTTACCCTGCCTTTTGGTCACCCATTTACTGTCTGAGCTAGCCTTTACCTGCGGTGTGACCAACTCACTGAATGTGCTATCCACAACATCCTCAGCATCGCGTATGCTCCAGAGTGAGTCCATTCGCAGCTCCAGCGCCGCCTTGCGGTCTGCTAGGAGCTGCAGCTGGACACACTTCCTGCACACATAGTTGTCAGGGACAGTGTCCCTGATTTCCCACATGGCACAGGAGAAGCATGACACGGGTCCGAGCTGCCCTTCCATGACTTAACCCTTACAATACCCTTTTATTTACTACTACCAACACTCACTCCCATATCTCACACCTTGCGCACAATGACAGCTATTCAACTATGGCAGGTACATCACCCAAACACATTGCGCCACACCCACTCACACACTTTCCTTTCTCTTGCAGGCCGAGGTGGCTCACAACAGGAGGGAGCAGGAGGGCACAGGTGGGGGACAAGCCAACACCCAACCACTATCTGTGCTGGAGGAAAGTGTGCTGCAAATCATTGGGCGCAAGGTGGTGGGCGCCATAGCCACTGGCGACATTGACCTCCTTGGGGAAACAACAGTATGTTCATCCCTACTCCTTCTCACATCCCTCTTCCCTCACCCCACAAGCGTTTCGCACTTTCCAGCTAATCATGCTGTATGCATGTTTTTCTCCTTTCCTGCCCCCTCCCCTCACCTTAATCTGACTTTTGGGCATTTATGCTTCCAGATAATGAGCAAGCACCTGAGCAGCCTGTCCCTGAGGGCACTGCAGAGAGCGAGGCAGGAGAAGAGGAGGAGGAAGAACATACCGCATCACTGCATGTCTCACCCGCAGGCACCAGCTCAGATACTGGCACTATGCATTCTTTAAAGGCTAGTATAGTAGCGGGATCTGCACAGGTTGAGGCACTGGGGATGAGTGGGCTGCAGCAAAGCCAAAGGGAAAGAGTAGCTCGGGGGCCAGCTCCCCGGAGGGCGAGTTTGCGCATAAGTTCTGCTGCAGAAGACGCAGATGAGGACTTCAATGGGGTGGCCTTCTGAAGAAGGGTGATGGGCATGCAAATGGAGATGGTAGGTGCAATGGCAAGGGTACCCGAGAGCCTCTTGGCAACGATAAAGAGCGTGGAGAAGTCCACCGCCAACATTGCACAAGGCTCTGAGCACACCATGGAGCCCATCATTTCCAGTCTGCAAAGGATGGTTGACTCCCAGAGAGACCATGGCGACCCAGACCTGATGCTGCATGTGATGGGCAATCAGGCAGCTTCCATTGCAGTACAGGCAGAAGCAATGCAATGTCTTAGTGCTGTAATGCAGTCTCTGCTTGGTGGCATCCAATCTCAGACTGCTCTCATGCAGTCTCAGCTTGATGCTACGCAAGCTCTGACTACTGCCATCATGACTGGGTCTACCAACGTCGACCGGGGCTTTCACTTTGTCGCAGCAGGCCAGCAATCTGTGCTCCAACAGATTGGTAGGGATGCTGAGGTGCTGACCCGGGTCAGTCGAGATGGAACCTGTTGTCCTCTCTCAGGATGACAGCATTCCTGCTCCCACCACTCAGAGGGTTGTAGGACAAGAGGAGGTTTCAGAGATAGGGAGGTACCAGGCCATGGAAGGATTAGAAAACAAGGATGTGAATTTTAATAATCGAGGCAATACCAAACCAGGAACCAATGTAGGTCAGCAAGAACAGGGGTGATGGGTGAACAGGTCTTGGTGCGAGTTAGGATACGGGCAACAGAGTTTTGGATGAGCTCAAATTTATTAAGACTGCAAGGTGGGAGGCTGGCCAGGAGTGCATTCGAATAGTCAAGTCTAGAGATAACAAAGGCATGGATGAGTGTTTCAGCAGCAGATAAGCAAAGGCAGGGGCAGACACGGGCAATGTTATGGAGGTGGAAGTAGGTGGTCTTGGTAATGGAGAAGATATGGGGTCATTATAGGATGCCAAAGTTGCGAACAGTCTGGTTTAGCCTCAGACAGTTGCCAGGGAGAGGAACGGAATCAGTGGCTAGGGAACACAGTTTGTGGTGGGGACTGAAGACAATGGCTTTGATCTTCCAAATATTTAACTTATATAACCCAGTCCAAATTATAGTAACAGTTGGACAAGCCTATACCAATCAGTACAGGCGTGCAATACAGCACTGTGTGAAGTGATTAACACTTAATCGCTAGAGTCATTAAAGATGAAGTCAGACACAGAGCAGAACATTACTTTTTTAACAAATGATAGCATAATGGTTATATTACTGGACTAGTAATCCAGCAGGCCTGGATTAATGATCTGGAGACATGAGTTCAAATCCCACTATGGCATCTGGGGAATTTAAATTCAGTTAATTAATAAAATTCTGGAATAAAAAGCTAGAATGAAACTACCGTAAAAACCCATCTGGTTCACTAATGTCCTTTAGGGAAGGAAATCTGCCGTCCTTACCTGGTCTGGCATTTATGTGACTCCAGATCCACAGCAATGTGATTGACTCTTAACTGCCCTCAGTTGTACCAAACCGCTTCAAAGGAGCATGCAAAGAATGAAACCAAATTGACCACCTGGCACCAGACACAACAAAGGCAGACCTTGTAAATCCTCCTCACTAACATCTGGGAACTTGTGCCAAAATTGGGAGAGCTGTCACAAAGACTCATCAAGCAACAGCTTTACTCACAGAATCATACCTTTCAGCCAACGTCCCAGACTCTTCCATCACCATTCCTGGGGATGTCTTGTCCCACCGGTAGGACAGACCCACCAGGGCTGGTGGCACAGTGGTATACAGTCAGGAGGAAGTGGCCCTGGGTGTTCTCAACATTGACTCCAGACTCCATGAAGTCTCATGGCATCAGGTCAAACATAGGCATAGGAAGCCTCCTACTGAACATCACCTACCGCCCACCCTCATCTGCTGAATCAGTACTGACAGTTCTTTTGTCGCTTTCATGTTGAACACCACTTGAAAGAAGCACTGAGGGTAGCAAGGGCACAGAATATAGTCTAAGTAGGGGACTTCAATGTCCATCACCAAGAGTAGCTTGGTAGCTCCACTACTGACCGAGTTGGCTGGTTCCTGAAGGACATAGCTGCCAGACTGTGCCTGCGGCAGGTGATGAGAGAACCAACTTGAGGGAAGAATCTATTTGACCTCATCCTCACCAATTTACCTGTCGCAGATGCATCTGTTCATGACAGTATTGGTAGGAGTGACCACTGCACAGTCCTTGTGAAGATGAAGTCCCATCTTCACACTGAGGACACCCTCCTTCGTGTTGTGTGGCACTACCACCATTCCAAATGGGATAGATTCAGAACAGTTCTAGCAGCTTAAAAGTGGGGCACTGTGGGCCATCAACAGCAGCAGAATTGTATTCCACCACAATCTGTAACCTCATGGCCTGGCATATCCCTCACTCTACCATTACCATCAAGCCAGGGGACCAACCCTGGTTCAATGAGGAGTGTAGAAGAGCATAACAGGAGCAGTACCAGGCACATCTAAAACTGAAGTGCCAACCTGGTGAAGCTACAACACAGGTTTATATACATGCTAAAAAGTGGAAACAGCATACTATTCACAGAGCTAAGTGATCCCACAACCAACGGATCAGGTCAAAAGCTCTGCAGTCCTGTCACATCCAGTCATGAATGGTGGTAGACAATTAAACAACTAACTGGAGGAGGAGGCTCCATGAACATCCCCATCCCCAAAGATGGTGGCACCCAGTATGTGAGTGCAAAGGCCAAGGCTGAATCTTCAGCCAGAAGTGCCATAACATGATCCATCTTGGCCGCCTCCCGAGGTCCCCACCATTGCAGAAGTTAATTCGATTCACTCCACGTGATATCAAGAAATGGCTAAGCGCACTGAATACAGAAAAGGCTATGGGCCCCGACAACATCTCAGCTGTCGTGCTAAAGAACTGTGCTCCAGAACTAGCTGTGCCTCTAGCCAAGCTGTTCCAGTACAGCTACAACACAGGCATCAACCCGACAATGTGGAAAATTGCCCAGTTATGTCCTGTCCACAATAAACAGGACAAATCCAATCCGGCCAATTACCGCCCCATCAGTCTACACTCAATCATCAGCAAAGTGATGGAAGGTATCGTCAACAGTGCTATCAAATGGCACTTACCAATAACCTGCTCACCGATGCTCAGTTTGGGGTCCACCAGAACCACTTGGCTGCAGACCTCATTGCAGCCTTGGCCCAAACAATGACAAAAGAACTGAATTCCAGAGGTGAGGTGAGAGTGACTGGCCTTGACATCAAGGCAGAATTTGACAGAGTGTGGCATCAAGGAGCCCTAGTAAAACTGAAGTCAATGGGAATCAGGGGAAAACTCTCCACTGGCTGGAGTCATGCCTAGCACAAAGGAAGATGGTTGTGGTTGTTGGACACCAATCATGGATGAGTGCAGCTCCAACAACAATCAAGAAGCTCAACACCATCCAGGACAAAGCAGCCTGCTTGATTGGCACCCCATCCACCATCTTAAACATTCACTTCCTCCACTACCGGCGTACCGTGACTGCAGTGTGTACCATCTACAAGATGTACTACAGCAACTCGCCAAGGCTTCTTCGGCAGCACCTCCCAAACCCATGACCTCTATCACCTAGAAGGACAAGGGCAGCAGGCGCATGGGAACACCACCACCTCCAAGTTCCCCTCCAATTCACACACCATCCTGACTTAGAAGTATATCACCGATCCTTCATCATCACTGGGTAAAAATCCTGGAACTCCCTACCTAACAGCACTGTGGGAGTACCTTCACCACATGGACTGCAGCGGTTCAAGAAGGCGGCTCATCACCACCTTCTCAAGGGCAACTAGGGATGGGCAATAAATGCTGGCCTTGCCAGCAACACCCACATCCCAGAAATAAATAAAAAGATCTCGGCATCTGACCTTCCTGTTTGCTCTTACTACAATATTTCTGGTACTCACTGGGCATGTAATGAAGAGAAACCCTGAATGCTGCCTAGACCTTAAAGGCAGCAGCAACCATAAAGGGGCAGTTAAAATAAAAGCCCTAGGTGTGAGCCTGAAGGAGCCTGAAGGACTCAGAATTTGACAGGTAATGGGAGTGGCAATTTCATGTGGCTAACTTCTGATGAATGATGGTAAGTTTCCATTTCTGCCTACCAGAAGCTGTGATTTGCAGATCAATGGCCCTCAGATTCAGGACCCTGTGAATGTGTTTGTGCTGCTGTGGTATGGGTAGGATGGGAGCAGCATCCTAACAGAGTGCCCCTGCAGCCCGCTTTGGAGGGAGTTGGTAAAAGAGCAACACCATGTGATGCCAAGTAGTAGGTGGAGGAACAAGGAAAAGAAATGCAGGTATGAAAAATGATGGCACTAGAATAGGAGGGAGGGAACTGGTCTGACTGTGATGCTTCTCTTTCTTCCAGGAGGCATGGAGTAGTAGTACAGTCAAGGCAAGAGAGGATTTTTTGTTCTGTGGTAGGAAAGCAGTTGTTAGTGGTTCTGGAGAGGGCCAGACAAACAATCTCAGCAACTTTGAGCGGGTTTATGATTGTTTCCCTTCATTGCCTCTAAATAAGCCATATTGCAAAAAGGGTGGTTGGGGGCGATACAGGAATGAAAACTACCTCCATCACTCAGTGTAAATGACAAACAACATTCTGCAAAAGATACTGAAGCAACAAAGCCAGTTTTTTTCATTGAAAAAGTCAAAAATAAAGACCTTTCTTGACAATACCACCCTTTCCTTTGAGACAAAAGCAATGAAATGGCAGCTCTGGAAGGAAAAGCACTTGTTCTACTTTGCAGGTGGTCTACCCTTGATTTGCGCCTGGTGCTATTACAGGAAACCTGCACGTAGAACTCTCTGACAGTTATTTCCATGAAATTTACATTGCCGTGATCTCTTCGGGTGCTATCAGATGCCCTACAGGAAATTCAGGAGAAATACTTTTCAGGTGCAGAATGGAGGAAAAGGATCAGCTCTCAATTTTCCTGTGCAGCGCAATTGTTTACTCGGCACTATTTGGGCTTTAAACTCAAGAAAATCCACCTAAATTACCTAAATGTGTTCATACCCATGAGACTCAGGGAGTCAAAAATAACGTTTTTGATCTGATAATATACTTTTCTATTTTCCTGAGAAGGCTGTGACAGATCTGTTTTGTTCCTTGTTATATTTTGTTTTATTCTGGCAGATGAAGATTTGGGTGAACCCATCAATCAATTGTCTTCATCCCATTGACTGCCAATGTTAGCATCCCAAATTCTGTGCTCTACATTGGTCTTGCTATAAAGTATGCCCACATCTGATGTAAATTTCATGACAACACCCATTGGGGTATAATGCTATTTAATATTCACATGATCCGTAACTTCACTCATCCAGCCATCTCAACCCCTTCCTCGCTACTGAATTCATACAATTTTACCTTAGTATCCTTTCTATTTGGCTTACTGTAAATAATTTAATTCATACATAACAAATCTGGGAATATTAGTATAAACATAGCAGTTGCAGGGAAAACGTGGGGTGCAGTGATTGGTGCCCTCATTCCCATTCCCTGTGCGAACCCCTATCTGTTGCAATCCTCTTCTGTTCTTGTGCCCTGTGCTACTTTTATACATTCCATTTATGTACTCCCTTATCAGAAACAACTTGTATTTATATAGCTCCTTTAATGTAGTAAAAGGTCAAGGCGCTTCACAGGAAAATTTGACACTGAGCCACATAAGGAGATATTAGAGCAGATGACCAAAAGCTTGGTCAAAGAGGTAGGTCTTAAGGAGAAAAGAGAGGTAGAAAGGTTTAGGGAGGGAATTCCAGAGCTTAGGGCCTCAGCAGCTGAAGGCATGGCCGTCAATGGTGGAGCAGTTAAAATCGGAGATGCTCAAGAGGCCAGAATTGGAGGAGTGCAGATATCTCAGAGAGATGTAGGGCTGGAGGAGATTAAAGAGATAGGAAAGGGCGAGGCCATGGATGGATTTGAAAACAAGGATGGGAATTTTAAAACCAAGGTGTTGCTTAACCATGAGCCAATGTAGGTCAGCGAGCACAGTGGTGATGGGTGAACGGGACTTGGTGCGAGTTAGGACATGGATAGCAGAGTTTTGGATGACCTCAAGTTTACTGAGAGTAGAAAATGGGAGGCCAGCCAGGAGTGCATTGGAATAGTCAAGTCACACTGACCTCCTCTCTCCTCCTATCAGCCGATATTTAACATTCTTTATCTTACTCCCTCATGCCAGCGATTCTACCCCTAACTGACTCCATCCCTGAGACCTTCCTCAATAAAGTTGGTTCCCAATACTAATCTGGAGCCATCAATTTGTTTTTAAAGTGCTTATAACACTTTAACTAACTAACATTCTGTAAGTGCTTTAAAAATAAATTGCCAGTTCTTACCTTATTGTGAAAAAAGAAGACGACCAGGATGAGAGGGGGTCTGGGACCAGCGAATAGGACCAGGATGGGAGGGGGATGGGAACCAGGGAAAAGGACCAGGATGAGAGAGGGGTGGGAACCAGGGAAAAGGACCAGGCTGAGAGGAGGACTGAGACCAGGGAAGAGGTCAGGGATGAGAGGGGGACCAGGACCAGGTAAGAGAGGAATGAACCAAGCTGGGATGGACAGCACAAGAATCAGAATTCATGAGGGTCAAGATTGGATGACCAGGGCAGCAGGTGGGGCAGGAAAGGGCAGGCCAAAGAAAGCTGAGTCCAAACCATGGTGAGCAACAAGTGCGAGTAGTAGAGGGACTGGGATGGAGGAGATGGAGGCTGGAGAGCAAATGAGAATGGGCAGCAGATGGGACCGACTAGAAGTGGGAATGAATGGAGGAGAAGGAACACTGGAGGGCTGCAGATTAACAGCTGGCTGGAATTCCCCCGAAGGTATTTACTATCACCACTAAAGCCCCAGGAAATTATGGCGTTAGTGAATAACGACACTGTTATAGCAACGCCATAATTTGCTGCGATATTAGCACTGCTCTGCCGGATCCATCGCTGAAACCTGCAAAGGATCATAATGCAAGTTCCCCAATGAAAACAACAGTCTGGGCTAATTTGCTGCATCTCGGCCAGTTTTATCAGCACTCGCTGTGACCTTTGGCAATAATGACATTGCAGCAAATTCTGGGCCAAGTGTTAAACACAGGAGAATTACTCCTAAACCATTTGGACTTAACTTGTAGCCTTTCTTGATTAGTTAATTTTGTTAATGAATGTAGCCTTCTTTTCAGTGGAGTTTTCAAAAGATTTCTCGTCCTGCTAAAAGCAGAGCTATATTTTAAAATCCCAGCAGATTTACAGGATTCATTTGATAATGATTTATTCTCAAAGCTTTATTAACCAAGATGTATATTAATAGAATTCACATTACACGTGCAATTAATAAATGATTTGTTGTGACCTTACATAGTTATTTTTACATGTCTCTAAAAATAGTTTTGTCAATTTGCAACTGTATTAAAGCAAAATATGTGACAAATATTAAATTATAGGCCTAGAAATTAGATTGTGCCGTGCCTGTTTTTCAGGTATAAAACGGGCGCCTAAGGGTTCAATATGGCGGGCGATGGAAGCGCGCCTGTCCCTCACTGGAAGTGTAGATATCCACAACACACATCGTCAATATTCAAAGGCCCAATTATAAAATTAAAATAAGGGTCTTAAACTGATTATAGAGCCATTTTGTGAAATTGGTCTGCCCCAGGGCCTGACTCACGGCGTGATAAACTCACCTAGAAAATCATGACACTAAGGGGGAAAAATTCGGTTGGTTGCGCCACCCATTAGCGCCTAAAGAGGTCGAGAAGTGGGGTGCTAACCAACTAGCGCCCGGGCGCAGCGAACCCTGCGCCTCTTCCCAAATTGAGCGGACATTTAGCGCCGGCGCTAAACCGTTGCGCCCGCTCACCGGCGCACGCAGATCATGACGTAATTTCAGTGTGCAATGCCCTTGGGGCGCCCCGGACCAGCAATTCAGTGGCGCCCCCCTCCGTTCCGCCTGGCGCTAACAAGGACAGGTTACCTGGAACGTTTCCCAGTCACTGTCAGGCTGGGGGGGCGCTATTTAAAGGGGACTCTTCCTGGATTATTAGTGGTAGCCATTTTTGGACCATACCTTCTTTGAAAGAGAGAGAGTTGCTCAGAGACAAATGGAGAGCCATTTCTGCAGTGAGCCAGCGCTGGCTGAGAAACTTTAGCCTTCTGAACATAACTTTGCAGTTGGTAAGCTTCTCAACCGGCATAACTTTCAGTGCGCACTTACTATGGGGGCTGCATTTGATGGGAACGTCGTCCTTCTCAATCGTATTGACAGGGCACAGAGACGCAGGGATAGAGTGGCAGGCATGGCCAGACGGAGGAGGGCCTACAGACATCGGCACACGAGACCTTACACTGCTAGGGTTTTTTGCCAACAGTTTTCTTATATCAACATGTCGGAGGAGCAGTGTTTCCAAAGGCTGCACTTCAGTAAGGAGGTGGTCACTGAACTCTGCCACCTGCTTCAGCCAGATCTGCAGCCTCAACTAAGGTGCAGGACATCTCTGTCGATGGCTGTGAAGATCACTGTGGCTCTAAACTTCTATGCCAAGGGCTCCTTTCAGGCCGCTACTGGGGACATTGCCAACATCTCACAGTTTGCGGTGCATTGCTGCATCCATGAAGTGACTAATGCCCTCTTTAAAAGGAGATGGCATTACATCTCCTTCCCAATGACCCGGACAAGCAGTGAGAGCGCGCAGAGGGCTTCAAAAGGATAGCGGGCTTCCCCAAGGTGCAGGGAGCCATTGACTGCATGCATGTAGCTTTGTGGGCACCTCTAGAGAATGCGGAGGATTTCCGCAACCGAAAGGGGTTCCATTCTTTGAATGTGCAGCTGGTCTCTGACCACCGACAGCTGATACTCGCTGTCAATGCCCACTTTCCGGGCAGCAGCAACGATGCCTTCATCCTGCGCCAGACTTCTGTGGCAAACCTTTTAGAGGCCCCGGCTCACCCAGGTGGCTGGCTTCTCGGGGACAAGGGCTATCCTCTGTGCCCCTGGCTGATGACCCTGCTCCGTTTGCCCAGCACCCCTGCTGAAGAACGTTAAAATGAGAGCCATCAAGCGACCAGGAACATCATTGAGCACACAATCGGCGTGCTGAAGCAACGGTTCCGCTGTCTGGACCATTCCGGAGGAGCCCTTCAGTACTCACCTGAGCGAGTCTCCCACTTCGTGGTTGTGTGTTGCATGCTGCATAACCTGGCAAAATTCAGGACCCAGCCAATGCCACCAGACATTGAAGCACCAGCAGAGGAGGAGGAGAAGGTGGAGGAGGAGGAAGAGGAGCACCAAGACGGGAGGGATGCACAAAACTGCAAGGGCCGTCCGTCAGAGGCTTATAGCAAGTCGCTTCTAGGCCCCTCTGAGGGAATGCTTTCTGCCATTCCAAGAACATGAATGGAACCGTTCTGCTACCCCTAAGCCGGTCAAGGCAAAAATTAGTGCAAAGAACAGACATGGACATTGTGACTAAATAAACTTCTTTATTTAACAAAATGTGTATCCTTTCCGCATGGCAAAGCAATGGAAACAAACAGCAAAACAAACAGACTGCCACATAACTGCCTGTCACACCCTGGAGACTGTCCAAAACATATCTGTCTCTCACACCCTGGAGACAATGTCCAAAACATAACTGTCTCTCACACCCTGGAGACAATGTGCAAAACATAACCAACTTTCAGACCAGCATCCTTGGCCTTGAATGAAAGAAATAACATAATTTAGCAGCACCTTCTACTTTTTGCCCCTCGATGGTGATCGGCTTCCCTTATGGAATTGCCCCCTTCCCGCCCTGCAGCTCCTCCGTAATGGGACCCCAGTGGCTGCAGCAAGGCTGGGGGAGGCCTGCTGACTGTCCGAAACTGAGACCACAGATGCCCTTGAGGGACGGCCTGGACCAGCTCTGGGCCTGGAGGGCCCGGCTGCTGACTGCTCCAACTCTGTATGGGCGGAAGCAGTCTGTCCTACAGGTGGTGGCAGCTGCAGTGGAGAAGTGCTAATGGTGGCATCAGGAATGCTGTCATCCTGAGAGCGGACAGCAGCTCCTTGGTCGGTCGACACACTGGCACTCTGATGGGGCAGCACCGCAGCATGCGCAGCAATCGGCTGGTGCACAGATTGCTGGCCTGCTGTGGCGCGGCGAGGGCCCTGGGGAACCCTGCCCGATCCAGCGAGGGTGGCAGCAGTCAGTGCTCGCGTGGCCTCAATCTGCGTCTGCATGAGACCAGCCACTGACTGTGTGACAGCACTCAGCACTTGCGTGGCAGGTGCCAGTGCTTCGCCGAAGGCCTGGAGAATCCTTGCTAGTGCTGCGCCGAAGTCCTGCACACTCCTTGACTGTGCTGCGCTGAAGTCCTGGACACTCCTTGCCAGTGTCTCAATGGAGTCGGGCATCCTTGCCACTACAGTCATGAGCTCAGTGTGCCTCAGCCCAGCCTGGGTGCTCATTTCTGCGAGGGCACGCATCTCTTCTGCGCTCTGTGGAGCAGCACTCGCGGCCCGACTCGCCCTCTGGGGAGACGCGTGCCCGTAAGCTTCCCTACCCCCTGCGCATTGCTGCAGGTCGCTGGGTCCTGGAGCTGCATCCTCCTCAGACCATTCCCCCCCGCTACCATCCAGGGAAGGCGTCTTCCCAGTCTGGACATGGGCTGGCTCGCCTGAGGGTGGTACGGATGGTCTGGCTTCCTCCTCCTCGTCGCCTCCAGAGTCACTCGCACTGGCAGCTTGAGGGCCCGCCTCCCGAGCTGGTGATGCAGCATCTGAAAGCAGGGAGGTTCAAGAGTGGCTTTAGCGAAAGGACAGGGTGGCAGCAAGGGATGCATGAGTGCTGCAATGCTCTGAGTTGGCTCGAGAGTGAAAAAGCATGCTGGTGTGGGGAACAAGTGGAAGGAGAGAGGTCAAAAAAGTGATGACCTTACCATTGCTGTCCACAATGGGGTCGGCATCTCCAGAGGCGACAGGGCCAATCATCCGGCTTGCCACAATCCGGTGGACTCGCTCCTCCAGGTCTGTAAGGGTCTGCAGGTGAGTCCGGCCTCCTCCGGTCCGATGCTGCTGCCTTCTATTATTCGCCAGCTTGGCCTGCAAGAGAAAGGACGGGGTGTGATGAAACCTGCAGCCCTGATCTGGCATGACATGCCTCCCATGTTCGATTAGCCCTTACATTATCACAGAAATCATAGATACCCCACAGTGCAGATAGAGGCCATTTCGGCCCATCGAGCCTGCACCGACACATATCCCACCCGATCCCCATAACCCCTACACCAACGCATATCCCACCCTATCTCCGTAACCCCACGTATTTAGTCCCCCTAACACTAAGGGTCAATTTATCATAGCCAATCAACCTAACCCGCACATCTTTGGACTGTGGGAGGAAACCGGAGCACCCGGAGAAAACCCACGCAAACACGGGGAGAATGTGCAAACTCCACACAGACAGTCACCCGAGGCCGGATTCGAATCCGGGTCCCTGGCGCTGTGAGGCAACAGTGCTAACCACTATGCCACCGTGCTACATTATGCTGCCCTGATCGGGCATGACATGCCTCCCATGGTCGATTAGCCCTTACATTATGCACAGAGCTGAACGTGTGTGTGTGTTTCCAGAAAGGGCCATGGGTGCTGGATGACAGCTGGCCATTGGGGCTTTGCACACCCTCTGGCCATAAAGTGAGATGCAGATGGAGGGATGAAGATGATTCTGAAAAAGGCACTCACCCTAATGACCCGAGTGAGGTCGTTGAACTTCTTCCTGCATTGCACAGGAGTCCTGGGAACCATGCTGCTGGAGGGGACTCTGTGGGAAACCTCCCTCCAAGTTCTGCGATAGTCACTGTGTTGAGGCCTCCTGCCATTCTCTGGGTAGAGCATAGATCGCCTGCGCTCCACCGTGCCAACCAGAGCATCCAATGCCCCCTCGCTGAAGCACTGCGCTCTCTCCCTGGCCCTCTCCATATTGATGCAGTTGTCGATGCCACAGGTAGGTTACCGCCGAGTTTGAGGCCTACGAGGCGCAGGGTGCGGCTGCAGATGATAATCGATCCGCCCCTTTAAGAGCTGGCCAGCGCCAGCGTGTCTGGCTGAAATCGATAATTGACAGCACCTGCACTGCGCCCGCCCACGGAGAAATTGCATCACGCCGCCGAGTTAACGCCTTAAGACTATCGTGCAGCGCCTGATTTAGCGCTGCAATCACCTTCAGGGGCGCAGCTACCCAATATCGCTCGAGGTTGCGATAAATTGCGCCTGGCGCTAAACTTTGTGCACCGCCAATACTAGCGCCCCAAACGGGGCGATACCGAATTTCTCCTCCTAACAGTCAAGGACCTGGTAGTAGCGCTATTTAAAGAGCTTAACCCCTCCATACAGGTTAATTGCTAGTTTGTAAACTAGCTGGTCAACAACTGATTCTTTTTTTGGGCTATTTTCTCCATTTCATTACTGACCTGTGAGCTCTGGGAACAACTTTGTACTTGCCCAGTGGGTGGTCTGATAGGTCTGCCTTTTTGGGCTGGATGAGGACAGGAGATAGCAGGAGCAGCTGGGTGAAGAGGGACAAGGAGGAGGGCCCTGCACTGGAAGTCCTACCCACAGTGAGACTTCAGGGAACACTTATCCAACCGCAACCTAACCAAGGAGCAATGTGGAGGCACCTGTCCTTCAACAAGTAGCCTGTCGTGGAGAAAGTGGAGCCCCAAACCTGGGCATTGACAGCACTGCCTGTGGCCGTCAAGGTCATCGTGTAAAGAGGAAAATACACTCTATATTATTTTATCCATTATACTTCATTACTGGTCTTATCAAACCTTAGCTGCATTTAATGTAGTAGCAAATTAAGAAAGGGGTAATTAAACTATTGAACTCTGCAAAGAAGAACAGTCAGCTGAAAACTTCATGCAGCTTTCAACTCAAAGGTTTGCTGTCAAATTGTGGAAAGGGGAGTCACAGGGGATGAAATTGTATAGCGTGGGCCTGCGAGGCTGCAATCTCTCCACTGCAACGGGTAGGCCCGAAGCCCACTCAATATTGGGCCTCGGGCCTCATTTAAATTAGAATGGAAGCTCGCTGGTAAAGCGGATTAAAACTTCGAGCCACTATATCGGCAGCAGCAGCCTTCAGGTTAGCCCTGGGGAGTGGGGCTGGTGGTGGGGGGCTGCTGGAGACAATCGGGAGGGGACCGAGCGGGGGCCGTTAATGGTCTACTGTGGAAACAAGAGGAACACTCCTGCTCCTCCCGGCTCCACATTCAAATAAGCATTTTTTACAAAATTTACCTTTTTGGTGGCAGCCTCCAGTGGTCCCTTTAAGGACCGCCGGTTAGGACACATGCAGACCTGGTTATCCTAAACAGCTTCATTATCCAGCTGCATTCAGGGCAGCCCAATTTTGGGAAGTGGTCTTGAAACAGGCATTAGGCCCCCAGTTTGCATAAGCAAAGAACCTGGGGGGAAAAATGCAGTTTCGCCCGTTTGGGGCGCGATTATCGGCCGCACGCAAAGTTTAGCGCCTGGCGCTAATTATCGTCTCCGACAGCAAACATGGCTTTTACCTCCCCTGGAGGTGATTGGAGCACTAAATCAGGTGCTACACACCTGTCTTAAGGCGCAAAGGCCGAGGAGTGAGGCGCTAACTCAGAGTGCAGGCGCAGCGCAGGTGCTGTCAGTTAGCCATGGAACACAGGCACACTGGCGCCGGACAGTTGTTAAAGGGGAGGGTCAATCTTGCTCTCCAGCCACACCCTGCACATTGCAGCCTTGAATCTCGGCCTGGAGAGACCTGTGCCTAAATCGTGCAGCCAAGGACTATGGAGAGGGCCAGGGAGTGAGCACAGCGTTTCAGCGAGCGGGCCTTGGAGGCTCTGCTTGGCACGGTAGAGCGCAGAAGATCAATACTGTACCCAGAGAGTGGCAGGAGGCCTTTGCCGTGCGATTACAGAAGAGTGTGAAGGGAGGTGGCACAGAGCGTCTTCTCCAGGAGCATGGTGCCCAGGACCCATATACAATGTTGTAAAAAGTTCAATGACCTCACTCGGGTCATCAGGGTAAGTGGCTTTTTTTCAATACCTGTCCATCTCAAACTCACTCTAAGGCCAGAGGGTCTTAAAACCCCAATGCCCAACACTCATCCAACACCTATGGCCCTCTCATGAAACACACATGCACATTCCACACTTTGTACACAGTAAGGGCTATTCACCTATGGGAGGCACATCAGGCAAGAACATGGCTGCATACAGTAAGGGCTATTCACCTATGGGAGGCACATCAGGCAAGGCCATGGCTGCATACAGTAAGGGCTATTCAATTATGGGAGGCACATCAGGCAAGACCATGGCTGCATACAGTAAGGGCTATTCAATTATGGGAGGCACATCAGGCAAGACGATGGCTGTATATTTACTCAGACCCCGTCCTTTTTCTTGCAGGCCAAGCTATCTCTTAATAGGAGACAGCAGCAACGGACGGGTGGAGGGCGGCCTCAGCTGCAACCCCTCAGCGATCTTGAGGAGCACAGCCACAGGATTGTGGCAAGCCGGGTGATCGGTCCCGTCGCCACTGGATAGGCCGACCCTGTTCTGGACAGCAATGGTAAGGTCATCACTTTTTTGTCCTTGCTCCTTCCACTTGTTCCTTACAACACCAGCCTTTGACACTTTCAATCCAACTTACTAAATCGCTGCACTCATTCCTCCCTTACTGCCACACTGTCCTCACGCTAAAGCCACTCTTGTACCTCCCTGCTTTCAGATGGTGATTCACCAGCTGAGGAGATGGGCCCTCAAGCTGCCAGTGGGAGTGAAGCTGCAGGCGAGGAAGAAGATGAAGCCAGAGCATCAGCGCCACCCTCTCCCAAGGAAGCCCATGCCCACACTGGGAACACGCCTTCCCTGGAGGGGAGCAGGGGGAAAGGGTCTGATGAGGGTGAAGCTCCAGGACCCAGCGGACTGCAGCAATACGATGGGGGTAGGGAAGCTCAGGGGCCTTCTCCCCGGAGGGAGAGTATGCCAGCGAGTCCTACTGCACTGGACGCAGAGGAGGAGCAGCTGACCGCTGAAATGAACACCCAGGCGGTGGACATGCACACTGAGCTCTTGGGTGCAGTGGGAAGGGTGCCCGAATGCATTGAATCACTGGCAAAGAGTGTGGAGCACTTTGCTGTAGCACAGGCAGATGTCACACAAATGCTTAGTGCTGCAATTCAGTCATTGGCTGCCATGAGCCCATCTCAGACTGCTCTCATGCAGACTCAGATTGAGGCAACGCGAGCACTGACTGCTGCCATCCTCGCTGGTTCGGACACATTTCCCCGGGTCTCTCACCATGCCGCAGCAGGCCAACAATCTGTGCTCCAGCAGATTGCTCTGGATGCTGAAGTGATGCCCCGTGGGAGTGCCAGTGTGTCGGTCGAGCAGGGAGTTGCTGTCCTCTCTCAAGATGACAGCATTCCTGCTGCCACCACTGTCACTTCCCCATTGCACTTGCCATCGCCTGTAGGACAGACTGCTGCCGCCCATGCAGAGTTGGTGCAGTCAGCAGCCGGGCCCTCCAGGCCCAGAGCTGGTCGAGGCCATCCTTCAAGGGCATCTGCAGTCTCAGGTTCTGAAAATCAGCAGCCTTCCACCAGCCTTGCTGCAGCCACTGGGGTCCCATTACGGAGGAGCCGTAGGGTGGGAAGGGGGGAAGTGCGCAAGGGACGGAGATCACCCTCGAAGGGCAAAAAGTAGGTGGTGTGACAAAATGTTTGTCATTTTTTTATTAAAGGCCGAGGTTCGTGGTCAAACTTTTGTTTAGTGTTTTGGACATTATCTCCAGGTTGTGAGAACCAGTTATGTTAATGACTGGTTTTTTGTGTTTCTTTCTATTAGTTTGTCATGAGGAAATGACACACACAGAGTTTGTAAAATAAATAAGATTTTGTATTCAAAATGCACATGTTTGGTCTTTGCAATCATTGCTGCCTTGGCCAGCTTAGAGTTTGCGGGTTGGTTTCATTCATGTTTTCTCAATGGCAGAAGCCATTTCCTCAGCAGGGGCCTAGAAGCGGGTTGCTATCAGCCGTTGACGGACGGCCCTTCCAGTTTCTACATTGTGGGCCTCCATCCCGCCTTGGTGCTGCTGATGATCATCCTCCTCCTCTTCCTCTTCCTCTTCTTCCTCCTCCTCTTGTGGTGCTCCAAGGCCTGGTGGCATTGGCTGGGTCCTGAGGATTGCAAGGTTATGCAGCATGCAGCACACAACAACGAAGAGGGAGACTCGCTCAGGCGAGTACTGCAGGGCTCCTCCAGAATGGTCCAGACAGTGGAACCGTTGCTTAAGCACGCCGATTGTGTGCTCAACGATGTTCCTGGTAGCTTGATGGCTCTCGTTGCACCGCAGCTCAGCAGGGGTGTTGGGCGTATGGAGTGGTGTCATCAGCCAGGTGCACAGTGGATAACCCTTGTCCCCGAGAAGCCAACCACCTGGGTGATGCGGTGCCTGGAAAAGTTCTGCCACAGTAGTCTGGCGCAGGATGTGCGCATCGTGGCTGCTGCCAGGATAACAGGCATTGACAGCGAGTATCAGCTGTCTGTGGTCACAGACCAACTGCACGTTTAAGGAATGGAACCCCTTTCGGTTGCAGAAATCCTTTGCATTCTCATGCGGAGCACGCAAAGCCATATGTGTGCAGTCAATGGTGCCCTGCACCATGGGGAAGCCTGCTATCCTTGCAAAGCCCATAGCATGTTCATGCTGCTTGTCCGGGGTCATGGGGAAAGAGATGTACTCTCGTCTCCTTTTAAAGAGGGCATTTGTGACCTGACGGATGCAGCAATGGACTGCGAACTGGGAGATATTGGCGATGTCCCCAGTAGCTGATTGAAATGAGCTGGTGGCATAAAAGTTGAGAGCCACTGTTATCTTTACTGCCACCGACAGACGTCCTGCTCCTCAGTTGAGGCTGCAGATCTGGCTGCAGCAGGTGGCAGAGCTCAGTGACCACCTCCTTGCTGAAGCGCAGCCTTTGCAAACACTGTTCCTCAGACATATTAATGTATTGTAGGAATGTCTAGTTCCTATCAAGAGACTGAGGTCGACTCAGGCGATCAAACAAACGATGTTTAATGTAAAACTAATTGAGTTTAACAAACAGATGCAAGAAAACTACGAATACAGGTCTAGTCAGTTCGGAGGCTCCACGAGGAGTGCTTGGGCGGTCCCGTGGCTGGCGTCATGACGTCATCACGTTTTTCCCACCGGTGGGGATCACGTGATGCACGGCATGACGTCATCACGTTTGCCCGCGCTCTTAAAGGGACCGCGCTCTGTATATGCAAACAGTATATACAAAGATACAGACTCAGGCTGTAGTTAACATATTGTTAAAGGGAATTATATACATTTGATCGGAGTCCCTTAGTGGCTCCGCCACATGTGCCCCCCCAGAATTGTCTTTAACAGAAAAAGTGAAACGGCGAGGAGGCCTGACAAGCCTGTCAGAGCGACTTCTGTACACTTGGAGTGGAAGCTGCTGGACGGCGGGCGGGCTGGCGGGCAGCTGTGCTTGATCTGGTACGTCGACTGTGGGCGGTCGGCCACGTTTTGGCGACTGTGCGGTCTCGACCGGGCGGTCAAGGTCCAAGTGTGCCGGCTTCAACCAGTCAACCGAAATGTGGTCCGGTTTACCTCCGATATCCACCGAGAAAGTTTTGTCTCCCGGCTCCAGCACGCGGAAAGGACCAGTGTAAGGGGCCTTGAGTGGATCCTGATGAGCGTCGTTAAGTCGCCGATAGTCACCGCATGGCCGCCATCCGCCGCCAGGTTTCAGTACTATGTGGAGAGGCGAAGACCAGGGACTATTGGACCGGCGAATTATCCCCAGGCGTTCCATCGTAGCGAACTCCGCCTTCGCGACCGCCAGCTTGCCGGGTTCGAGGCGCCGGTCCCGCGCGTGGACCGGGGGGCCGGTGGTAGTGATGTGGTGTTCCACACCATGCTTCATGGCCGTAGAGGAGAACGTAGGTCTGGTCAGGTCCGGAAATTCACCGAGCAGGCGAGCGAACTCGTCCGGAGTTGGGAAAGCGCAGGAGACGATGCGCGACATGGTGGTACCACGGTGGCAAGGAATGGAGTGAAACGTGGCTGCGTTGATCAGCCGCCGGTTCCTCACATTGATCAGGAGGCCGTTGGCGCACAGGAAATCCGCGCTGAGGATGGCTTGTGAAACCCTGGCCGTAACAAATTCCCAAACAAATCGCTGGCCACCGAAGCACACCTGGACCCGTCATTTGCCGAAGGTCCGGATAGCTCCGCCATTAGTCGCTTCGAGTGAGAGTCCATGCCTCCCAGCTTGAACATCAATAGCGGACGCGGGTATAATGCTGCACTGTGCGCCGGTGTCACATAGGAATCGCCGACCAGAGATGGAATCGATGATGAACAACAGCTTGCCAGAATTTCTGATTGCCATCGCAGCCGCGGGGCACCCGTCAGACCCGTTCTTCTTTTGCCAGGGTTGCAGTTGTTTTTTTGTTTTGGGAGAGAAGCTGCAGGGAGGGCGGCAACATCTGCCTTTCGTGCCAAACCACGCGTGGTAGAAGCACAGCCCCGAAGGTTGAGGAGCTGGGGTGGCGTCTGTGGGGCATGTGCACCTCGTGGCAGCGCAATACTGCTGCGTCACCGCGAAAATCTTGTCTGCTTCGGCAGCAAGCGCTGCGCAGTCTGAGACTTCGGACCTGGCCAGGGCAGCTTGTACTTGCTCCGGTAACTGACTGAGGAAGAGCTCCCTAAAGAGGAAGCATTCCAGTTCGGAGCCAAGGAGCGTGAGCATTTGGCTCATGAGCTCAGACGGCTTGGAGTCCCCGAGGCCGGGCATAGCGAGCAGTCGGCGGGCGCGCTCTGACTTCGTGAGCCCGAAGACCTGTAACAACTGCGCCTTGATTGTTTCATACTTGCGGTTGTCCGGGGGGTTCTCAAGCATGCTGACGATCCGCGACGCGGTGGAGCTGTCGAGCGCGGAGACCACGTAAAAATATCGGGTCTGATCCGCAACGATGTTCCGTAATGTAAACTGGGCTTCGACCTGGATGAACCAGGTGGTCGCTTGGTGCTCCCAGAATTGTGGTTACTTCAATGCAACGGCGTTCATTTCCATGCTTCGTTCCTTCTGCGAAAACCGTTCGCAAAAGTCGGGGTCACCAAGGTAGGAATGTCTAGTTCCTATCAAGAGACTGAGGTTGACTCAGGCGATCAAACAAACGATGTTTAATGTAAAACTAATTGAGTTTAACAAACAGATGCAAGAAAACTACGAATACAGGTCTAGTCAGTTCAGAGGCTCCACGAGGACTGCTTGGGCGGTCCCGTGGCTGGCGTCATGATGTCATCATGTTTTTCCCGCCGGTGGGGATCACGTGATGCACGGCATGACGTCATCGCGTTTGCCCGTGCTCTTAAAGGGACCGCGCTCTGTACATGCAAACAGTGTATACAAAGATACAGACTCAGGCTGTAGTTAACATATTGTTAAAGGGAATTATATACATTTGATCGGAGTCCCTTAGTGGCTCTGCCACAGTATGAGAATTGTTGGCGAAATACTCTGGGAGGGTAAGGTCTCCTGTAAAGAGGCCTGTTGGCCCTCCTCCGTCTGGCCATGATTGCCACTCTCTCTCTGCATCTCTGTGGCCTCCGATTCTGCTGGCGCAGGACGACGCCCCCAATTAGTGCAGCCCCCAAGTCTCTTGGCAATCAAAGTAATGAAGGTCAAAAACCAAAGTACCTGCAAGGTTATGGTCAGAAGCCAAAACTACTTCAAACAGCGTTGACTCAATGCAGAGGTCTCTCTTTCTCTCTCTCAAAATCTCTCTCTCTCTCTCAGAACAAGTGGTGCAAAAATGTCTACCACACAAAAAGCCAGGAAGAGGCCCCGTTTAAATAGCGCCCCCCCAGCCCCAAATGACTAAGAAGTGTTCCAGTCTACCTGTCGTTGGTTGCGCCAGGCGGAAAGGAGGGGGGCGCCACTCAATTTCCATTCCGGGGCGTCACAAGGGCGTTGCACGTTCGAATGATGTCAAGATCTGCGTGCGCAGGAGATCGGGCGGTATTGTTTAGCGCCATCGCAAAATGTCTGGTCAATTCCGCGAGAGGCACAGATATCGCCTCACCCTGGTGCTAGTTGCTTTGCGCCCCATTAGTGCCCTCTTAAGGCACTAACGGGAGGCGCAAGCCAACTGAATTTTTCCCCCTAATGTTTCAGGTGTGAACACCGGACAGCTATACTTCAGACTGTACCAATATGGTGGGCAGCGCATCTCTGTTACAGAATGTGCACTGAGCACGCTACCCATCCTATTGGGTGCTTAGATGTCCGTTTTATCCCGATAATAAAACAGGCACGCCATCAATGGATTTCTAGGCCACAATATAAATGACATGTGTTACCAATTAGAGACTGTATATTTAAGGCCCCAGAGAGCATGTTGTATGGATTTTCTAGAGTACACTATCAAATCCACACTCACTAGTTGTCAGGTACGTATGATGCCTGTGTAATAATACACATATGAACAGGCATCAGGAGCAGTCAAAAAGAATCTCTGCAGAGAACAATTGCGGGGCAGATTTAGCCAGATCTTGAAGGAGTAAAACTTCAGTTTAAGTGTAGCCTGGGGGATAGGTGAGTGCAGCATGTTTCATAGCTGCTAATTTTTTGTAGGTGGGTACGTTCAACCTGCCCCCCTCACCCCCTCCTTCAGCAAGCGAACTCCCAGCATGTGCATTGTCTGTGTTGGGAGCTCACGTGTTTTCGATCGGGAGTTCCAGCATCCTGGTGGTTTTAAAATCCTGCAATTGGGCCTTAAAGGAGCGGAGCAGTTGTGGGGGCGGGGGGTGGGGGGCTGCTTTGTGAAGGCATGATTTACATTGCAATTATACAGCAGCTGGAATAAGCTGAAGGAGGAGCAACCCCTGGTGGAGCAACTATCATTGGCATGCAATGCCACAAGTGCCATAGAAACTTGGTCCAAAGTGCGTGGGAGGAAGTAGTATATCAGCAGACCTCTGGATGGGGAATGTGATGAGTAGTCAATTTCAAATTATCAGTAAGTGCGTGAGGAGAGAGGCTAGGAGAGATTTCTTTACACAGAGACTAAACGGAGTACGGAATGCTTTCTCCAGGGAATAGTTAAGGCAGAGACTATTGTACCTTATAAGTACAGGAAAATGAAGGGATCTCGGGAATGAGCAGTCCAACTGATTAGTTCTGAATTGCTCCAGCAAGGAGCTGGCACAAAAATTATGATCCTAATGGCCTCTATCCATGCTGTGCAGTTGTAAACGTCCGCCATGGCTCAGTGGTAGTGCACTTGCTTCTAGCTCAGAAGGTTGTGGGTTTGAGTCCAGAGCCTTGAGCACATAATCTAGTTAACACTTAAGTGCAGTACTGAGGGAGGGCTGCACTGTCTGAGGAGCCGTCTTTTAAACCAAGTCCCCATCTGCCCTCTCTGGTGGATGTAAGAGATCCCATGGCGTTAATTGAAGAAAAGCAGGAGAATTCTCCCTGTCTAATATTTACCCCTCAACCAACATCACTAAAACAAATGATCTGATCATCATCTCATTGCTGTTTGCGGGAGCTTGCCGTGTGCAAATTGGCTGCCATGTTTCCTTGCATTTCAGCAGTACTTAATTGGCTATAAAGCACTTGAGATCATGAAAGGTGTTATATAAATGCAAGTCTTTTTTCTTTTCCTTTTACTCTGCTCTTCTAAAAATATATATATTATGGCCTAGAAATTCAGTATAGCCACTTTTGGGGCGCTAAAGTCGGGCGGCCGCTAAAGTTTGCGCCCGGCGCAAAGTCGCGCCCCCTTCGCCGATATTCAGTCGCATCGCCCCAAGAGGTTGCTGCTGCGCTAAAACAGGCGATGCACAACTATCTTTAGGCGCTAAGCTGGCGGTGCTGAGCGATACCCCCGAGGCCGGGCGCACCGCCGGTGCGGCGAGTTGCTGATTGACGGCAGACACTCTGGCGCCGGTCAGCTCTTAAAGGGGGAGGGTGGATTTGTTTGCCTGCCACGCCCTGCACACTGCAGCCCTCAACCTAGGCCTGACCACTTCAGCTTCACCTGCACAACGCCCAGGGCTATGGAGAAGGCCAGGGAGAGAGCGCAGCGCTTCAGCGACGGTGACCTGAGGCTGCTGGTTGGCGGAGTGGAGCGCAGGCGCCATGTTCTGTTCCCAGAAGGTGGCAAGAGGCTGCTGCCCAGCGCCTACCGGAAAGCCTGGAGGAAGTCTCAAACAGGGTGTCTTCCAACAGTGTGGTTGCCAGGGCTCCTGTGCAATGCCGGAAGAAGTTCAACGACGTCACTCGGGTTGTCAGGGTGAGTACCCTTTCCAGTGTCCTCCTCATCCCTGCATGTGCACCTCACTTTATGGGCAAAGGGACCTGAAAGCCCTAATGGCCAGCCCTCATCCAGCAGCTATGGGACTGTCATGAAAATCACTTGCACATTCAGCACTTTACACACTGTACAAGCTATTCGACCATGGGAGGCATTGCAGACAAGATCAGGGCTTCACACTGTCAGGGCCAGTCCACCATGGGAGGCAGTGCAGACAAGATCAGGGCTTCACACTGTACAAGCTATTCGACCATGGGAGGCAGTGCAGACAAGATCAGGGCTTCACACTGTACAAGCTATTCGACCATGGGAGGCAGTGCAGACAAGATCAGGGCTTCACACTGTACTTAGAGGCCATCCTTTCTCTTGCAGGCCAAGGTGGCGCACAACCGGCGGAAACGAATTGACACCGGGGGAGGCCGTCCTGATGTAAAAGAGCTCTCCGACCTCGACCAGCATGTGGAGCGCATTATGGCAGGCCGGCTGATTGGACCCGTCACCAGTGGAGATGCCGACCCTGTTCTGGGCACCAATGGTAAGGGCATCACCTTTTTGACCTCGCTCGTTCCACTTGCGCCTCAGATCAGCATCCTTTGCCACTGTCCGACCAATGCAGTGAATGGCACCACTCATGCCTCCCTCGCTGCCACCCTGTCCTCACTCTAAAGCTACTCTTGTGCCTTCCTGCTTTCAGATGGTGAATCGCCAGGTGAGGAGGCGGGCCCTCAAGCTGCCACTGTCAGCGCTTCGGAATACGAGGAGGAGGAAGAGGAAGCCGGCCCATCAGTGCCACCCTCAGCCGCGCCAGCCAATGGCGATGTAGGGGACACGTCTTCCCTGGAGGGGAGCCGGGGGGAAGGGTCGGAGGAGAGTGAAGCTCCGGGGCCCAGCGGCCTGCAGCAACGCGGGAGGGGTGGGGAAGCTCGGCGGACTTCTCCCCAGAGGGTGAGTGCGGCCTCCAGTCCTGCGACGGTCAGCGCAGAGGAGGTGCGGCTCCTGGAGGAAATGGCCGTCCAGGCTGAGCGCAGGCACAATGAGCTCATGGCTGCAGTGGCAAGGATGCCTGACTCCATTGAGTCTTTGTCAAGGAGTGTGCAGCAATTTGGAGCAGCACAGGCCAGGAGTCTGGATCAATTCAGTGCAGCACAGGCCAGGAGTCTACAGGACTTCGCGGCAGCAGAGGCGGCGTCGAGCCAAGTGCTCAGTCGTGCCGTCCATTCACTGCTGTTGTCATGCGGACACAGACCAGGGCCACATGGGCACTAACTGCTGCCACCCTCGCTGGATCAGCCAGGCATCGCCAGGGCACTCGCCGCACAGCAGCAGCCCAGCAGTCTGTTCTTCAGCTGTTTGCTGCGCATGCTGCAGTGCTGGCCCGTGCGAGTGCCAATGTGTCAGGCGACCAGCGAGCACCTGCAATCTGCCAGGTTGGCACCATTCCTGCAGCCGACACTGCCACTCCGCCATTGCAGCTGCCACGAGCCGCTGGACAGACTGCTGCCGCCCAGCCAGAGTTGGAGCAGTCAGCAGCCGGCCACTCCAAGGCCAGAGCTGGTGCAGGCCGACCCCCAAGGGCATCTGCCGTCTCGCCATCTGCCCCTCAGCAGCCTTCCCCCAGCCTTGCTGCAGCCACTGTGCTCCCATTGAGGAGGAGCAGCAGGGCGGGCAGGGGCCAGGCAAGGATGCGAAAGGCATCACCCTCGCAGGGCAAAAAGTAGAAGGTATGCACAAATGCCTGGTGCTTTTTGTAAGGCTGAGATTGGTGCAGTTGTGTTTTTGTAAGGCCGAGACTGGTGTCTTTCTTTCTTTTTGTAAGGCCGAGACTGTTGTAGTTGTGTTTTTGTAAGGCCGAGACTGGTGTCTTTCTTTCTTTTTGTAAGGCCGAGACTGGTAGTTTTGTGTTTTTGGAGGGGGCTTCTCCACATGAGGATGTAATGTGGGAAGGGCAGAGGTTTGCAATAAATTATTGTTGTTAAATTGCACTGTGCATGGTTTTTTGGTTAAGTCCTGGTTGCCCTGCTCGGCTGAGGGCTTGTGGAGCAGCTACATTCATCTGCTGACATTGGCACAAGCCATTCCCTGAGAGGGGGCCTAGAACCGATGTTCAATAAGCCGGCGACGGGCGGCCCTTGCACTTTCTGCCTCCTTCCTGTGCTGGTCCTCCTCCTCCTCCTCCTCCTCCTCCTCCTCAGGTGGTCCTCCAATCTCTGGTGGCAGTGACTGAGTCCTGCGGATAGCCAGGTTGTGCAGCATGCAGCAAACGACCACGAAATGGGAGACTCGCTCCGGCGAATATTGTAGGGCTCCACCGGAACGATCCAGACAGCGGAACCGTTGCTTCAGGACGCCGATTGTTTGTTCGATGATGTTCCTGGTCGCTTGATGGCTATCGTTGTATCCCTCTTCAGCAGGAGTGCTGGGCGCACGGAGCGGGGTCATCAGCCAGGTACACAAAGGATAGCCTTTGTCCCCGATAAGCCATCCTCGTGGGTGAGGCTGGGCCTGGAACATGTCTGCCACAGAAGTCTGTCGCAGGATGAAGGCATCGTGGCTGCTGCCTGGAAAGCAGGCATTGACAGCTAGGATGAGCTGCCTGTGGTCACACACCAGCTGGACGTTCAGTGAATGGTAGCCCTTCCGGTTGCGGTAATCCTCGGCATTCTCCAGAGGTGCCCACAAAGCCACATGCGTGCAGTCAATGGCGCCCTGCACCATGGGGAAGCCCGCGAATGCTGCAAAGCCCATTGCACGCTGTTGTTGCTTGGCAAGGGCCATGGAGAAGGAGATGAACTGACGTCTCCTTTTGAAAAGGGCATTGGTCACCTGGCAGATGCAGCAATGCACGGCGAACTGGGAGATGTTGGAAATGTCCCCAGTAGCGGATTGGAAGGAGCCGGTGGCATAGAAGTTGAGAGCCACCATCACCTTCACTGCCACTGACAGAGACGTCCTGCTCCTCGGCTGTGGCTGCAGATCACCGCCAAGCAGGTGGCAGATCTCTGTGACCACCTCCCTTCGGAATCGCAGCCTCCGAACACACTGCTCGTCAGACATGTTGAGATAGGAGAACTGCTGGCGGTATACCCTGGGTTGGTAAGGCCTCCTTTCCCGACGCCTGTTGCCCCCTCTCCATCTAGCCAGGGCTGCCACTCTCTCACAGCGTCTGTGAGCCCTTTGGATGTAATTGAGAAAGCCAGCGTTTACACCCATTGCAGCCCCCATAATATGCTGGCAAACAATGAGATGTCAATGAAGGCAAAGACAAGTGGAAAGCTGTGGCCTGAAGCCACAAGTACCTGTCCGAGTGTTGGGCCAAAGCAGAAAGCTCTCTACCTTGGTCTCTCTGCAAAGATCCGTCTCTCAAGAAGGAGTGCTGCGAAATGGCAGCCTTTTATAGTGCAGGAGGAGTGCCCTTTAATTTGCGCCCCCCGCGCCCCGCATCGACTGAGCACCGTTCCACTCTAACAGTCGCTAGGGGCGCCAGGCGCACAATGGGGCGTCGCGACTGAATTTCCGGCTGGGGGCGCACAAAGGGCGTTGCACGAGGAAATGACGTCATGATCTGCACGCGCAGCTGAGCGCGCGCAAAGACTTTGCGCCGCCGCTAAATCTTGAGTGAAGTTGGGGCGAGGCGCAGATCGCGCTGCGCCCGGCCGCTAACCGCCTAGCGCCCGACATCTACTCCTCCTAAGGCGCTACCGGCTGGTGCAACCAACTGAATTTCTAGGCCTATATCTTCTGAAGGAATCTATCTCTGCCACCAGCTTTAGGGTGATGATACCCAGCAACCCAGTAGTGTTTGCTGGATCCATGTTGACTTTTCACCCATTAGATCTCAATTATAATGACGCTCATTATAATAAAATCTTCACATTGCCAGTTTTCAGCAAGCGTATCAATTGCTGACTTCACAAAATGAACAATGAATCATCATTGCTGAATTCCCACCATACTTCCAGTCCCCAGTGCTGACTTTATGCTGTCACTCATACCATAAAGCAGTGAAAGAATTTCCCTGCACAGTTCATATTATTTCTTTGAAAGTGGTTTGTGCAAAGGAGGAGGAAGCATGGATCTGATTGGTTGATACAGCATGTGGTTTGGTTTAATAACAAATAAATTCCTTGCATAATTCAGTTAAATAAATCCCAGTATTACACCTTGGTAAACCATATGGTAAAGTACCAATTTTTACCAAGTTATGTGATGCACAGATAAAAAAAACCTGCCTTTGTAATATCCAAGTTCATCCACCTGTTTCAGGGTTTTGCAGTAAAGAAACCAGAAAGGAAAAGGCTAACATACATGTGATGTGTTTATACATGACGAAGTTGAGAAGGCATGCATCATAAAGCCACAAGAGGGAAGCTTGAGTGGTTTATTAATGTCATCTTAACCTACTAATGTGTTACTACTTTGGAACCACACTCCAGACTCTGTTATCCTGCATCTGAGCATTGTGTAGGATAATTCTCAACAATCCATGGTTGGCGAGAAACCCAATATTGAGATAGTCCTCATAACACAGTGTTTGTTTCTTCAGCTGTTGTGTTACTCTACCCTTCTCGCTACATTGTGTTGCATCAGTGTGTAAGCAAAACAGGATGTTATTTTTAAATTTACGTTAGATTAAATCAATTGGGTATTAGGAAGTCCGAAGGCAGTAATTTAATCCCATGTTGAATTAACGTCCAGATAACTGCTCTTGCTTTACATTTACGATGTCACCAGAATCACTTGATTTAATTAATGTCCCTCAAGATGCTGTCCCCAAGAATTTCCTGATCACTTCTTTAAATAAAGAAAACACAGTGAAGGCGAAATCAATAGAGGTACATCAAATACATCACTCATCTAAGCATTCTACTAAAACTAAAACAGCACAGTTCAATCAGCTACGCTTCCTGGACCCTTTTCTGAGCCTGGTGATTATGCAATGTACCAAGTGGATAAAAAATTCAGCAGTCACAATTTTGAAATTTAAAAAATCCAGTTAAAACCATAAATGCTTTAGAATGCTCCATTAGAATGGCTCCCAAGAATGTTACAATGGGGACAGTCAACACTATCTGCAGATCAACTTCCTTGGTCTCATTAGTTAACAAAACATCACATTCTACAATTATAGAGACAGAGGGACAGAATGGACAGCTGATAAAGAATATTTTCCCCCTTATCACCATTCTCAAGAGAATAACCAAATGGCATTTGGTTGAGATTTCTGTGTTCCTACCTGCTTAATGCCTGTAATAATGAGTAACCCAGAAGAGGATCTAGTAACTGTTTTTAATGACATGATTTTCCATAGCTCGACAAAAAATATTCAAGCCGTTGAATCTTTTGGAAATAGATTTTATTTGAGTGGTTTATGCAGTGCTGATGGCTTCACCATAGCTAATTGCATCCAGATACCAACCCATTTGTACACACAGCAGAAACCTGAACTGCAATTAATTGATTGTTTGTGTCCTCAGACATTGCCCTCTTCAAACAGAAATCTGAAGTTCATGAATTATTTCAATTTTATTAGCCATTAGTTCTCGGAATAGATTAAGGATTTCTGCACCTCGTGTGGATTTACCATTTTCTACAAATATTTGGCTCACTGTATCATTCCAAAATTAATTAGTATAATGTGTCGTTTCTACAACAATAACAACTTGTATTTATATAGCACCTTTAACATAGTAAAGCATCTCAAGGTGCTGCATAGGAGTATTAAAAGACAAAAAATTTGACACCGAGCCACATAAGGATAAATTAGGGCAGGTGACCAAAAGCTTGGTCAAAGAGGTAGGTTTTAAGGAGCATCTTAAAGGAGAAAAGAGAGGTAGTAAGGCGGAAAAGTTTAGGCAGAGAATTCCAGAGCTTAGGGCCTAGACAACAGAAGGCACAGCCACCAATGGTGAGCGATTATAATCAGGGACGCACAAAAGGGCAGAATTAGAGGAGCACAGATATCTCGGGGGGGTTGTGGAGATTACAGAGATAGGAAGGGGTGAGGCCATGGACGGATTTGAAAACAAGGATGAGAATTTTGAAATCGAGATACTGCTTAACCCAGAGCCAATGTAGGTCAGTGAGCACAGGGGATATAGGCATCCTGGTTTGGATTTTATGTCTTTTATTATCATTATTATGTTAAATCTGCCATGCATTGTACAGCATTTCATAATGCATGTTAATGTGTCAATGTACATTTTAGCATCACAATATAGGAGAAGACCCCCTCTGTGCATTATATATAGCAAAATCATAAATTAATTTACAAAGAATAGGTTTATGATTTTGCAAAACCTACCATATAGATGAAATCCTCCACTTGTATCCTGAAAAATCTGTCATAGATACTCACTATCTATCCGCTGATTTATAAGAAATAGGAGCAGGAATAGGCCACTTGGACCCTCGATCCTGCTCCGCCATTCAATAAGATCATGGCTGATCTTGGGCTCAAAGCCACTTCCCTGCCTGCTCCCCATAACCCTTCACTCTCTTATCTTGCAAAAATCTGTCTATCTCCACCTTAAATGTATTTAATGACCCAGCCTCCACGGCTCTCTGGGGCACTGATTCCACTGATTTACGATCCTCTGAGAGAAGAAATTCTTCCTCATCTCAGTTCTAAAAGGGCGGCCCTTTATTCTGAAATTATGCCCCCGAGTTCTAAATTTCCTCACGAGGGGAAACATCCTCTCTGCATCTACCTTGTCAAGCCCCCTCAGTATCTTATATGTTTCAATAAGATCACCTCTCATTCTTCTAAATTCCAATGAGTATAGGCCCAACCTGCTCAACCTTTCTTCATAAGTCAAACCCCTCATCTCTGGAGTTAACCTAGTGAATCATCTCTGAACTGCCTCCAATGCAAGTATATCCTTCCTTAAATAAGGAGACCAAAACTGTATGCAGTACTCAAGGTGTGGTCTCACCAATACCCTGTACAGTTGTAGCAGAACTTCCCTGCTTTTATACTCTAACCCCCTTGAAATAAAGGCCAACATTCCATTTGCCTTTTTGATTACTTGCTGTACCTGCATGCTAACTTTTTGTGTTTCATGCACAAGGACCCGCAGGTCCCTCTGAACTGTAGCATTTTGTAATATCTCTCCATTTAAATAATGTGATAAATCCATCTAGTGGAACAAGAACTTGAAGAGGCGATATCTTGGAACTAGTACGAGTATTTTATTAAACAAACAGAGTAACAAACATCATGCCTGCATCCTGGCATTCCACCTTTGCTGACCTTGACAGGAAGCAAACCTCTGACCTTAACAGAAAGCAAACCTCTGACCTTAGCAGCAGCATTGGCTACAGCACCACCTGGTGGATAACCTTAATCATAACATCCCAGATTGCTATATACCTCCCCCTTTAAGATTTCAGTATAAATTTCTTAACAGACAACCATTCCTGAGGGTCACATAAGGAGTCTCCATGCATCATGTTCCATGCTTGACGAATCTAACAGTTCAGTATCAACCTCTCTGGTGGCTTGCGAGCACTTTGTGAACATCTAACAGTAAAGTCCCTGCTTGTTTGTGGTGAAGCCACCAGCTGCTCCTGAGCAGTGCTCAGAGTATCTGACTCTGCAACGATGATTTCCTCTTGACGAATAGGTTCCTGTGGAATTGTCTCTTTCCCTGGGGGTGGCACCACAGATGCACTTGGATAACTGGGGGCAACCCTGTCTTCAGTCATTGCATCTGGAACCTTCATTTCAATTTCCCCTTGTCTGGGAAATATCTGATCTACATGCCTGCGTACTACCCTGTTTTGTCTGTTTTCCATTTTCCTTTTTAGGTCTGGGTGTACAAGGTCAAGAGTGGAGCGTAGTCTACGACCTAATAACATCTCAGCAGGAGAGAGTCCTGTGGTGGATTGAGGTGTTATTCTGTAGCTGAACAGAACCCGTGATACTTTGGCTGCTAAACTCCCTTCTGCACTTTTTTTCATCATCTTCTTAAATGTTTGTACGGCTCTCTCCGCAAATCCATTCGAGGATGGATGATATGGAGCTGAGGTCACCTGCACTATGCCATTTTTTCGCAAGAACTCTTTTATCTCTGTACTCACAAAACAAGTGGCATTGTCACTCACCACGATCTCCGGTAGCCCTTGATTACTGAAGCTCCGATGCAGGCAGTCTATAATAGTAGTGGCAGAAGCAGAATTTACAGGATAAACATCCATCCATTTGGAATGTGCATCAATGATTATGAGGAACATCTTCCCCACGAATGGACCCGCATAATCTAAGTGCAATCTTCACCATGGTTTTTCCGGCCACTCCCAGGGGTGGAGAGGAGCCGCTGTTGGTGCCTTCCGGTGTTCCTGACAAGTGCTGCATGTCTTGACTAGATTTTCTATCTCCTCGTCTAGCTTTGGCCACCACAAGTAACTCCTAGCCAAGGCTTTCATACGCAAGACCCCAGGATGACACTGATGTAGTTGCTCTAGGATAGACTGTCATGCTGGCTGTGGAATAATCACTCGTGCTCCCCACAACACGCAACCATCCTGCACACTCAGCTCTGTTTTCCTGACACTGTAGGGTGTGAAGTCAGCCCCTTCCGGATGCTGTGGCCATCCCCTCACCACATATTCTCGAACTCTAGACAGTACTGGATCTTTACCTGTCCATGTTCTTACTTGCTCTGCAGTCACAAGTGCCATGTCAGTGTCCTCCAACATCAAAACTCTGTCCTCTGGAGCTGCACGGATAGGTATGCCTGGCAGTGGAAGACAGCTCAAGGCATCTGCGTTCCCATGGTCCTTGCCCACCTTGTAGACGATGACATACTCATATGCCCTCAACGTCACTGCCCACCTCTGGATCCGGGGTGACACCATCTGTGGAACTGCTTTCATTTCATGGAAAAGAGAGAGAAGAGGTTTATGATCGGTGCATATGGTGAACTTCCTGCCAGATATGTACTTGTGGAACCTCTGTAACCCAAACATTACTGCTAACCCCTCTTTGTCTAACTGGGAATAGTTTTTTTCCGCTGGTGTTAGAGTTCGGGACATAAACCCTATTGGTTTTTCAGTTCCATCTTCCATGCAGTGTGAAAGAACTGCCCCCACCCCGTAAGGTGAAGCATCACAAGAGAGAATGATGTCTTTCTCTGCATTGTAGTGAACCAGCGCATCCGACGACAGCATCAGTTTCTTGGACTGTTCAAATGAAACCCCCTGCTCCTCTCCCCACTGCCACTGTGTCTCCTTGTGCAGTAGTTTGTGAAAAGGTGCTAACACAGTTGTCAAGTTTGGTAAAAACCTGTTATAATAATTCAGCAGTCCCAGGTAAGCTTTTAACTCAGCCACATTTGTAGGAGCAGGGGCATCCTGCAATGCTTGTACCTTCTCCTTGAGTGGATGGAGCCCGGTGACATCCACTCTGTGTCCCAGGAACACTGCCTCATTCCCCAGGAAAGTGCACTTACTCCTCTTGAGCCGGAACCCTGCCCTCTCCAATCTCTGTAGTACCTCTTTCAGAGTGCTCAGATGCTCCTGGTCGGTTCTTCCCGTCACCAGAATGTCATTCAGATAGATGGAAACATGTGGAATCCCTTGCAGTACACCTTCGATTGTCCTCTGGAAGATAGCTGGACTAGATGAGACACCAAACGGTAAGCAGTTATATGTAAACAAGCCCTTGTGTATATCTATGGTGACATACTTCTTTGATTCGTCATCCAGTGTAATCTGCAAGTAGGCATGACTCATATCCAACTTTGTGAATTTCTTTCCTCCAGCCAGGTTTACAAAGAGACCCTTTGTTTTGGGAATCGGATACTGCTCTAGTTTGGACACCCGATTGACTGTCAATTTATAATCTCCACAGAGTCTTACCGAATTGTCCGGTTTCAAAACAGGTACTATGGGAGCTGCCCATTCCGAACATTTCACTGGCTCCAGTATGTTCTCTCTCAATAGACGGTCAAGCTCAGCCTCTACCTTTGGCTTCATGGCATAAGGCACAGGTCGTTGTTTAAAAAACCTTGGCGGTGCCACCTTGTCTACATAAATCTTAGCTGGGGGGTCATTAAATGTACCAAGTTCCTCCTTGAACACATTCTCATGTTCACTCAACACTTCTTGCAAAGTCAACTGTTTGCCTGCATCTATTTGATTTACTGCTCCCCAATCTAATTAAATTCTTTTATCCAGCCCCGACCTAACAGGTTTGGCCCAGTACCCGATACTATAACTACAGGTAGCTGTTCCACTGTGTCCCTGTGTTGCACAGTTACATTAGCTGTACCTAATGTTGCTACTCGTTCACCTGTATATGTTTTAAGATGCAGGGAGCAAGGCTTTAACTCTGGAACTTTTGCACGGTTCCACAATTTTGAGTACTCTGCCTTGTTCATTATGGTCACGCCGCACCCTGTATCCACTTCAAAGTTCACCTTAGAGTCATTTACTTTCAGTTGCAATGTGACAGGAGCCACTTTTGGAATGTTCTCTAACATGCTATACATTATGAACATGTCCTCTTCTTCCTCAGCTTCCCCGCTGATGTGGTGTGCTCCATGTTTTTTCACTTCTCTCCCTTGGTTTTGCTGTCCTCGCCCTTTTGGTTTGGATTCCTCCACAGGTGATTTCACCCTGCAAGCTCGTTTTATGTGTCCTTGTTTCCCACACTTGTAGCACTTTTCCTCCAGAAACCGGCATTCACTCGCCAGGTGATCACCCTTGCATCTATAACATGCCTTCACATGCTCACGTTGTGGTTTCTGACGCATGTTCAACTTGTGCACAACAACCTGACCTGCAACTTGCATAGCATTAGCCC